>NC_134103.1:95449827-95760422 GCF_000715075.1 Nicotiana tabacum
TCCAACCACCTCCGCTGCAGCAATTAAGATCCTTCTATTTAAACAGATGCTGTAGGCTCCGGTGATCGGTATAAACCTCACAATGGACACCGTACAAATAATGCCGCCAAATCTTCAATGCATGAGCAATGTCTGCCAATTCTAAATCATGGACATGGTATTTCTTTTCATGTGGCTTTAACTGGCGTGAAGCATAAGCAATCACTCTACCCTCCTGCATTAAGATACACCCAATACCAATCCGACAAGTATCATAATACACTGTTTAAGAGCTTGAAGCTGAAGGCAAAATTAGAACTGGAGCTGTGGTCAAGGGAGTCTAGAGCTTCTAAAAGCTTTATTCATGCTCATTCGACCACCTGAATGGAGCACCTTTCTGGGTCAATTTAATCAAAGGCGATGCAATAGACGAAAAACCCTTCACGAGGTGACGATAATAACTAGCCAAACTGAGAGAACTCCGAATCTCAGTAGCTAAAGATGGCCTGGGCCAACTCTGAACTGCCTCTATCTTCTTCGGATCCACCTTAATTCCCTCACCGGACACTATGTGTCCCAAGAATGCCACCAAACTAAGCCAGAACTCACACTTAGAGAATTTGGCATACAGTATCTCCTCTCTCAGTCTCTGTAGTACAATACTCAAATGTTGTGCATGTTTCTCCTGGCTACGTGAGTACAACATGATATCATCAATAAATACTATGACAAATAAATCAAGATACTGCTGGAATACACTATTCATCAAGTGCATAAATGCTGCTGGGGCGTTGGTTAGCCCAAAAGACATCACAAGAAATTTATAGTGACCATAACGGGTCCTGAATGTTGTCTTTAGAATATCCGAGTCTAGAATTTTCAATTGGTGATACCCGGACCTCAAATCAATTTTGGAGAATACCCTTGCTCCCTGAAGATGGTCAAATAAATCATCAATACGCGGCAATGGATACTTATTCTTGATTATAACTTTGTTCAACTGCCTGTAGTCGATGCATATCCGCATAGTACCATCTTTATTTTTCACAAATAGAACCGGTGCACCCCATGGCGACACACTAGGCCTAATAAAGCCCTTATCAAGAAGTTCCTGAAGTTGCTCTTTTAATTCTTTCAACTCAGCTGGTGCCATACGATACAGAGGGATAGAAATGGGCTGTGTGCCCGACACCAAGTCAATACCGAAATGAATATCCCTGTCAGGTGGCATACCCGACAGGTCTGCAGGAAATACATCCGAAAGGTCTCGCACTACCAGTACTGAATCAATAGTAGGAGTATCTGCATCAGAATCTCTCACAAGGCCAAATATGACAAACACCCCTTCCCAACCATAAGTTGGACCTTCAAATAAGAAATTACCCTGCTGGGAACATAATCTAGAGAACCCCTCCATTCGTCCTTCGGCAACCCCAGCATCGCCAACATCACGGCTTTTGCGTGACAGTCCAGAATAGCATGACATGAAGACAACCAATCCAAACCCAATATTACATTGAAATTAACCATACTGAGCAATAAGAGATCAACTCTAGTCTCCAGTTTCCTAATAGTTACCACACACGACCGATACACATGGTCCACAATAATAGTATCGCCCACCGGCGTAGATACACGAACATGTGAAACTAAGGACTCACGTGGCATATCCATATAATGAGAAAAATAAGATGATATATATGAATAAGTGGAACCAGGGTCAAATAATATAGAAGCTTCCTTGTGGCACACTGACAATAACTGTGATCACTGCATCTAAAGCAATGACATCTGGCCTGGCAGGAAAGCATAGAAACGGGCCTGACCGCCACCTGATCGGCCTCCCCCTCTTGGGCGACCCCTAGCTGACTGACCCAAACCCCGAGCTGGCTGGGCTGGCGGCAAAGTAACTGGTGTTGTAGTCATAGTCTGATTCCTTTGCTGCACTGGACCTCCCGAACGACGAGGACACTGCCTCCATATATGCCCAAACTCCCCGCACTCAAAGCAACTCCCCTGTACTAGTGGTGGTGAGGACTGAATCAGGTCCCGAGACCCAGAATAACTGCTAGAAGCACTCGGTGCAAATGAACCCTGAACTGAAGGAGCACAGGACAAACTCTGGGCGGGAAGGTCACTGAGAGATGACTGACCCTGATGAGAATTATATGAACCATGGCTGGATGATGCACCACGATAAAATGGACGACCCGTCTGAGCGTGACTATAAGGACGACCCCTGCTGTGGTAGAACTGATCCCCTGAAGGAACACTGCTGAAACCACTCGATCCAAGAGGCCTCTTGGCCTCTCTCTCTCCTTGCTCCTGGCTACGGAGCATCTTTATCTGCTGATAAATGTCAACTACCTCATCAAAAGTAGCACCAGATACCCTCTCCCTTGTCATAAGTAACCGCAGCTGATATGCGAGGCCATCAATGAACCTTCTAATCCTCTCTCTATCAGTGGGAACCAACCAAATTGCGTGACGATCCAACTCAGAAAAACTCATCTCGTACTGGGTCACAGACATGCCATCCTGTCGAAGCTGCTCAAACTGTCTGCGCAGCTCCTCCCTACGAGACTGCGTCAAGAACTTCTCCAAAAAGAGAACAAAGAACTCCTTCTATGTAAGTGGTACTGCACCGACCGGCATGCACCTCTCATAAGCCTCCCACCATCTGAAGGTAGCCCCAGAAAACTGAAAAGTAGTGAACGAGACCCCACTAGTCACTAGAATACCCGCTGTCCGAAGCATCCACTGGCACTTATCCAGAAAACCCTGAGCATCCTCTGACTCAGCACCGCTAAATGATGGAGGTCGAAGCCTCCCAAATCTCTCAAGTCTCCTCTGCTCATTATCAGCCATAATGGGGACTACCTGGGCCTGAGCAACTGCAACCGGCTGGGCTGGTAGTTCTGAAGCCCCTGCACTACTTGCTCTAGGGTACATGCAATAGGGGTATGAGTACCTTCCCCGGCATGAGCCGAAACCACCTGAGCAAGGCCAGTGCAAACAGTCAATATCTGTGCTAGAGCCTCTTGAAGGCCTGGAATCACAATAGGCACAGCTGGTGTCTGAGTTAGTCCTGTTGGCTCAGCTATACCTGGAATTTGCTCCTGAGATGGAGCAACTGGAGGTGCTACAGGTGCTGCTCCAACTGTTGTACGAGCTACACCTCAACCTCTACCTCGGCCCCGGCCTCTACCACGGCCCCGGCCTCTCGTGGCCCTAACTGGTGGTACTGGTGGCTGACCGCCCAATCTGATAGTACGTGTCCTCACCATCTGTGAGAGAATAGAATAACAAAAATTTAGTCTCCGGAATCAACAAATTTGCACGACAGAATACAAGAAAGTGAAATTTTCATAAGGGTTCAGTAGCCTCTCGAAGATAAGTACAGACGTCTCTGTACCGATCCGCAAGACTCTACTAAACTTGCTCATGACTCGTGAGACCTATGTAACCTAGGCTCTGATACTAACTTATCACGACCCAAAATCACGCCTGTCGTGATGGAGTCTATCTCAATACTAGGCAGGCCGACAACCTCAATAAATCACAATTTTCTTTAAGTTTGAAAACATAATATTTAAATTCAATACAAAAATCTCACAAATACCGACATAAACACTTCCAAAATTCGGCGTCACTAAGTACATGAGCATCTAAATGATAACAAAGTCTGACTGCTAAAAACACTGTCTGAAAATATAGAACCGTACAAAAACTGAAAGGAAAGAGAGTCAAGATCTGCGGACGTCAAGAAGCTACCTCGATAGTCTCCAACAGATAAAGCTCTAAAAAACTAGCAACCGTCGTGTCCGGAGGTACCTGGATCTGCACATGAGGTGCAGGGTGTAGTATGAGTACAACCAACTCAACAAGTAACAATAATAAATAAAGAACTGAAGATAGTGACGAGCTTCACAACTAGGTCCAATTACAGTAATTTCCAACATTAGAAGGTTGGCATGCTTTCAAGTTCAACATTTAAAACTCAAACAGTAATTTTATATCAAATTCGACTGAAACAAAAGATAATGTCTTTCAGAAATTTCCAAAACAGTGATATATAATGAAATCAATGCATCCTCTCAGAGCAACAATCACTCAGTCCTCCCATTCACTCCAGCCTCACAATCACTCTTTCCTCACAGTCACTCATTCTTCTCAATCACTCAACACTCAGCACTCCGCACTCGGCACTCTGCACTCGCACTCAGTAGGTACCTGCGCTAACTGGGGGTGTGTACAGACTCCAGAAGGGCTCCTTCAACCAAAGCGCTATAACAAGCCAATCATGGCATATAACAATGAAACATGTTGCAGCGTGCAGCCCGATCCCAAAAATATCCTCACAATCAGGCCCTTGTCCTCACTCAGTCATCAACCTCTCCAGTCTCTCGGACTCTCAAAATCATGATAAGCATCCCAAACATCAATGATATGATACATCAATAATGAACAATAGAGACTGAGATGAAATGTGCAAGTAAAACTGTGACTGAGTTTATAAGAATTAATTCCATATGAAAATATTCATTTTTCAACAAAATCCGAAATTGCATCCAAAAATTGCCCGTGGGGCCTATGTCTAGAAACCCGATAAAAGTTACAAAATATGAACGCCCATTCAACCACGAGTCCAAACATGCTAAATTTTACCAAATTCCAACATTAATTGGACCCTCAAATCTTCAAATTAAACCAAGAGGGTTTTATAAATTTTCCAACTTAATTCACCAATTAAATGTTAAACTCAGAGTTCATTATGAGATTCTCGTACTTTTTATATGACTGCATGATAGAGTGCGTCCTGTGGGATTGAGATTTGCATGTACAAAGTGACGGTTCAATTTTGGAGGGAATGTCATGAATTTTGAACAATATGGACAGTTTCAGATGTTTAGTGAATGCTATAACTACTTGGTATGGCCTGAGAAGGGTGCGCATTTCAGAAGGCGCGCTGTGTTTTGACTTAAATTTGACCAATATTGAGTTAAGAATACTTACCCCGTTGTTTTCCTTGAAAATCTCCCGAATATCGCCTATTCCCGAGCTCCAATTCGTCAAAAATGGAAAATGGGAACTTAACATTCTATCCAGACCTTTCTTCTTCGCGAACGCGACAGGTCCATCGCGTTCGCATAGCACAAAATTGTGTTGTCCAAAAATTTCCCTTCGTGAACGCGTGACCCAAGTCGCAAACGCGATGCTTTATCAGGCAAACCTTCGCGAACACGGCCTCAACTTCGCGAACGCAAAGGCAAAAATCCTCACCAGCCAGTTTCCCCTTCGCGAACGAGTAGCCTCACCTCCTTGCCTTACGCGAACACGAGACCCAAGTAGCAAACGCGATGAACAAACTCGCCTTTCTCCAGCTCCTCTTCGCGAATGCGAGAACCCTCTCGCGAACCGAAGAAGGAAACCAGGTGCAGATATAAGAAAAATTCTAGCAATATTTCAAGTCTAAAAATTTATCCGTTAACCATCCGAAACTCACCCGAGGCCCCGGGACCTCGACCAAATATACCAACAAGTCCTATAACATCATACGAACTTAGTCAAAGCCTCAAATCACACCAAACAATGCTAAAAACACGAATCATACCCCAATTCAAGCTTAATAAAACTAAGAAGTTTTAACTTCTACATTCAATGCCGAAACCTATCAAATCAAGTCCGATTGACCTCAAATTTTGCACACAAGTCATAAATGACAAAATAGACCTATTCCAAATTTTCAGAATCGGATTCCGACACCGATATCAAAAAGTCAACTCCCCGGTCAAACTTCCAAACTTAAATTTCTATTTTAGCCATTTCAAGCCTAATGTAACTACGTACTTCCAAAATAATTTTCCGAACACACTCCTAAGCCCAAAATCACCATACAGAGCTATTGGAATCATCAAAACTCTATTCTGGGGTCGTTTACACATAAATCAACATCCGATCAACCTTTCAACTTAAACTTTAAACCTTGAAACTAAGTATTCCAATTCATTCCAAAATCTCACCGGACCCGAACTAATCATCCCGTCAAGTCACATAACAACTGTAAAGCATAAATTGAGCAGTAAATGGAGAAACATGATTGTAATACTCAAAACGACCGGCCGGGTCATTACATTCTCCCCCTTTTAAACAAACGTTCATCCTCGAACGGGTTTAGAATCATACCTGGAGCCTCAAATAGGTGTGGATATTTACTCTGCATTTCTCTCTCAATCTTCCAGGTAGCTTCTCCGGCTGGCTGGCCTCTCCACTACACTTTCACTAAAACTATGTTCTTTGATCTCAAATTTCGAACCTGCTGGTCCAAAATGGCCACCGGCTCCATATCATAAGTCAAATTACCGTCCAACTGCACTATACTAAAATCTAAAACATGAGACGGATCTCCGACATACTTCCGGAGAATAGATACATGAAACACTGAATGAACACCCGATAGACTAGGCGGCAATGCCAGTTCATAAGCCACCTCTCCAATCTTCTTAAGTACTTCAAAACACCCAATATACCGAGGTCTCAACTCGCCTATCTTCCCGAACCTCAACACACCCTTCATGGGTGAAACCTTGAGCAGAACCTTCTCCCCAACCATGTAAGCAACATCATGGACCTTCTTGTTAGCATAACTCTTCTGTCTAGACTGCGTCGTGCGAAGCCGCTCCTGAATCAATTTAACCTTCTCCAAAGCATCTTGAACCAAATCAATACCCAATATCCTAGCCTCATACAGAGCTATCTGAATGCTCGATTAGTAGCTGTTATTGTAAGAAAACTCTGCGAGTGGCAGAAACTAATCCCAAGAACCCCCAAAATCAATGACACAAGTGCGTAGCATATCTTCCAATATCTGAATAGTGCGCTCGGACTTTTCATCAGTCTAAGGGTGAAATGTTGTACTCAACTGAACCTGTGTACCTAATTCTAACTGTACTCCTCTCCAAAACTGTGATGTAAACTGCGTGCCCCGATCCGAAATGATGGACATTGGCACACTGTGTAGGCGAACAATCTCGCAGATATAAATCTTAGCCAACCTCTCCAAAGAATAAGTAGTACCAACTGGAATAAAATGCGCGGACTTGATCAACCGATCTACAATCACCCAAGCAATATCAAACTTTCTCAAAATCCATGAGAGCCTAACTACGAAGTCCATGGTAATACGCTCCCACTTCCACTTCGGAATTTTAAGTCTCTGAAGCAATCTGCCCGGTATCTGATGCTCTTACTTCACCCGTTGACAATTTAAACACCGAGCTACAAATCCAACTATATCTTTCTTCATTCGCCTCCACCAATAGTGCTGCTTCAAATCCTGATACTTCTTCGCGACACCTGGATGAATGGGGTGCCGCGAGCTGTGAGCCTCCTGGAGAATCAACTAATTTTAACCATCTACATTAGGCACACATAGCCTGCTCTGCATCTGTAATACACCGTCATCCCCAATAGTGACTTCCTTGACATCACCGTGCTAAACCGTATCCTTAAGGACTAGTAGATGAGGGCCATCATACTAATGTTCTCTCATAGGATCATAAAGAGAAGACTGAGAAACCACACAAGCCAAAATTCGGCTCGGCTCGGCTCGGAAATATCCAATCTGACAAATTGGTTGGCCAAGGTCTGAACATCCAAGGCTAAAGACCTCTCTGCTACCGATAAGTATGCTAAGCTGCCCAAACTCTCCGCCTTACGACTCAAGGCATCGACCACTACATTGGCCTTTTCGGGATGATAGAGAATGGTGATATCATAATCCTTAAGCAACTCCAACCACCTCCGCTGCCACAAATTAAGATCCTTCTATTTAAACAGATGCTGTAGACTCCAGTGATTGGCATAAACCTCACAATGGACACCGTTCAAATAATGTCGCCAAATCTTCAATGCATGAACAATGTCTGCCAATTCTAAATCATGGACATGGTATTTCTTTTCATGTGGCTTTAACTGGCGTGAAGCATAAGCAATCACTCTACCCTCCTACATTAAGACACACCCAATACCAATCTGAGAAGAATCACAATACACTGTATAAGAGCTTGAAGCTGAAGGCAAAATTAGAACTGGAGTTGTGGTCAAGGAAGTCTTGAGCTTCTGAAAGCTCTTTCAATTTCCGTAATCGAAATCCGACCTCGTTATCAACCAATCAACTTACGGTCGAATTTATGAATATTTCAAGAAATTCATTTTCCAACTTTTCGCCGAAATGTGCCGAATTGTCCTACGGACTTCCAAATTCAAATCCGGACATACGCCTAAGTCCGAAATCACCATACGAAGCTATAAACATCATCACAATTCCATTCCGGAGTTGTTTGCTCAAAAGTCAAACTCCGGTCAACTCTTTTCGTTTGAGCTTCAAAAATAAGAATTGTTCTTTCAATTTAATTCCGAATCTTCTGAAAACCAAACTCGACCACACACACGGGTCATAATACATATTACGAAGTTTCTCGGGACCTTAATTCGCTCAACAGAATATTAATTCTCAAAATGACAAGTCGGGTCGTTACAGCTTCGCGAACCCGGGGTCCAGCTCCTGAACGCGAAGAGGAACAAGCTCACACACCCCTCCAAGCTTTTCTCCCTATGCGAACGCGGGCCCTTTCACGTGAACGCGAAGGCCCTAGGTCCCAGACCTTCGCGAACGTAGGCAAGGGGTCGCGAATTCATAGAGCAAATCTCAGCCCCTCACATTTTCCTTCTCTGAGAGCGCGACACAGCCCTTGCGATCGCGAAGAAGGAAACCAGAACCAGCACACCAGATTTTTGGGACTTAGCTCCGGGCGGTCCGAAACTCACCCGAGCCGCCCGGGGTCCTGTCCAAATGCACCAACAAGTCCATAACCATAATACGGACCTGCTCAAACTCTCGAATCACGTAAAATAATATCAAAACTAAGAATCTCACCCCAAGACCAAATTGAATCAACTTATGAACTTTTAACTTCTCAACTAGCTCCGAACGCGCCGAAATATTCTTAGACTACTCGGAATGACCCCAAATTTTGTGTACATGTCATAAATCACCATACGAAACTATTTCCAGGCTCAGAATTCCAAAAGGACTTTGGTAACACTAAAACCTACTCCAAACCAAACTTAAAGAACTTGAAAACCTTTAATGTGCCAACTTTCAATATTAAGCAACGAAACGCTCCCGGATCATCCGAAACCCGATTCGAACATGCGCCAAAGTCCAAAATCATCATACGAACCTATTAGGACCGTCAAATCCCGATTCTGAGGTCGTTTACTTAAAACATTGACTCAAGTCAAACTTAACCATTATAAGCCACTATTAAGGAACTAAGTGTTCCGATTTCAACTCGAACCCTTCCAAACCAGAACTAACCATCCCCACAAGTCATAAAAAAGTAAAAGCATATACGGGGAGTCTTAATTAGGAAAATGTGGATCTAGAAAGTAAAACGACCGGTCTGGTCGTTATATTTAGCCTCCCTGGCCTAGTTTAGTATTTAAGCAAACAGTATCATGGCAGTCTTTTGACAAAGACTTCTATCTTAAATTGCTTTTTATATTGCTAGTCTCTATGAACATGTCTTGTACGTTAACAATTGCACGTAGATATTTAGTCTGTTTAATAATTGCATGTGGATATTCAGTCAATAATCAACATTTTGCCTTGAAAATTTGTATTTTTATAATAATAATAATAAATTAAATTATAATTAATATAATTACATGTAGATATGTGTCAAATTATACAAAATGCATATTGACAGTAATAAACTTGCAATTGCACATATATTCTAAATTGTTATCAAATGTATATGAGATTCAATAACATGTTTCGTAAAATAAAAGAAAGAATATATTATATAAATAAAACTAATTCATTGATAAAGTTTTGACACAATTAAAGTTATGCAATTAAAATTTTAAAGAAACCGAGAGCTCATTTTGTACGAGGGATAAGAGATAATTAATCCTAGGATTAAATTTGAGATGAGTTTATTCTACGTTTTGTTGGGATAAAATCACGGTATAACCAATTTCGGGATTAGTTATCCCGGGATTATAATGCTACTTTATCCCTATGAGAGGGTGAGATAACTAATCCCGGAATAATTAGTGAGTATTTGGACATAAGAATTGTGAAATTCCGAAAAAAAATGAAAACAAATCAAGTGGAAATGATATTTAAAAATTAGAGTTGTGTTTGAAGATGAATACAATTTGGATATGTTTTTGAATTTTTGTGAGTGATTTGAAGTGAAAATTTTGAAAAATAATTTTTTGGAGTTTTTCTAATTTTCGAAAAAAATCGAAATTCATCTTCAAGTGAAATTTAAAAATTTTATGGCCAAACACTAATTCGAAAAAAGTGAAAATCTTTTAATGGCCAAACGGCCCCTTAATCTAGGGATATCTTGTTTTCCAACCAAGCGACCTCTAAGAATACAATAGTTTTAATAACTTTGTGATGCGATGGTATTTTTAATTCAAGTATATGGAAGTTATATCATAATATTTCGTACAAATTATATGTTTGAGTTGAACAAACATTTTCCATATTTGAAGTATCAAGAGACCAACCAAGATCTTCAGCTATTTGGCTCTTCGTTTTTCATCCCTTCTTGGTAGTACTTTTATTTCTGGCATGAAATTCAATACTTTTAAGGTGAATCAAATTGGGTTTATATGTAGACTGTAGTATTACTCTTTCCATAATCTAAAATATGTTATAGAACTTAGAGAGTGGGTCAAAAGCACATACTTGAAATTTAGAAATTCCATAGAACATTATTCTACAAATTATAAATAAAACATTATGATTAGAATAACAGGATGATTAAATTCGCCTCCACGGTACAAATCTCATGTGAGCTTTGGCGTAGAATTATTAAGTTGATTAGAAATTTTTGACCATAATCACTTACATAAAATAAAGAAGAAAAGCATATACCAAGTTTATGGATAATCCAAATAAAATGAACAGAAAAATAAAAAAAAATACTTAATGTCACGACCCAAAATCACACCTGTCGTGATGGCGCCTATTTCAATACTAGGCAAGCAGACAACATCAATAACCCACATTTCTATTAAGTTTGAAAACATAATATTGAATTTCATAGAAAATCTCATAATTTCTGATATAGAAATACACTCCTAAAACTCGGTGTTACTGAGTACATGAGCACCTAAATGAATACAAAGCCTGACTCATTAAAAATATTGTATGGAAATATAGAACAGTACAATATCTGCGAGGAAGAGAGACAAGGTCAGTAGACGCCAAGCAGCCACGTTGATAGTCTCCAACTAGTAACACACTGAGGTCTAATAGTCGTCGTATCCGGAAGCACCTAGATCTGCACACGAGGTGCAGAGTTTAGTATGAGTACAACCAACTCAATAAGTAACAAGACTAACCTTTGGGTTGAAAGTAGTGTCGAGCTCAGCAGGTACAGTCCAATGTAGAAATGACATTACAGAAACATAGGCATGTTTTCAAGTTCACATTTAAACTCAATACAAATAAACTAAATCAATTCTGAATGATATGAGGAATATGACATCTCTGTATGTATATGCCCATACACATACTGTATGTGATGCACCTTAGTGAAAACTTCATGCAATCATATTCTAAAAATACTCAATCACTCAGTATTGTATATGGCCAATCCAGCCTAGGGAAGATCCATCCCAAGTATGTATATATATCCATCAACTGACAGTCAGTCAATCAGTAGTGTATAAGGTCAATCCAGTCCAGGGGAAGATCCATCCCCGAATATCAATGATTCGGACAAGATATATCCAAGGAAGATCCATCCCTCAATATATATATATCTATGGAAAGATCCATGCGCATGGAAGATCCATCCCAGATATATATATATCAACTGCGCTTACTATGGGTGTGCAGACTCTGGAGAGACTCCTTCAGCCCAAGCGCTATAATAGCCAGATCCAGGCATAAATAAATATCACTCAAAATCTCCAGTCTCTCGGGCTCTCAATGACATGAAAAATAAACCCGGCATGATGATATAAAGTATCAATGAATGACAACAGAGACTGAGATATGATATGCAACTGATAGATGTGACTGAGTATAAAATTATAAATTTAAACAAAAAAATTTAACAACAATACGACCCATATGGGTCCCAAAATATATCGGCGTGTAGCCTAAACTTAATCTTTAATATGAGTCTCAGCTCAATTTCTCTAACATGTAGAGGATATTCGGATAATGACATTTATTTACTTATATAACTCCACAGAATCATTTTAACTCACAATTGTCATGATGCACGCCCACACGCCCATCACCTAGCATGTGCGTCATCTCCAAACAATTCATACAACACGTACTTCATGGATTCATACCCTCAAAACCAAGTTTAGAATTGTATTTACCTCAAACCGTGTAATTCTTTATTCCTCTATGCCTTTGCCTCGCGAATTGGCCTCTGAACGCCTCGAATCTAGTCACAATTAATTGGATTCAGTCAATACAAATCATTGGAATTAATTCCATTTGAAAATACTAATTTTCCAATAAAATTCGAAATTTAACTCAAAAATCGTCCGTGGGACCCACATCTCGGAACCCGATAAAAATTATAAAATATGAATGCTCGTTTAACCATGAGTCTAACCATATAAATTTTGCCAAATTCCGATATCAACTCGACCTCCAAATCATCAAATCTTATTTCCAAATCCCTAGGTCCAAATTCCCGATTTACACCTCTAAAATACATAATCTAGTCAGATTATTCGATGATAATTCAATATTATGGAGTAGAAATAATCACAAGTGACTTACCTCAAGTTTTTCGTGAATTCTCTCTGAAAAGCGCCCCAAAAATCGTGCTTGAAGGTCCAAGAAAGGCAAAACTCGAAATCCCTTCGAAATGTAAACTGTCCAGGGATTCCACATCTGCTGTATTTTAACTGCTTCTGCGGTTTTGGCATCCGTTTCTGCACCTCTTGTCGCTTTTGCGGACTACTAGTCCGCTTCTGCGGTGAGTCCAAACTGCCCCTTCTGCTTCTGCGGTCAATTAGTCGCATCTGCGACCTCGCAGGTGTAGCAAAAATCTTTGCACCTGCGCAACCTGCCCTGCCCTTCACTCCTGGCCACTTCTGTGATAGTCCTTGCGCACCTACGATCAAAGCTTCGCAGGTGCGGTTACACCAGAAGCAAAATTTCCAAGTTTTCTTGAGTCCAAATTTTCGATCCGTTAATCATCAGAAACTCACCCGAGGCCCCCGGGACCTCAACCAAATACACTAACAAGTCCTAAAACATCATACGAACTTAGTCGAATCCTCAAATCACATCAAACAACAATAAAACCACGAATCATACCCCAATTCGAGCATAATGAAACTAAAAAATTCCAACTTCTACATTCGATGTTGAAACCTATCAAATCAAGTCTAATTGACCTCAAATTTTACGCACAACATAAATGACATAACGGACCTATTCCAATTTCCAGAACCAGATTCCGACCCCGATATCAAAAAGTCAACTCCCCGGTCAAACTTCCAAACTTAAATTTCTATTTTAGCCATTTCAAGCCTAATTTAGCTACGGGCTTCCAAATAATTTTTCGGATACTCTCATAAGTCCAAAATCACCATTCGGAGCTATTGAAATCATAAAAACTTTATTCCGGGGTCATTTACACATAGGTCGATATCCAGCCAACCTTTTTAACTTAAGTTTTAAAGTTTGGAACTAAGTGTTCCAATTCATTCCAAGACCTCACCGGACCCGAACCAATTACCCCGGTAAGTCATATAACAAATGTAAAGCACTAAATGGGGAAACGAGGTTGTAATATTCAAAATGGCCGGCCGGGTCGTTACATTCTCTCCCTCTAAAACAAACGTTCGTCCTCGAACGGGTTTAGAATCATACCTGGAGCCTCAAATAGGTGTGGATATTTGCTCCGCATCTCCCGCTCAGTCTCCCAAGTAGCTTCTCCGACTGGCTAGCCTTTTCATTGTACATTCACTGAAGCTATGTTCATTGATCTCAACTTTCGAACCTGCCGGTCTAAAATGGCCATCGGCTCCACATTATAAGTCAAATTACCATACAATTCCATTGTGCTGAAATCCAAAACATGAGACGCATCCCCGACATACTTTCGGAGCATAGATACATGAAACACTGGATAGATTAGGCGCCAATGCAAGTTCATAAGCCATCTCTCCAATCTTTTTAAGTATTTCAAAAGGTCCAATATACCTAGGACTCAACTTGCCCTTCTTCCCAAATCTCATAACACCCTTCATAGGCGAAACTCGGAGTAGTACCTTCTCTCCTACCATGTAAGCAACATCGCGAACCTTTCGGTCGGCATAACTCTTCTATCTAGACTGCGCCATGTGAAGTCGTTCCTGAATAAATTTAACCTTTCCAAAGCATCCTAAACTAAATCAGAACCCAATAGTGTAACCTCAGCCGGCCCAAACCAACCCACCGGAGACCGACATCGTCTCCCATATAAAGCCTCATACGGAGCCATCTAAATGCTCGATTGGTAGCTGTTATTGTAAGCAAACTCTGCAAGTGGCAGAAACTGATCCTAGGAACCTCCAAAATCTATAACACAAGCGCGTAACATATATTCCAATATCTGAATAGTACGCTCGGACAGTCCGTCCGTCTGAGGGTGAAATGATGTACTGAACTGAACCTATGTACCTAATTCTCACTGCACTACTCTTCAAAATTATGATGTGAACTGTGTGCCCCGATATAAAATGATGGACACTGGCACATCGTGTAGGCGAACAACCTCGCGGATATAAATCTCAGCCAACTGCTCCGAAGGATAATTGGTACCAACTAGAATAAAATATGCGGACTTGGTCAACCGATCTACAATTACCCAAACAATATCAAACTTTCTCAAAGTCCGTGGGAGCCCAACTACGAAGTCCATGGTAATATGCTCCCATTTCCACTCTGAAATTTCAAGTTTAGAAGCAATCCGCCCGGTCTCTGATGCTCGTATTTCACCTGTTGACAATTTAAACACCGAGCTACAAACCTAATTATATCTTTCTTCATTTTTCTCCACCAATAGTGCTGCCTCAAGTCTTGGTACATCTTAGCGGTACCTGGATGAATAGAATACCGCAAACTGTGGGCCTCTTCAAGAATCAACTCACGCAGTCCATCTACATTTGGCACACAAATACGACCCTAGATTCTCAATACCCTATCATCTCCAATAGTAACATATTTGGCATCACCGTGCTGAATTGTGTCCTTAAGGACAAGCAAATGGGGATCATCATATGACTCTCTCTGATGCAATCATATAAAGAAGACCGAGAAATCACACAAGCTAGAACCCGACTGGGCTCCGAAACATCTAATCTCACAAACTGGTTGGCCAAGGCCTGAACATCAACTGCCAAAGGCCTTTCACCAACAGGAATGAATGCAAGGCTACCCATACTCATCGCCTTTCTACTCAAGGCATCAGCCATCATATTGGCCTTCCCGGGATGATACAGAATAGTGATATCATAGTCTTTTAGCAGCTCCAACCATCTCCGCTATCTCAAATTTAGATCCTTCTGTTTGAATAAGTGATGGAGACTCTGATGATCTGTAAATACCTCACAAGACACACCATAGAGATAGTGCCTCCAAATATTTAATACATGAACAATGGATGCCAATTCTAAATCATGGACAGGGTAGTTCTTTTCATGTGGCTTCAACTGGCGCGAAGCATAAGCAATCACTCTACCCTCCTACATTAAGACACACCCAATACCAATCCGATAAACATCACAACACACTGTATAAGAGCCTGAAGCTGAAGGAAAAACTAGATCTGGAGTTGTGGTCAAGGCAGTCTTGAGTTTCTAAAAGCTCTCTTCACGCTCATCCGACCACCTGAATGGAGCACCTTTCTGGGTCAATTTAGTCAAGGGCGGTGCAATAGACGAGAAGCCCTCTACAAAACGACGATAATAACTAGCCAAGCCAAGAAAACTCCGAATCTCAGTAGATGAAGATGGCCTGTGCCAACTCTGAACAACCTCTATTTTCTTCGGATCCACCTTAATTCCTTCACTGGACACTGTGTCCCAAGAACGCCACTGAACTAATCCAGAACTCGCACTTAGATAATTTGGCATAAAGTTTCTCTTCCCTCAGTCTCTGTAGTACAATACTCAAATGTTGTACATGTTCTTCCTGGCTACGTGAGTACACCAGGATATCATCAATAAATACTACGACAAATAAATCAAGATACGGCTAGAATAAACTATTCATCAAGTGCATAAATGTTGTTGGGGCATTGACCATAACGGGTCCTGAATGTCGTCTTTAGAATATCTGAGTCCCAAATTTTTAACTGGTGATACCCCGATCTTAAATTAATTTTAGATCGCTCCCTGGAGTTGGTCAAATAAATCATCAATACGCGGCAAAAGATATTTATTCTTGATTGTAACTTTGTTCAACTGCCTGTAATCGATGCACATCCGCATGGTACCATCTTTCCTTTTCACAAACAGAACCGGTGTACCCCAAGGTGACACACTAGGCCTAATAAACCCCTTATCAAGGAGTTCCTGAAGTTGACCTTTCAATTCTTTCAACTTAGCTGGTGCCATACGATACGGAGGAGTAGAAATTGGCTGAGTGCCCGACACCAAGTCAATACCAAAATCAATATCCCTGTCGGGTGGCATACCCGGCAGGTCTGCAAAAAATACATCCGGAAAGTCTCGCATTATCGGTATTGAATCAATAGAAGGATTATCTGCGTCAACATCTCTCACAAAGGCCAAATATGACAAACATTCCTTTCCAACCATACGTTGGGCCTTCAAATAAGAAATTACCCTACTGGGAACATAGTCTAGAGAACCTCTCCATTCAACCTTTGGCAACCTCGGCATCGCCAATGTCACAGTTTTTGCGTGACAATCCAGAGTAGCATGACATGTAGAAAACCAATCCATGCCCAGAATTACATCGAAATCAACCATATTGAGCAATAAAAGATCAACTCTAGTCTCTAGTCCCCCAATATTTACCACACATGACCGATATACACGGTCCACAATAATAGTATCACCCACCGGTATAGATACACGAATAGGTGAAACTAAGGACCTACGGGGCATATCCAGGTAATGAGTAAAGTACGATGATACATACGAATTAGTGGAACTAGGGTCAAATAATATAGAAGACTCCATGTGGCACACTGAGACAATACATGTGATCACTGCATCTGAAGCAACAACATCTGGCATGGCAGAAAAAGCATAAAATCGGGCCTAACCGCCACCTGATCGGCCTACCCCTCTTGGGTGACCCCTAGCTGACTGAGCCCCACCTCGAGCTGACTGGGCGGGTGGTGGAGCAACTGGTGCAGAAGTAGTAGCTTGAATCCTCTACTGAAATGGACCTCGCGAAAGGCGGGGATAATATCTCTTTATGTGACCCAAGTCTCCACACTCAAAGCAGCCCATTTTTGAAAATGCTGGTAAGTTCTGAGGCGGACCACGAGAACCAGAATAACTGCTAAAAGCACTTGGTGCAAATGAACCCTGAATTAAAGGAGCACGGGAAGTACTCTGGGATGGCAGGGCATTGAGAGATGACTGACCCCTGATGAGAACTGTATGAACCATGGCTCGATGATGAACCACGGTGAACTGGACGACCCGTCTGAGCGTGCCTGTAAGGACGACCCCTGCTGTGGTAGGACTGCCCTGCAGAAGGTACCCCACCAGAACCGCCCGAACGTCGAGGCCTATTGGCCTCCCTCTCACAACGCTCCTGGCTACGGACCACCTCTATCTATCAAGCAATGTCAACCACCGCGTCAAAAGTGGCACCAGATACCCTCCCCCTAGTCATAAGAAAGTGTAACTGATACGTGAGGCCATAAATGAACCTCCTAATCCTTTCCCTATCAGTGGAAACCAACCAAACTACGTGACGAGCCAATACAGAAAACCTCATCTTGTACTGGTTCACAGATATGCCATCCTATCGAAGCTGCTCAAACTATCTGCGCATCTCCTCCCTGTGAGACTGTGGCACGAACTTCTCCAAAAAGAGGACAAAGAACTCCTGCCATGTAAGTGGTGTTTCACCGACCGGCCTGCGCCTCTCATAAGCCTCTCACCATCTAAAGACAGTCCCAGAAAACTGAAAAGTAGTAAATGAGACCCTACTGGTCTCCAGAATACCTGTTGTCCGAAGCATCTGCTGGCACTTATCCAGAAAACCCTGAGCATCTTCTGACTCAGCACCGCTAAATGATGGAGGTCGAAGCCTTCCAAATCTCTCAAGTCTCCTCTACTCATCATCTGCCATAACGGGGACTACCGGGGCCTGAGCAGCTGCAGCCGGTTGGGCTGGTAGTGCCCCCTGTATCTGAAGTCCCTGCACTACCTGCTCTGGAGTATGGGCAACATGGGTATGAGTACCTTACCCGGCCTGAGAAGTGGTATGTTCGGCCTGAGCCGAAACCACCTGAGCAAAGCCCTTGCAAACTATCAATATCTGGGCCAAAGCCTCCTGAAGGCATGGAATCACAATGGGCACAGCTGGTGTCTGAGCTGGTCCTGTCGGCTCAGCTATATCTGGAATCTGCTCCTGAGCTGGAGCAACTGGTGGTGCTATAGGTGCTGCTCCATCTGATGTACGAGCTATACCTCAACCTCTACCTCGGCCCCGACCTCTCCATGGCCCCGGCCTCTCGCGGCCGTAATTGGTGGCATTGATGGCTGAGTGTCCGATCCGGTAGTACGTGTCCTCACCATCTGTGAGAGAATAGAATAACAGAAATTTAGTTTCCGGAATCAACGAATTCGCACGACAGAATACAGGAAGGTGAAATTTTCCTAAGGGTTCGGCAGCCCCTCAAAGATAAGCACAGACGTCTTCGTACCGATCCGCAAGACTCTACTAAACTTGCTCATGAATCGTGAGACCTATGTAACCTAGGCTCTAATGCCAACTTGTCACGACCCAAAAATTACACCTATCGTGATGGCGACTATCTAAGTACTAGGCAAGCCACAACATCAATAACCCACATTTCCATTAAGTTTGAAAACATAATATTGAATTTCATAGAAAATCTCACAATTTCTGATATAGAAATACAATCCCAAAATCCAGTGTCAGTGAGTACATGAGCATTTAAATGAATACAAAGTCTGACTGATTAAAAATATTATCTGGAAATATAGAACAGTACAATATCTGCGAGGAAGAGAGACAAGGTCAGCGGACGCCAAGCAGCTACCTTGATAGTCTCCAACTTGTAACACACTGAGGTCTAATAGTCACCGTATCCGGAAGCACCTAGATCTGCATACGAGGTGCATAGTGTAGTATGAGTACAACCAACTCAATAAGTAACAAGACTAACCTTTGGACTGAAAGTAGTGACGAGCTCAGCAGGTACAATCCAATGTAGAAATGACATTACAAAATTGTTGGCATGCTTTCAAGTTCATAGTTAAACTCAGTACAAATAAACTAAATCAATTCTGAATGATATGAGGAATATGACATCTCTTTATCTACATGCCCATACACATATCGTATGTGATGCACCTTAGTGAAAACTTCGTGTACTCACAATCTAAAAATACTCAATCACTCAGTACTGTATATGGCCAATCCAGCCTAGGGAAGATCCATCCCAAGTATGTATGTATATCCATCAACTGACAGTCAGTCAATCAGTACTGTATAAGGTCAATCCAGTCCATGGGAAGATCCATCCCCGAATATCAATGATTCGGACAACATCCATATCCAGGGAAGATCCATCCCTCAATATATATATCTATGGAAAGATCCATGCTCAGGGAAGATCCATCCCAGATATATATATATATATATATATATATATATATATATATATATATATATATATATATCAACTGCGCTTACTATGGGTGTGCAGACTCCGGAGGGGCTCCTTCAGCCCAAACACTATAATAGCGAGATCCAGAAATAAATAAATAAACTTAAATATCACTCAAAATCTCCAGTCTCTCGGGCTCTCAATGACATGAAAAATCAACCCGACATGATGATATGAAGTATCAATGAATGACAACAGAGACTGAGATATGATATGCAAGTGATAGATGTGACTGAGTACAAAATTATAAATTTAAACAAAAAAATTCAACAACAATACGACCCATGTGGGTCACAAAATATATCAGCGTGTAGCCTAAACATGATCTTTAATATGAGTCTCATTTTAATTTCTCTAATATATGGAGGATATGTGGATAATGACATTTATTTAATTATACAACTTCACATAATTAATTTAAGTCACAATTTTCATGATGCACGCCCACATGCCCGTCACCTAGCATGTGCGTTATCTCCAAACAATTCATACGACATGTACATACCCTCGGAACCAAGTTTAGAAGTGTTACTTACCTCAAACCGTGTAATTCTTTCTTTCGCTATGCATTTGCCTCTCGAATTGTCCTCTGAACGCTTCGAATCTAGTCACAATTAATTTGATTCAGTCAATACAAATCATTGGAATTAATTCCATATGAAAATACTAATTTTCCAATAAAATCCTAAATTTAACTCAAAAATCGCACGTAGGGCTCACGTCTCGGAACCCAACAAAAGTTATAAAATATGAATGCTCATTGAACCACGAGTCTAACCATACAAATTTTGCTAAATTCCGACATCAACTCAACCTCCAAATCATCAAATCGTATTTCCAAATCCCTAGGTCCAAATTCCCGATTTACACCTCTAAAATACATAATCTAGTCGGATTATTCGGTGATAATTCAATATTATGGAGTAGAAATGATTACAAGTGACTTACCTCAAATTTCCCTTGAATTCTCTCTGAAAATCGCCCCCAAAACCGTGCTTGAAGGTCCAAAAATGACAAAACTCAGAACCCCTTCGAAATGCATACTGTCTAGGGGTTCCGCATATGTTGTATTTTAACCGCTTCTGCGCAACCGCTTCTGCGATTTTGGCATCCACTTCTACGCCCCTTGTCACTTCTGCTGACTACTAGTCCACTTCTGCGGCGAGTCCAAACTGCCCCTTCCGCTTCTGCGGTCAATCAGCCGCATCTGCGACCTCGCAGGTACGGCAAAACTTTTCGCACCTGCGCAACCTGCCTTGCCCTTCACTTCTGGCCACATCTGCGATGGTCCTTGCGCACCTACGGTGTCGCACCTGCGAGCAAAGCTTCGCAGGTGCGGTTACACCAGAAGCAAAATTTTCAGGTTTTCCTAAGTCCAAATTTTCGATCCATTAACCATCCGAAACTCACTCGAGGCTCCCGGGACCTCAACCAAATACACTAACAAGTCTTAAAACATCATACGAACTTAGTCGAATCCTCAAATCTCATCAAACAACACTAAAACCATGAATCATGCCCCAATTCAAGCTTAATAAAACTAAGAAATTCCTACTTCTACATTCGATGCCGAAACCTATCAAATCAAGTCCGATTGACCTCAAAGTTTACGCATAAGTCATAAATGACATAACGGGCCTATTTCAAATTTCAGAATCGGATTCCGGCCCTGATATTAAAAATTCATCTCCCCGGTCAAACTTCCAAACTTAAATTTCTATTTTAGCCATTTCAAGCCTAATTTAGCTACGGCTTCCAAATAATTTTTCGGACACGCTCCTAAGTCCAAAATCACCATTCGGAGCTATTGAAATTATAAAATTTTTATTCCGGGGTCGTTTACACATAGGTCGACATCCAGCCAACCTTTTTAACTTAAGTTTTAAACTTTGGAACTAAGTGTTCCAATTCATTCCAAGACCTCACCGGACCCGAACCAATTACCCCGGCAAGTCATATAGCAACTGTAAATCACAAATTGAGTAGTAAAAGGAAAAACGGAGTTGTAATACTCAAAACGACCGACCGGATCGTTACACTTAATGACCTTCCTCTATAAAATTTCTTAATCAGGGGAGACACAATATCTACTTCTTTGTTTATTTTTTTTAACAAACAACATAAAAATAAAAAAAACGAATAAACATACAAAAGAATATCATATTATATATTTTGAAACCTAAAAATATAGTATTAAAAAAATCAAGAAAAGTTCACACAGTACAAATCTCACGCAAGATTTAATCATTCTCTCGTGAAAACCTCTAAGTTAATTAAGAGAATATTGTTATTTTTTCCTAAATAAAAACAAAAGTGAAAAAAGAGCACTCTTAATTAAGAGAATACTTTTTTCTTTTTTTAATTCTTCAAAAAGAATATATAGATGAATATCACATTATATTAATTTATTACTTTATTTGTTTTGCGAGAAATTGATTTGAAAAATAATATGGTTGGACAACAAGGTTAAAATTACTTAGATATGTTGGCAGCTTTACCTTAAAATATTACAGCTATGTTGCTTCAAGTAAAAAATAATGTATAATAGATAAGTTGGCGATCTTACCTTTGTTATAAAATAAAAGCAATATGGCAAGAACTATATAATTAACTAGGAGTAATAATAGAAGAGAATGATAACATTAGAAGAGAGGGTTTATTTCTTCTTTTCCGAGTGTATGGAATAGGTTCATCAGTGAACCTATTTATATAAACATTTCATTATTACAAAACCAATCCAAAATCTGTTATGAATACATAACCAATCTAAAATCTGTTATGAATACATAACCAATCTAAAACTTATTAGGAATACATAACCAATCCAAAACCTGTTATGGAAGACATCCATCATTGCAAGTGGAATAATCCACTTGCCGGATTTATAACACTCCCTCTTGGATGTCCACTAACAGATAATATGCCTCGTTAAAACCTTACTAAGAAAAACCAAGTGGGAAAAGTCCTAGTGAAGGAAAAAGAGTACACATATCTTGTAAAGCGCATAAAGAGTTGCCTCATTAAAAGCCTTACCAGAAAAACCCAAATGGGACAAAACCTTGGTTAAGAAAAAAAGAGTACAACGCGTATTTTCCCCCTCATAAAAACTTTATTTGACATCTCGGAGATGACGCATTCCAATCTTGTATCTCAGCTTATCAAATGTTAAGGTTGGTAATGATTCATTAAACAGATCCACCAAATTATCAATCAAATAAAATTTTTGAACATCTATTTCCCAAATCTGTCGAAGATCATGTCTAAAAAGAACTTTGGTGAAATGTGCTTTATTTTGTCGCCTTCAATATATCCTTCTTCCAATTGAGATAAGTAAGCAGCATTGTCTTCAATATTATTGAAATCTTCTTTTTCAAAGAAAAATCACACATTTGTTGTGTATTAAGTCACTTTATTTATAAGCTATTAATATATTGGCATGACTTGAATCAATAATTGACAACCTTTGTAGAATATCGTAATATGACAATACCCTCACATGCAAATAGATTGCTTAAAGAACGAACTCCAGCCCTGTATTTGGATAATCAATAAAATCTTGGCAATATTTGTTAGAATAAACAAATCTATTTCAATGATTCTTTTGTAATATAATATTAATTGCATTCTAGTGTCTCCATATTAGAGTAAAGTTAAATCTTGCTAGCAGAATATTATACTCATGGCTCTAACAAGAAACATAAGTGCACCAATTGCGCTAAGACATAAAGATAAATCATATATGTCATATAAGGATGTTGAATCTTTATAACAAATTTCCCAGGAACTTTTATGTGCTCCAGAATAATTTAAATCCTTCAAGGATTTTCATTATACGCATACCAAACGTATTGTCAGAACAAAACCTGAAGTGACTGCATCCACCATAGGAGAACATATCTCCATATAATTAATGCCAGGATATTTTCAAATCTTCTTGTGCCACAAGTCGTCTTTGTCACTACCCAAAATCTACTATAGGCCGTGATGGCGCCCAACATCGTCGTTAGACAAGCCAACACTTAATTATTCATTTTATCATTTTTAAAATCATAAGTTTTTCTTGGATAATGAGGTTAGTACATTAGAATGAATCGTAGTTATGTACAGTTTCGTTAAGATAATAAGTGAAAGTGAATCAGTGTAAAATAATCCATAACAAATTCTAGAAAACCCCCAAAACCCGGTTTCACACGTGCATGAGCATTTACTAAGGAGTACAAAAATAATACAACCTCTGTCCGGAATTTAAATAAGATAGGATGAAGTAAATGGTACGACAGAGACTTTGTGGGCTGCGATACATAGTATGGAATGCAGCTCACCATAAAGTCTCCTCAGCAGCTGCGCTTGCGTGCCAAAATGACCACCAATTGATCTTGTCAGATCCTGCACATTTAGTGCAAAAGTATAGCATGAGTACGTAAATCAACGCATACCCAGTAAGCATCTACCCTAACCCTGGAGAAGTAGTAACGAGGGATCGACATCGACACTTACTAGTGGTCCAACAAAGCAATATAATAAATCATAACCAGATGTGAAGCACACAACAATAATGGGATAAATTTGTAAGTTACCTAATCTTCCAAATATTTCTTTTAAAGTATGAATTTTTCAGTCTTGTATTCTACCTCAACAGCTCAGATGTATCAAGTACAGTAACAAATGGATAAGAAGTACCATATAAAATATCGGGCATCAGTGAAAAGATAATCTCGTGAATGTTCGGACTACCAGCGATATAACACACGATTATGTCGAGGTCGTTCGGCCCAATCCAGAGTAGTGTGTACACTACCGAGGGACAAGTGGCACGAACCATAAATGCATCTATTATACTACCCAGGCGTTCGGCCCGCTCCACAAGAAAGGAAGGAAATTACTGAATTACGAGACACGTGCTTACAATACAGTACATGAGCACAAAGTGAATATAACCTTTACCGTTTCTCAAATAACTTGCCAACAACTCAAGGTGATAAGGCTCGGCCTAATATATACATATATTTCCAAATCAATTTCAATTATAAATTTAATTAATTAAGCCAGCACAATGAGTTCAAATAATTCAAATATTACATGATAAAATTCTAAGTCTACCCGGACAAAAATATGCTTTAGCCACGTATGGACTCCCATCACCTCGTGCGTATGTAGCGCCTACAACTAGTAGCACATAACAATTACATCACCTAGGGGTAGTTTTCCTCTCACAAGGTTAGACAGGAGACTTACCTCGCTCCGAAGTTCCATAACCGGCTCCAATGATGTCACGACCCAAAATTCAACTAGTCATGATGGCACCTAACCTAACCCGCTAGGTACGCCAATTAACAACTATCCAATTCCAATAATATTAATAAGACAATTATTCAAAAGAAATTATCTGAATCTTATACATTTCCCAAGGACTGGTCGTACAAATCATGAGCATCTAAGAATAGAGTTTACAAAGCTGAAATGAAGTAAATACATCATATGTTTGAAAAATACATTAACAGAGTTTTATAGATCTAAGGCTACCATGAACAATAGGCAGCTACAACCGGGACGCAGGTACATCTTTAATGCCGGCTCCTGTCGATCATAGCAACGTCAGTATTCAATATCTGCACGCAAGGTGCAGAAGTGTAGTATGAGTACAACCGACCCCATGTACTCAATAAGTAACAAACCTAACCTTAGGTTAAAAGTAGTGACAAGCTAACACAAAGGTTGGGTCCAACACCAATATTCCACAACAGTTCATAACAGCATAGTGCAAGTAACAAAAGAGGTATCTTAGAAATAAAATGCTCAATTCGTTCACAGTTCCAGAAAATAGGCATTACTTTTCAAGTATCTTAGTGAAAACCCAAATCATTTTCCGAAAATGCCAAAACACGAGTAAGTTTGAAAACAATAATTTTTCCCAAAATCTTTTCAATAATAATTAAGATGTCTCTTATTCTTTCCAAATGTCCAGTGTAAAATAAATGCCTCACTATGCCCATATGTCAACATGTGTGAGAAGTCATGAACGTCGTGATACCGTACAGAATGAAGAAAATACATCTCTATGCTTGTATGTCATGTGTGCATGTCGATGCAATGTATTTCAGAGATGAACTCATGTACACACACTCTCAGAGTACTCAATCTCACTTTCTCACATATTCTACTCATCATGCTCAATCACTCGGTACTGTATATGGCCAATCCGTCCCAGGGAAGATCCATCCCGGAATATACACATCAACTGATCGTCAGTCAATCAGTACCGAGTAGGGCCAATCCAGCCTGTGGAGAAGATCCATCTCCAGGTATAAAATGTTTCGGACAAGATCCATGTCTAGGGAAGATCCATCCCTAAAATATATCAACTACGCTCACTGGTAGTGTGCAGACTCCGGAGGGGCTCCTTCAGCCCAAGCGCTATCATAAATCAGTATCACCACTGCGGCGTGCAGCCCGTTCCCATAAATTTCACTCATAATCAGGCGCTCGGCCCCGCTCAGTCATCAATCTCTCTAGTCTCTCTTTCATGAGATCACAGTGTCGTGATATTAGCCCGAAAACAATGATATGATTCATCAATAAGTAGCAACAGAGACTGAGATATGATATGCATATGAATGCGTATAACTGAGTATGTAATGCAATGAAAGTAGATTTCTCAACAATAGAAATGACCTTAGGGGGGTGCCAACAGGATAAGCATGTAGCCTAGACATGGTTTCTAACATAATCACAGCTCGATAACTCTAGTACGTAGAGATTTCAAAATTTCAAACAAGTTCAGGTAACTACACAGTACCACAGAAATAACGAAAATCACGGTTCACCCGGTGCACGCCCACACGGCCGTCACCTAGCATGTGCGTCACCTCAAAACCAAACACATAACACGTATATTCAGGGTTCATACCCTCAGCTCCAAGATTAGAAGAGTTACTTACCTTGAACAATCCAATTCCAACACTAAGCAAGCCAAGCGATGCTCCAAAATTCCATCCCGTGCGTTCCAACCTCCGAACTACTTGAAACTAACCAAAAACAACTCAAATGCATCAAAAATGCTACAGGAACCAATCCCGATCGAAAAAGATCAAATCTTGAATCAAAAGCCCAAAATCGGCCAAAAACCCAACCCGGGCCCGCACCTCAAAACCCGACAAAACTCACAAAATCTGACAACCCATTCAATTATGAGTCCAACCATACTAGTTTCACTCAAACGCGACTCTAATTCGATGTTCAAAACTCAAAAATTCATATTATGAAACTTTAGGCCAAAACCCCCAATTTCCTCTATAAAATTCACAATCCAATTACCAAAAACGGATGTAGATTCATGATATAAGATCAAAAATGAGTAGAGAACACTTACCTCAGTTCATATGGTAAACATTGCTTCAAGAATCGCCTCAATCTGAGCTCCATAGCTCCCATAATGAAGAAAGAACCAAAACCCTTAATAATATAGCTTCTGCCCAGCGATTCCGCATTTGCGGACAATTCGTCGCATCTGCGACCACCGCTTTTGCGGTAAAACTCCGCTTCTGCAAAAAATGGCCTTGCCCAGCAACCCCCGCACCTGCGGTATCAAACTCCGCATCTACAAAGACACTCGCACTTGCGCTTCCACTCGACACACCTGCACATCCGCACCTACGCCCTTTTCTCCGCTTCTGCGGGCCTCCTCATCCAGCTCTAAACTCGCATCTGCGACGCCTTTGTCGCTTATGCGGCCATCGCACTTGCGAAAACCAACCGCATGTGCGATCATAACAGAACCAGCAGCCTTCAGCAATGCAACATGAAGTGAAAATGATCCGAATCTCGTCCAAAACTCATCCGAGCCACTCGGAACCCCGTCTGAATATACCAACAAGTTCAATAACACAATACGGACCTACTCGAGGCCTCAAAACACACATAACAACATCAAAACGACGAATCACACCTCAACTCGAATCAATGAACTTTGAAATTTCAAACCTCTACAACCGATGCCGAAACCTATCAAATCACGTCCGATTGACCTCAAATTTTGCACACAAGTCACATTCGACATTACGGACCTGCTCCAACTTCAGAAAATTGGAATCTGACCCCTATATCAAAAAGTCCACTTTCGGTCAAACTTTCTAAAATTTCAACTTTCGCCATTTCGAGCCAAATTCAACCACGGACCTCCAAATCACAATCCGGACGCCCTCCTAAGTCCAAAATCACCTAACGGAGCTAACTAAACCATCAAAATTCCAATCTGAGGTCAAATACTAAAAAGTCAAACTTGGTCAACTCTTTCGAATTTAAAGCTCCCTAGTTGAGAATCATTCTTCCAAATCGGTCCCGAAAAACCTGAAAACCAAAACTGACGATTCACACAAGTCAAAATACCTCATACGGAGCTACTCACGCCCATAAAATACCGAGCAAAGTACAAATGCTCAAAATGACCGGTCGGGTCGTTACATCCTCCCCCACTTAAACATACGTTCGTCCTCGAACGTGCCCAGAGTTGTTCTCTAAGGCATCAACTGCCGTGTAACCTTACCATGCACACACCCGGGGGTGATCCCACGTCACCCCATTCTATATAGGCCCGACAACACAACATAATTTAAGATTATTACTCCAACCTTAGCCCATAAACCTTAGAATCCAATTTCCAACATCCGGAATTTCTATAAGGTCCGAATCTCGCATCTACACACTGTATAAGTCTGAACAAGCTGTACCAAAAGCCGTAACCATAGCTTAAATACTCAAAACTCAAATACCACATAGTTCAAATGCTCGAAGCAATGATTTCTAATCACAGTAGCTGCTCAAAACAACCCAATGCCGGTAATAAACCTCATAACAAACAAGACACTATTCTAACACCCTCGTACACTACCGATGATGAAAGAAACACGCACAAACTCGTAACCATTCATCATATCCACCAGTCGTGGAGCTCCCTCTCCTTTGACAAGAATTATAGCAAATTTCTAAGTCGACTTTTGATATTATCCTTCCAAATATACAACAATCAAATCTGATAGCACCCATTCTAGATCTGACGACTTCATCTTATCAAATACCAGCTACTCTACTGACATGCCACACCAATACTATCTAAAGCCACAACACGTGCAATCCGTGCACCAATAAGCAACATTCCAAATGTACTCAATCACGAAAATGACTCAAACATGAGAACCGTCCCGCAAGCTCGGCGAGTGCCACCCCAACGCAATGCTAAGAACCCATCACATCGTAGAACCATAACACATGACCTAACACAAAGGATCATATCTTAGCATAACTCTGCCGCCATGCGCGACCCCATCCAAACACTGGTCCATATGTAATACCTCAGCCACCATGGTCAAAATCAATAACCACATGAAATTCGACATCAAGTACCCAAAGTGCATTACCGTAATCATGGAGAAGCAAATGACACAATTCCACACAAACCCGAAAGAACATAACCAATGCGCAATCAATCATGCATCACCCAAATACCCATCTAGCGCAAATTCCACTATAAGGCCCCAATAGAACTGCACCATGTATGCATACAACCAATGAATCACAACTCCCCGTAGCATAGAAGAGTAACTCACAGATCATTTCTATCACGACCCCAAACTGATGGGCCGCGACGGGTGCCCGAGTCCTACCTGTCGAACACCCTTAAACATGCGTCTAAGATATAAACATGTATAACATATGCGATAGAAACCTGTCCGAAATACATATGTACATATACATACGGAATACAGTGGGCGAGCCGGCAAGGCTGCTATAGACAGCTATATACCCAAAACTGGAAACCGACAAAGCCACATACTACCCCAACTATACATAACTGTCTACAGACCTCTAATAGAAATACAACTATACAAAAACGGGACTGAGCCACGTCATACCCATATATGTATACAAGCATATCGTACCAAAATCAAAAGCAGCTCCGGATCAAGTGGAGCACGCCAACTCTCGCCGATCAAGGATCCTAAGAAGGGGGACCGTCAGCTTGCCTACCTGCATTTACGGGCATGAAACGCAGGCCCCGGGAAATAGGGCATCAGTACGAATAATGTACTGAGTATGTAAGGCATGAAAATCAGTATATAAAAGACATAGATGAAACATGGAATAAAGAAATCCACCTGTAAGTCTGGATAACTTTGTAAATTTTGAAACATTTATAGTGTCATGCACGTGCATATAAATGTCGTGTCATGCATAGGTATAGGTGTATATATATCATCATCAAGCCTCTGAGGGCATCCCATCATATCGTCTCGGCCACTGTGGGAAACATCATCAACATATACCAACTGATCAGGTGGTGGTGCGTATATAACGTCATAACCTTTTCCCATATCCTATATACATATAATATACGCGTATATAATGCCATCTGGTCATGGGTCAATGTACATGTATAAATGCATGAAATGCGTAAGAATTACGTTAATAAGATTTCTCGGAATGTCATAAAAATTAATATGCCTTTCGGATACTTTATCAAATACGTATTTTTCTGAGACCCATGAACAGAAGATATAATAATAATTCACACGGGGAATATAGACACCCCTAGTATTTCTATGAATAGAGTCATTTATGAAAGTTGCGTATTTTGCTCGTTTCATTTGTATTATTTGGATCACACCAAAAGGAAAGAAGGGATAGCCTTAACATACCTGGAGTAGGGGAAAATTCGTATGATATTCTTGAAAAAGGTTGCACCGTACTCCCTTAGAATCACAAAATCTCACGTTGCTACTGTGCTAAGAAATCTCGTTGGTTGAAGAAATCACATTGTAGTGTTAGAAATGAATCATGTGAGTTCACGTTGTAGTGTTAGAAATGAAGAAATCACGTCTGATTGTTAGAAATGAAAAGGTTAAAAATGAAATGTCTTGTATTCTTAACTATAAAAAGAGTTAGGAAAGTCTTGGTGAAGTTTGAAGAGATTATGACTATGCTTAACAGAAATGTTAAGAGATGTGAGTTACTGAAGTTATGGAAAGTTTTTGTTAAAAGTTTTAGAATTAAAGTGTTGTTAGAAAATAAAAATATTAGGCATTAGATGTCTTGTAACTAACATACTAGGTTTCCACATAATCCAAAGTGACTATCAGTCATTTATTTGGAAAGTGGCTTGCTGCCACGTTTTTTTTTTGGGGTTTGAGGGGGGGGGAGGGTTAATCTTATCTTATAATTTATTAACTAATTGGGTAATAGTTCCTTACCCGATAATTAACCAATTACCCGCATAATTAAGAATTATCTCGAATTACTTAAAATTTTACTCATTTTTAATACACCTTATACATCATACTATCATGGTTATATGGTACCTTGTATGGTACTAGTCCATAAATATCGGGTATTATAGGTCGGACCGAATTTTATCCCAAATCGACAACCTTCAACGAAACTCATTTTCTTTAATTCGTGTACCCTTTATCCTTCATGGCACTTACTTATAGTTTGTTATAAATAGCGTAAATACATTAACCTCAAAATAATCCCATCCCCGCGTCTACGTCGATTAATTGAAGATGAAACTTTAACGTATGAAAACGCGAGATGTAACATCCTTCCCCCCTTAGAAACATTCGTCCTCGAATGTTTAACTCCCCGGGATCTATATAACTTAGGTAGAGTCGCCTTTGTAACAATACTACTACCAACTCTTCCTATAGAAACTCAATAATTCAACGCCATATAGGACCACAATCATCAATAACCACAATTGCCTCACACGACCAATGACAAAAACTAACACAAGAATCCATACACGTACCTTAAGGTTGTGATGTCTCAGTCGGACCCTTCTCTGGAGGAGGAAATAAGTGAGGATATTTAGACTTCATGTCTTCCTCGGCCTCCCAAGTTATTTCTTCCACATTGTTATTTCTCCAAAGTACTTTCACCGAAGCTATGTCTTTAGTTCTCAATCTCCGAACCTGTCTGTCTAGTATAGCAATGGGGGTTTCTTCATATGATAGCTGCTCTGTGACCTGAACATCGTCAACTGACATGATTCTAGAAGGATCTCTGATACATTTATGGAGCATAGACACATGAAAGACTGGATGTACGGATTCCAAGTCCGAAGGCAAGTCCAACTCATATGCTACCTGGCCTACTTTGCGTAGGACCCTATATGGTCCAATGTACCGAGGGCTAAGTTTTCCCTTTCTATCGAACCTCATGATATCTTTCATCGATGATACCTTTAGGAATACCCAGTGGTCAACCTAAAACTCTAAGTCTCACCATCGATTATCCGCATAAGACTTCTGACGCCTTTGAGTTGCTAATAGTCTTTCCTATATAAGATTAATTTTCTCGATTGCCTGTTGTACCAATTCTGGTCCTACTAACGTAGTTTCCCCAACATCGAACCACCCTATAGGCGACCTACACTTCCGTCCATAAAGTGCTTCGTATGGAGCCATCTAAATACTAGAATGGTAGCTATTATTATAAGCGAACTCAATAAGCGGCAGATGATCATCCCAGCTACCTTTGAAGTCTATCACACAAGCTTGTAACATATCCTCAAGTGTCTGAATAGTACTCTCAGCCTGTCCGTCTGTCTGGGGATGAAATGTTGTACTAAGATTTACTTGAGTCCCTAATCCTTTTTGGAAGGACCTCCAGAAGTTAGCTGTAAATTGAGCTCCTCTATCCGAGATAATAGATACAGGGACACCATGCAGTTGTACTATCTCCTTAATATAAAACCTTGCATAATCCTCTGCGGAATATGTAGTCTTAACGGGCAGAAAATGGGCTGACTTTGTAAGCCTATCAACAATCACCCATATCGAATCGAACTTAAGCTAGGTACGAGGTAGGCCAATAATGAAATCTATATTGATTACTTCCCACTTCCAAGTCGGAATCTCTATAGCCTGCAATAATCCACCGGGTTTTTGATGCTCAATCTTGACATGCTGACAGTTAGGGCACTGAGCAACAAACTCCGCTATATTCCTTTTCATTCCATCCCACCAATATACTTTCCTGATATCATGATACATTTTGGTTGCTCCTGGATGGATAGAATAATGAGAATAGTGAGTTTCTCCGATAACCTGCCGACGCAGCCTTGCAACATTAGGGACACATAATCGTCCTCGATATCTGAGGACCCCATCTTCTGTAATTTCAAACGGTGTCTTCTCCTTCTAAGGGGTGGTATCCCTATAATGAACTAACACAGGATCCTCGTACTGGCGTTCCTTTACTTCAGTTACTAAAGAGGATGTTGCTGTATCCTGAATAGTAATTCCAATATCACCTGAGTCCAGTAACTGAACTCCAAGACTAGCTAGCTGATGAATCTCATGGGCTATTCCCCTCTTTTCTGGCTGTAAATATGACAGGCTACCCATAGATCTATGGCCGAGGGCATCGGCTACTACGTTCGCCTTCCTCGGATGGTATACAATATCAATGTCATAGTCTTTAAGTAGCTCCAACCATCTTCTTTGACGTAAATTCAATTCCTTTTGCTTGAAGATATACTGGAGGATCTTATGATCCGTATAGATATCAACATGACTGCCATACAAGTAGTGCCTCCACATCTTTAGTGCATGAATTACTGCGGCAAACTCTAAATCGTGGGTCAGGTAATTCTTCTCGTGCTTTCTTAGTTGTCTAGAAGCATAAGCTACAACCTTACCATGCTGCATCAGCACGTAACCCAATCCAATGCCTGAAGCATCACAATAGATAACATAACCATCGGTCCCTTCTGGGAGCGTTAGAACCGGTGCTGAAGTTAATCTGTCCTTCAATGCCTGGAAACTCCGTTCGCAAGCATCAGTCCACTGAAATTTAGCTCCATTTTTAGTCAACTTACATGGGTATTCTAATCTTTTACAATTCATGAAATTCCTCCTTTTAAAGGCCCAAACGTCATCATTTATCTATCACAATTACGCCCTTATTCCACTACCAGGGCAGCATTCCATCTCTTCTAAATGCTACTGGTCTTAGACTCCTTTGAGTTCATTCAGGCTATACTTAGCTTTCTATGACTTAGAGAAACCATCAGCTCTCTTATTTTCATGGGCTTAATCCCAAGGACTTATCCATTCTCGTCACCTTCTCACTCACCTTTTCTTATCCTTATTCATGTCTTCCTAAAACCTTGTCGCTCTATCATACTTTAGCTTGCGATACACATACCTATTTATACTTATTCGCAACCTTCCTTCAAGCGAGACATCACATCGTCACACTACTTTTGTCAAAGGTGCTGAAAGAGAAGAAACTCCCTTTACAAGTTTCCTGTAATAATCTGCCAAATCGAGAAACGACCTAAACCGAGAAAGCTACAAACCTCCGTCGGTGTCGTAGGTCTAGGTCAAGTCTTTACTCTCTCAATCTTTTGTGTATTAACCGGAATACCTTCACTTGAAATAGTATGCCCAAGAAAAGCTATAGAATTCACATTTAGAGAATTTTGTATACAAGTTTCCTTTTTGTAGAACTTTGAGCACAATATGCAAATGATCTACGTGCTCAGTCTCTTAATGAGAGTACACCAATATATCATCAAATAATACAATCACGAATAGATCTAGAAAGGGTCTGAGCACTCGATTTATCAAGTCCATGAATACTGCTGGGGCATTAGTCAAACTGAATGACATGATACGAAACTCAAGTGCCCATATCTGGTCCTGAATACTATCTACAGGATATCTTTCTCCTTATCCCTTACCTGAGGGTAACCGAACCTCATGTATATCTTCGAGAAATACTTGGCACTTTGCAACTAACCAAATAAATCATCAATCGTCGGGAAGGGGTACTTATTCTTGATTGTCACCTTATTCAACTGTCTATAATCAATACGCATCCGCAAGGAATAATCTTTGATCTACACTTGATGTTAGCATAACAAAAAGCCAACCAATCCATACCCATTATAATATCAAATTCTACCCAACCGAACACCACGTACCTTATCCTTGTTTATTATCAAATCTATCATGGGCCATTACGGGCGACATCCATATATATATAAGTAACAATATTAAGACTTAACTCGCATAACTAATTTAGAAAAAGGTTTATATACATAGGGGTCGACAAGGCCGTAGACATATCATACCCAAAACTATATACAGGATACTGTCTGCAAAACCTCTAAGTAAACATAACCATAATATATACAAGTCGGGACAGGACTCCCCACGTCCTAAAAAAACAACCTAACATATTCAGAACCCTAAATTGGTAATACTCCAAGAAGAAGTGGAGCTCACCAACCAAAAGATGACATCTGGAGAAAGTCTACAGTAGAGGGTCCTTGCCTCGTCCTATATGAGAGCCTCAATCAGACACACTTCGAAGCGGAATATTCATATCCTTATCAGTTACCTTCCTCCTCTTGGCCTGACTACTATCCTCTTCCTCTGCATATCCCATAACATACACTGACGAACCTTGATTGATGGACTCCCAAGACTGTGGACTATCTGGAACCTCAAAAGAGCTGGTGTCCGCAAATACCTTGACATAGTTTTGAGCCTGAGGAGAACCCGGTTGTGCCAATCCATACACCACTCCCCTTATACCCTGATCAATGGGCCCTGATAATGAAACTAAGGGCCTTGGTGAGGTCGGAACTCCCCACACCTCATCTGCTGCCGGCGAAAACGAAACTACTCAAACGGATGACTCATATGGATCCTCGGATGGATCCACCTCGATAGAACCCATGATCTCCGATAGATCTGACTGCATAGTGTAACTTATATCTCCTTCTAACACCTTCGTAGCCTTCTGACCCATGCTAGCGGCTGTAATCTTCGGAGGCATCGCTGAAAACGTAACATAACATTAGGAACATGAATGCTTATATCGCACGATCTAAGATAAGAAGAGAGGATAACATCCTATATGTCCTATAGCCTCCTGTCTATAAGTGTGGTGCACAACACACCCATAAACAAGACTCTACTAGACACGGTTTGTAGACAACCCTAGGATAGAACTGCTCTGATACCACTTTTGTCACGACTCCAAACCGATAGGCCACGACGGGTGCCCGAGTCCTACCTGTCGAATACCCTTAAACATGCGTCTAAGATATAAACATGTATAACATATGCAAGAGAAACATGTCCGAAAGACATATGTACATATACATGCGGAATACAGTGGGCGAGCCGGCAAGGCTGCTATAGACAGCTATATACCCAAAACTAGAAGCCGACAAGGCCACATACTACCCCAACTATACATAACTGTCTACAGACCTCTAATAGAAATACAACTGTACAAAGACGGGACTGAGCCACGTCATACCCATATATATATATACAAGCATATCGTACCAAAATCAAAAGCAGCTCCGGATCAAGTGGAGCATGCCAACTCTCGCTGATCAAGGATCCTAAGAAGAGGGACCATCAGCTTGCCTACCTACACCTGCGGGCATGAAACGCAGGCCCCGGGAAATAGGGCGTCAGTACGAATAATGTACTGAGTATGTAAGGCATGAAAATCAGTACATAAAAGACATAGATGAAACATGGAATAAAGCAATCCACGTGTAAGTCTGGATAACTTTGTAAATTTTAAAACATTTATAGTGTCATGCACATGCATATAAATGTCATGTCATGCATAGGTATAGGTGTATATATATCATCATCAAGCCTCTGAGGGCATACCATCATATCGTCTCGGCCACTGTGGGCAACATCATCAATATATACCAACTGATCAGGTGGTGGTGCGTATATAACGCCATAACCTTTTTCCATATCCCATATCTCATATACATATAATATACGCGTATATAACGCCATCTGGTCATGAGTCAATGTACATGTATAAATACATGAAATGCATAAGAATTACGTTAATAAGATTTCTCGGAATGTCATAAAAATCAATATGCCTTTCGGATACTTTATCAAATACGTATTTTTCTGAGACCCATGAACAGAAAAAATAATAATAATTCACACGGGTAATATAGACACCCCTAGTATTTCTATGAATAGAGTCATTTATGAAAGTTGCGTATTTTGCTCGTTTCATTTGTATTATTTGGATCACACCAAAAGGAAAGAAGGGATAGCCTTAACATACCTGGAGTAGGGAAAATTCCGTATAATATTCTTGAAAAAGGTTGCACCGTACTCCCTTAGAATCACAAAATCTCACGTTGCTACTGTGCTAAGAAATCTCGTTGGTTGAAGAAATCACGTTGTAGTGTTAGAAATGAATCATGTGAAATCAAATTATAGTGTTAGAAATGAAGAAATCAAGTCTTATTGTTAGAAATGAAAAGGTTAGAAATGAAATGTCTTGTATTCTTAACTATGAAAAGAGTTAGGAAAGTCTTGGTGAAGTTTGAAGAGAATGTGACTATGCTTAACAGAAACGTTAAGAGAAGTGAGTTACTGAAGTTATAGAAAGTTTTTGTTAAAAGACTTAGAATTAAAGTGTTGTTAGAAAATGAAAACATTAGGCATGAATGTCTTGTAACTAACATACTAGGTTGCCACATAATCCAAAGTGACTATGAGTCATTTATTTGGAAAGTGGCTTGCTGCCATGTTTATGTTTTTTTTTTTTTGGGGGAGGGGGGGAGGGGGAGGGGTTAATCTTATCTTATAATTTATTAACTAATTAGGTAATATTCCGTTACCCGATAATTAACCAATTACCCGAATAGTTAAGAATTATCTCGAATTACTTAAAATTTTACTTATTTTTAATACACCTTATACATCATACTATCATGGTCATATGGTACCTTGTATGGTACTAGTCCATAAATATCAGGTATTATAGCTCGGACCGTATTTTATCCCAAATCGACAACCTTCAATGAAACTCATTTTCTTTAATTCGTGTACCCTTTATCCTTCATGGCACTTACTTATAGTTTGTTATAAATAGCATAAATACATTAACCTCAAAATAATCTCATCCCCGCGTCTATGTCGATTAACTGAAGATGAAACTTTAACGTATGAAAACGCGAGATGTAACAATTTCAGAACACGAATAAGCTCAACAACAACCGAATGGCACATCCCTCAACAGTAGCAGTATATAGCCAACCAATCCGGCTCGGTGTAAAATACACATCCTAATTGGGCCTACCAATGGACTCCAAATCAACTCTGGTCACCCACAAATAGATAAATAACCCTCCAAAAGTCCACAATGACTGAATCATAACACATATTATCGTCTAGCTAGCTTCGGCCATGACTTCACAATCCACAACCATGAAATAGTCTACTTTTGAGAACTCCCAGTCTCCAAATCCATAGAACACACAAATCACCATATCTGATCCCAACTCCATCGCCAGAATGTCTAACACATCTCTCATACACGGTCATCCCATGAGGATTACTTCTAAAATTCTTCCGTGCCACATAGAAAATTCGAATATCAGCAGTCGATCAACCAGGAGAGTACCGCAATACCAGTGAAGTATCCATAAATCAAAACACATTGCCACTTCTGAAATGTATACTCTCATCAGGCCATACCGATTAGTAATATCATTTACCTAGTCATCTGCAACCGTCCATGCTGCCTACGAATTTATGTCCTTGCCTTCGAAACTGAATTGTAACCTTGCACATGCAAATCTCAATCCCACACAACACACCGCATCTACCATGCCATCCTATGAAGAGTACAAGAATCTGATAATCAACTCTGAGTCACAAGTAGAATACATACCCGATCAATCAGAAACCTTCCATTTGATCTCATCCCGGAGAAAATCCTAATACACAACATATTCCTCACGCCGGTAAGAAATATACTTCTCGAACCGTGGTAAAAACCATTGAGAACTATTCGAAGTCTATTTGCACATAACCAAGCTATCCGAACCGAATCTTTCTAACTCAACCCAGCCACGCAGGTCGCCAAAACCCAAGAGCATTGCCACGAAATACCTGTGGAGACTAGCCATATCATAAGTACCCAAAGAACCGATTATATCCATTACTGTGCTGATCTAACCTACTACCACGTTGTCCTATTTCTCCAAGTCCTTCAAATTGATACTTCTCCTTGCTGGAACACCACGATCCTAAAACAAAATTCACCATACAAGAGACCCTAGTATAAAACCACAATGTCTTAAGGCCTATAAGCCACTGACTTCCCTCTTAAGCACCCCAAGGCACCACCACCGAGACACCCACTCTAAAGAGACCTTATGTGAACCTAAAATTGTTTCCTTCACCTTCTTGATACTGAGATGCACAATCCACAATGATATAAAAATGCCACAAGTCTCGACACCATCCAATGCAACTCCCAGTTTCTAGCCATATACAAATCTTGAAAATTCCAAATCACTACATATAAATCTTGAATCTATTAGAACCATTCTCGAGAGTCATCCACTCTACTCAAATCTCAATTAAACCGACTAAATGGACCGAACGACCTGTGACCCATTAGCACACCAACACCCAAGGGAGTAAAGAGTAACCCACACTCCTAAGCATTCGAGCAAATTCCTACTCCATGTATACTACATTCTTCGCGAATAGCCACTCAATTATTTTATGATTCTCATATACCCATAGAGTGTAATACAACCTGTATGCAGAAATTCCTTTACCCGAGTAATCCTCGATCTCGACCTCAGCAAGTCATAACTAATTCACCAGTATACCCCGAACCGAAACCAATACAACACATAACCGTGCAATCAACTCGTCGATAGCAGACTCCCCCACTTGGCTCAAAGCTATGGAATAAAACATCTGACTACTTACAATAACCATACCCCATTACTACCATAATACCACAGTGAGATTCCACTAAATCCTTCATCCGCTCATGCAACACAAACAATCTAGTACCTCAAATCATCTGCAAATCTTGCGTTCATCCTCGTGATGGTTAATCCAACTTCCACAAGCGATCAATACTCAAATTGAAACATATATCATTCACTGGCAAAAGATAACTCTCTACAAAATATCATAAGGATCACACAACCTCAGGACACCTCGCAGGAGATAGCCCACCTGCTTTGCCTCAAACTGATATCTCTCTATACCCTTCCACAGTCACGGCTACTGCGCAATCATTTAATCTTCTCGATTCTGAATTCATCAACAAGACATGAGAATCTAATTCACTCCACAACTAAACAACATGAGAGATCCCTCAACACATCTTGCAGTCACATCATACTCACCACATAGTCATACAATCACAAATTCCACTAATAAGGACACAACCGGACATATAAGTCCCAAAAGCACGTGCTCACACAATAAAAATCTTCATGCTCAAGCTACAGTCAAACCCGGCCTCAAGTCCTCCAGACTGGCCCATCATCAGCACGCCAAAATGACATCTCGCACCTCAACCATGGAATCACAAGCCGTCAATGCACAACTGATACCGACTACTCATGTGCGCATACGAATGCATGGAAGGAATTCAAAGAGTTATGATTCAAGCTGAATCAATGCCGCACGATAAGGAAAGAAAAATGGGAAGTATATCCTAAATGTCCTATAGACTCTCAAAGATAGGTATGGACGTCATCATACCAATCCGCAAGACTCTACTAGACACTTGCTCATGACTTGCAGAACCTATGAACCTAGAGCTCTGATACCATCTTGTCATGACCCGAAATTCAACTAGTCGTGATGGCACCTAACCCAACCTGCTAGGTAAGCCAATTAACAACTATCCAATTGCAATAATATTAATAAGACAATTATTCAAAAGAAATTATCTGAATCTTATACATTTCCCAAGGACTGGTAGTACAAATCATGAGTTTCTAAGAATAGAGTTTACAAAGCTGAAATGAAGTAAATATATCATCTGTTTGAAAAATACATTAACAGAGTTTTATAGATCTAAGGCTACCATGAACAATAGGCCGTTACAATCGGGACGCAGGTACATCTTTAATGCCGGCTCCCGTCGATCATACCAATGTCAGCAGTCAATATCTGCACGCAAGGTACAGAAGTGTAGTATGAGTACAACCGACCCCATGTACTCAATAAGTAACAAACCTAACCTTAGGTTGAAAGTAGTGACGAGCTAACACAAAGATCGGGTCTAACACCAATTTTCCACATCAGTTCATAACAGCATAGTGCAAGTAACAAAAGAGGTATCTCAGAAATAAAATGCTTCGTTCGTTCACAGTTCCAGAAAATAGCATCACTTTTCAAGTATCTCAGTGAAAACCCAAATCTTTTATCGAAAATGCCAAAACACGAGTAAGTTTGAAAACAGTAATTTTTCCCAAAATCCTTTCAATAATAATTAAGATGTCTCATTTTCTTTCCAAATGTCCAGTGTAAAGCAAATGCCTCACTATGCCCATATGTCAACATGTGTGAGAAGTCATGAACGTTGTGATACCGTACAACATGAGAAAAATATATCTCTATGCATGTATGTCATGTGTGCATGTCGATGGAATGTATTTCAGAGATGAACTCATGTACTCACACTCTCAAAGTACTCAATCTCACTTTCTCACACATTCTACTCATCATGCTCAATCACCCGGTATTGTATATGGCCAATCCGGCCCAGGGAAGATCCATCCCGGAATATACACATCAACTGATCGTCAGTCACTCAGTACCGAGTAGGGCCAATCCAGCCCGTGGAGAAGATCCATCTCTAGGTAAAAAATGCTTTGGACAAGATCCATGTCCAGGGAAGATCCATCCCTCAAAAATATCAACCGCGCTCACTGGGGGTATGCAGACTCCGGAGGTGCTCCTTCAGCCCAAGAGCTATCATAAATCAGTATCGCCACTACGGCGTGTAGCCGGATCCCATAAATGTCGCTCATAATCAGGCGCTCGACCTCACTTAGTCATCTATCTCTTCAGTCTCTCTCCCATGAGCTCACAATGTCATGATACTAGCCCAGAAACAATGACATGATGCATCAATAAATAACAACAGAGACTGAGATATGATATACATATGAATGCGTATGACTGAGTATGTAATGCAATGAAAGCAGATTTCTCAACAACAGAAATGACCCCGGGGGGTCCCAACAGGATAAGCATGTAGCCTAGACATGGTTTCTAACATAATCACAATACCACAGAAATAACGAAAATCACAGTTCACCCGGTGCACGCCCACACGCCTGTCACCTAGCATGTGCGTCACCTCAAAACCAAAACACATAACACGTATATTCAGGGTTCATACCCCCAGCTCCAAGATTAGAAGAGTTATTTACCTCGAACAAGCCAATTCTAACATCGAGCAAGCCAAGTGATGCTCCAAAATGCTATCCCGTGCGTTCTGACCTCCAAACGGCTCAAAACTAAACAAAAACAACTCAAATACATCAAAAATGCTACAGGAATCAATCACGATCGAAAAAATCAAATCTTGAATCAAAAGCAAAAAATTGGATAAAAACACAACCCGGGCCCGCACCACGAAACCCAACAAAACTCACAAAATCCGACAACCCATTAAATTACGAGTCCAACCATACTAGTTTAACTCAAACCCGACTCCAATTCTATGTTCAAAACTCAAAAATTCATAATATGAAACTTTAGGCCAAAACCCCCCAATTTCCCTATAAAATTCACAATCCAATTACCAAAAACGGAGGTAGATTCGTGATATAATATCAAAAATGAGTAGAGAACATTTACCCCAGTTCATATGGTGAAACTTTCTTCAAGAATCGCCTCAATCCGAGCTCCATAGCTCCCAAAATGAAGAAAGAACCAAAACCCTCGATAATATAGCTTCTGCCCAGCGATTCCGCATTTGCGGACAATTCGTCGCATCTGCGACCACCACTTTTGCAGTAAAACTTCGCTTCTGCGAAAAATGGCCTTGCCCAGCAACCCCCGCACTTGCTGTATCAAACTTTGCATCTGCGAAGACACTCGCACATGCGCTTCCACTCGCTTATGCGGGCCTTCTCATCCAGCTCTCATCTCGCATCTGCGATGCCTTTGTCGCTTCTGCAGCCATCGCACCTGCGCAAACCAACCGCAGGTCCGATCATACCAGAACCAGCAGCCTTCAGCAATGTAACATGAAGTGAAAATGATCCGAACCTCGTCCAAAACATATCTGAGCCACTCGGGACCCCGTCCGAATATACCAACAAGTTCCATAACATAATACGGACCTACTCGAGGCCTCAAAACACACATAACAATATCAAAACGACGAATCACACCTTAACTCGAATCAATGAACTTTGAAATTTTAAACTTCCACAACCAATGCCGAAACCTATTAAATTACGTCCGTTTGACCTCAAATTTTGCACACAAGTCACATTCGACATTACAGACCTTTTCCAACTTCCAGAAATAGGAATACGACCCCGATATCAAAAAGTCAACTTCCGGTCAAACTTTTCAAAATTCCAACTTTCGCCATTTCGAGCCAAATTCAACCACAGACCTCCAAATCACAATCCAGACGCGCTCCTAAGTCCAAAATCACCCAACGGAGCTAACGGAACCATCAAAATTCGAATCCGAGGTCAAATACTAAAAAGTCAAACTTGGTCAACTCTTTCGAATTTAAAACTCCCTAGTTGAGGATCATTCTTCCAAATCCATCTCAAATAACCTGAAAACCAAAACCGACGATTCACACAAGTCAAAATACCTAATACGGAGCTACCCACACCCGTAAACTACCGAGAGAAGTGTAAATGCTCAAAACGACCGGGCGGGTCGTTAGAAATGACTCTCTTAACTATTCAATTCAAAGCCAAACGATCTGAAACTAGCCAAACAATGTGCAATTCAATCAAAATATACTCCAATGCTTATAATTAATCAATTTATAACAACTCTCAACTCCACTCAAAAAGTTAATAAAGTCAACCATCGAGCCTACGTGCCAAGATTCCGAAATGTTTCGAAGATAAACTTTACCCATGATGCCACAAACTCAAATATATGATTTATTTCAAATTCCATGTCCAATTTCGTGGTCAAAATTCAAAAATACCAAATTCTAAGTTTTCTACCAAAATCACACAATTTCTACTAATTTTCATATTTAAATCCTTATAGAATCCATGTATTTAACTTACAATAGGCGTGAATAACTTACCTTGCCATAGATGATGAAAATCTCCCCTTGAAACTCTCCAAAATTGCCTAAACCAAGAGAGAAATGACTGAAATGAGTAAAATCCTGATTTTAAATAATCTACCCAGGACCGTCCTTCTTCGCGATCGCGGGAGCACCTTCGCGATCGCGAATGCAAAAAGTCACTGCCTCCAAATTTACTCTATGCGTTCGCGACCTTTATATTGCGTTCGCGAAGCCTACTGACCCCCGCCCTTCGTGTTCGCTTAGGAAGCGTCACGTTAGCGAAAGCTAAACGGCTCCAAGCCCAGCTCTCGATCCTTCTCTGCGTTCGCGACCTCCCTATCATGTTCGTGTAGGTTCCTCAGGCTCTTCTCCGCGTTCGCGACCTCTGTGTCGCGTTCGCGATGAGAAATTTCCACCTGCCCCAAAAACCTTCTTCGCGAATACGATAACCACCACGTATTCGCGATGAACGATACCAAAACCAGCATTATCAGCAGCAAAACATGGGGAAATGAACCCAAACCATCCCAAAACAGACCCGAGGCCCCCGGGACCCCGTCCAATCATACCAACAAGTCCCAAAAGATGATACGAACATGCTCAAGGCTTCAAATCACACCAAACAACATCAAAACTATGAATCGACGATCGAAACCTTTATTTCAAACTTCCAAACTTCGACGAACGCGTCCAAATCATATCAAAACATTCTGGAATGACGCCAAACTTTACACACAAGTCACAAATCACGATACGAACCTATTCCAAGTCTTGAAACCCCAAACGGACATTGATAACATCAAAATCTACTTCAAACCACCTTATGAAATTCTAAAACCTTCAAAATGCCAAATTTGCATAATAAGCACCGAAATGCTCCCGGGCTACCCAATACTCAACCTGAACATATGCTCAAGTCCGAAATCATCATACGAACCTATTGGAACCTTCAAATCCCGATTCCGAGGTCGTTTACTCAAAAGTCAAACCTTAGTCAATTCTTCCAATATAAAGCTTTCGAAATTAGAATTTTCTTTCCAAATCAACTACGAACTTCCCGAAATTCAATTCCGACCACACATAGAAGTCGTAATTCATGAAGTGAATCTACTCAAGGCCTCAAACCGCTGAACGATGCGCAAGAACTCAAAAAGACCGGTCGGGTTGTTACATTCTCCCCCACTTAAACATACGTTCATCCTCGAACGTGCCAAGAACTACTCCGGAGTTGTCCAAAATCACTATTCAACACCTCGTACACCTACCCGTGCCACCACAACCCAGTTGAGCATATTATCTCAAGCCAGACTGAAGATCCTCCCTATAACCTTAGCTAACAAGCTTCAGAACCAAATTCCAATATCCGAAATTTTCCACGAGATCCGATTCTAACATATGAACACCGCATCAATCACCAGACATTGTACCCAGCATGACCATGCTCCTTCACTGAAATCAAACCATGCACCACATAAGTCGCTTGACCATAATATCATCCTCCGACCACAATAGCTGTAATTTCACGAACCTGGTGCCCGCAATACACCTCATAACACATATAAGCCCTGTTCTAACTCTCACAATACTGCCACGACGGAAGAGATGCGTAGAAACTAATAACCACCTGCCGAATCAACAAATCATGGAGTCTCTCCTCTTGACAAAAACCATTATCTCATTCTGAACTGAATAATGATATTTGCTCTTTAATATACCTTATATGACTCTGATCGCACTGATCCCAAGTCCAAAAACCTCGTCTCACCCAGTACAAGCTACTCAGGCAATAAGACATCTCAAACACTTCCCAGAATTTCATAGGACTCCATTAATATGCTAACAAGCTACAACTTGAATATGATACATAAAGAAGAACGAACTCTGAAAAATAACTACCCAGCCCGCATAACAAATAAAACGGTCGAACAGATTCTATGATACCATTGCGGCGTGCAACCCGATCCAAACAACATACCCGTGGCGGCGTGCCACCCGATCCACACATAACAATCTATAAGGAAACTCCTATTGAGCCAGAATGCTCATACCCACGAAATGCCCGAATATCGACCACAAGAACGCCAAGTGCATAATACAATCTCTGGGGAGACGGATAACGCCATACGCTACAAAAACCAAGCACGACTGAGGTGCAATAAATGACTTGTATCTCGAGATCCATCTCGCTCATATAACACCACAAACTACACGGGATCACAACAAATGTGCGAATAATTGAGTCGTCTCACAACCCACCTGGCACAATAGAGTGTTACATGGAATATGACGGGAATAACATCCAATGCCCAAAACTCCTCCGTAAGCAATGCTATGCCGAATGAATGCGTCCGACTTGATGTAGAGCACACATTAACATTAGACCCACCAACGGACCTCAAGCCGATCCTTATTATACCATATTGGGCCAACAACCTTTTGAGTATCCACAATGGCCCTATTCATGACACACACGAGTAGTCGTCCCAATCCGAAACAAACTCCTACAGTTCACAGCCAAAGGAATAGAGCGCCTTCCAGGCATAAACTCTCACATTAATGATAGTACCAAAAATCTACATACTTGGTTTCAATCCTTAACAATTAAGCGACTAACATGCCATACTTATAAAAATTTCCCCGTGGGATATGCTCCCACGACCTTCCGCACCAGGTAGCAAAGTCTGCACCTCCATACCACCAACAGTGCTAATATTATAAAGTAAATCGAGAATCTGCAAATCAGTACACAAAGCCTCTTACACAGGACATCATTCTCAGGTGACACTAAAGAAAATACCATCTTACTTTGAACATATGAATTATTTCCTGCTCATCTGAGCTCGTGACATTCTTGTCAACACCGAAACACAACCTTGATCCTCAACTCCCAATTCTCATGCCGCTCATTGAACCTATCATGCCGCTCCGTGAGAGTACAAGAATTTTATCATAACTCCTAAACCACCAATAGAATAAACAATTCATCATCTAGAACCCCTTTCACTCAACACAATTAGAGGAATGATGGCATCACGCAACCAAATTCCCATAACTGCAGAAAATACAAACCTCAAGTTGTGGTCTAAACCACCATAACTCTTCCGGGATCCATCTACACATAACAAGCCATTATAATCAAATACCTCCAAATCAATCAAATTACGGCGGCTGTCAAGCCCGCACGTACCGCCACAAATCACCCATGTAACTAACACGCCGAAGGAACTGATCATTGCCACAATCATGCTGGTTCAAACCATTACTATTCGGCCCAACTTCTTCCAATTTACTCTTGACTTGCCTTAGAAATAATAATAGATCCATTCAAAAAACTTAAGAACTCAATTAGCACTCATCCCGAGTGACCCTAATCACGAGACCACATCGTCTCGATACCCATGAACCGTCTCATACCCTCCTCAAGCGCACAATAGCATCTCCAACTGGTACATTCATTCTGCAAGACCTTCCGCGAATCCAAAGCTATTTCTCCCATTCCTACAATACTACCCCGTAGACCTGATGATAACATAGAAAATTCTCCGTGTATTCTTCATACTCTGCTGCAAAATCCCGGTCTTCAGCCACACAACAAACCCAAAATTCTTAGACATCGCGCTTACACCCTTGAACCCATTGGAACTACTGTTTAGAGTCACCCACTCTGACTTGGTCCCGAACATAAAACCAAACTCTAGTGTGATGTTAGTACATGAACACTCCCAAGGAAGCAATCGGATAAATTATTTTCCATGTACATCACATCCATAAGAAGCATAAACTCTGAGTCTTCCCATAACCTACACATGAATCGATAAGGCAAAATATAGCACACATTCATCAAGTTCTTTGCTCGAATTACCACTGATATTTTCTTTTCTAGTCATATTTGATCCACCAATGCACCGATAATCAAAAACCGCAGAAGTCGACAACCACGTGATTAAATCATAGACGGAGGGCTCCCCCACTTAGCTTTAAGCTATCATCACATAATGTAGAACCCACAAGATTCCCCCTTCTATATTTACCATGATATCACATCATCATCCCGCCAAATTTCTTGTAGTCTCTTGCTAAGTTTTTCCTGATCATTCCGAATTATCAGTAACAATCGCATATCCGACCTTCTGTCGGGTAGGAAGTAGAACTCTTCGGAGAAAATTCATCAAAATCACACAATGCTAACCTGCTCACAGGAGATAACCCACCTGTAGAATTTCATACCGACATCTTTCAACGACGTTGCATTGGGTACCACCACCACGAAATCAGTAAACCCTCCTGAGCCCGTACTCGTCCACCAGCTGTAAGAGTCTGTTCATTCCCCATTGACATCAAGTGAAAGTCCGACCATATGTTCCAAACATGAAGTCATGTTGCATCCCAAAAATGATAAGCAAGTTTTTCACACCCCTCTTCATTTCAAGCAAACCCCCTCTCTGCCATACTCAATCTTCCTCAGTACAGTAGCCACCACCCCAAATAAAATTCGTAGACCTAGTCACTGTCCACCATGATTCCCAGATTGCTCTAAACGTTTCTCAAGGAATATGGCTATCCTACCACAGAATCTATATGCTACTCTGACACTCCCTCTTCGGTTAAACCATCTCCTTTAAGCAACTTCTCGACCTCTGCTTTTTATCATCTCCTTTAAGCAACCATCTCCCAAATATTGTTATCCAATTCAGAATGAGGTAATGGTCCTTGTCAGGAGGAGAGACTCCATGATTTGTTGAGTCGGTAGGTGGTTATGAATTTCCACATATCTATTCCATCGTGGCAGTATAGAGAGAGTGGGAATAAGGCTTATATGTGTTATGAGGTGTATTGCGGGCATCGAGTTCGTGAAATTGCAGCTATTGTGGTCGGAGGATGTTATTATAGTCAAGCGACTTATGTGGTGCATGGTGTGATTTCAGAGGAGAAGCATGGTCAGGTGGGGTACAGTGTCTGGTAATCGATGCGGTGTTCGTATGTTAGAATCAGGTCTGGTAGAGAAATTCTGAGGTTGGAATTTGGTTTTAAGGCTTATTGACTAAATAAAAAGGAGAATCTTCAGTGTGGCTCGAGCTAATGTTCCAACATAGTTGTTGTGGCTCGAGTAGGAGCACGAGGTGTTAAACAATGATTTTGGACAACTCCGGAACTGTTCTTGGCATGTTCGAGGACGAACGTATGTTTAAGTAGAGGAGAATGTAACGACCTGACCGGTCATTTTGAGCTCAAGCACGTCGATCAGCGGTTTGAGGCCTTGTGTAGCTTCACTTCAGGTATTATGACTTGCACGTATGGTCGAGATTGAATTTCGAGAAGTTCAAAGTTGATTTGGAAAGAAACAATTCTAAATTCGGAAGCTTTAAGTTGGAAGGATTGACTAAGATTTAACTTTTGAGTAAACGACCTCGGAATCGGGATTTGAAGGTTCCAATAGGTTCGTATGATAATTTCGGACTTGGACGTATGTTCAAGTTGAGTATCGGGTGGTCCGGGAGCATATCTGTGCCTATTATGGAAAGTTGGCATTTTGGAAGTTCTAGAATTTCATAAGTTTGGTTTGAAGTGGATTTTGATGTTATCGATGTCCGTTTGGAGTTTCGAGCCTTGGAATAAGTTTGTATCATAATTTTTGACTTGAGTGTAAAGTTTGGAGTCATTTCCTGAATGTTTAAGTGTAATTTGGACGCATTCGGCGAAGTTTGAATGTTTGAAAGGTTAAAGAAAGGTTTCAATCGTTGATCCGTAGTTTTGATGTTGTTTGGCATGATTTGAGACTGCGACTGGGTATGTGTCATGTTTTGGGATGCGTTGGTATATGTGGTTGAGGTCCCTGGGGCCTCGGGTGGATTCCAGGTGATCAACAGATCGGATTTTGGACTTAAGGAAAAGCTGGAAATTCTGAGTGCTGGTATTTTCGCACCTGCGCATAGAGGACCGCAGGTGCGGTGTTGCAGGAGTGAGTCTGTTGCTCGCATAAGTGACAAGGGCAAGGCTGGACTGAGGTCGCAGGTGTGAAGATGTTTTCCGCACCTGTGCGAGCGCGAAAGCGGAAAGGAAGGCGCAGAAGCGGAAACGGGCAGCTGAGACATTTTCGCAGAAGCGGAGGGACAGGCGCAGGTGTGAATGATTGACCATAGATGCGGATGGGGGAGGCCTTAGGGGTACCGCAGAAGCGGAATATTTGGCCGCACCTGTGGAACTGCAGAAACGGTCAAGTGACCGCAGGTGCGATCATCGCTGGGCATAATGCTTGTTTAAGTACGTGGGTTTGGCTCATTTTCGTTTCATTTCTTCAATGGGAGCTGGCCTTGGAGAGATTTTGGAGTTCCATCTTCATCGTCAATCATGAGGTAAGTAATTGCTACAAGTTGTGAGTTAAATATACGAAGTTGGGCTTGGAAATACATGAAAAATTGTGGAAATTGTGGGATTTTGGTAGAAAACCTAAAATTTGATATTTTTGGATTTTGACCATAAAATTGAATATGGTGTTAGGAATAAATTATATATTTGAGTTCGTAATATTATGGGTAAAGTTTATCTTCGAAATATTTCTGGGCACGTGGGCCCGAGGGTTGACTTTATTGATTTTTCGAGCAGAGTTGGAAATTGTTATAAATTGTTAAATTGTAAGCATTGGAGTATATTTTGATTGATTTGCTCGTTGTTTGGCTAGTTTCGGAACGTTTGGCTTGGAGTTGAGTGTTAGAGTGGCTTTGGAGCCAGTTATGAAACTTCAGAGCAAGGTAAGTCTCCTGTCTAACTTTGTGAGGGGGAAACTACCCCTAGGTGATGTAATTGTTATGTGCTATTAGTTGTGTGTACTACGTACGCACGAGGTGACGAGAGTCCATACGTAGCTAAAGCATGTTTATGTCCGGGTAGACTTAGGACTTTACCATATAATATTTGGAATATTTGAATTCATTCTGCTGGCTTAATTAATTGAAATTATAATTGAACTAGACTTAGAAATATATACATATATATTAGGCAGAGCCTTATTACCTTGAGTTGTTGGCAAGTTATTTGAGAAACGGTAAAGGTTATACTCACCTTGTGTTCCTATACTGAATCGTAAGCTCGTGTCTAGTAATTCGATAATTCCTTTCCTTTCTTGTGGAGCGGGCCAAATGCCTCGGTAGGATTATGTACCACTCTCATGGGAGCGGGTCGTTCGCCTCGGCAGTATAATAGATGCATCTATGGTTCGTGACGCTCGACCCTTGGCAGTGTACACGTTATGATGGGATTGGGCCGATCGCCTTGGCAGTATCATATTCTTTCTGAGATCTGGCCGTACGACCTCAACATAATCGTGCGTTATATCGCTAGCAGTCTGAATATTTACGAGGTTCTTCCTTCCACGGATGCCTTGCCTCTTATATGGTACTTCCTTATCTGTTTGATATTGGCTCTTGATATATCTGAGCTGTTGAAATAGAATACGGGATTGAGAAATGGATATCGTTAAAAGAAATTTTAGAAGATTGTGTTAGTTACAGTTTTACCTCATTACTAGTGTTGTGCTTCTTATCTATTTATGATTTACCATATTTATTTTTTAGACCGCTAGTAAGTGTCGAAGTCGATCCCTCGTCACTACTTCTCCGGGGTTAGGCTAGATACTTACTGGGTACACGTTGATTTACGTACTCATGCTCTACTTCTACACTAAATGTGCAGGATCTGACAGGTTCATTTGGTGATCATCTTAGCGCATAGGCACAACTGTTGAGGAGACTTTATGTGAGTTGCATTCCAGGCTACGCATCGCAGTACACAGAGTCTCCATCGTACTATTTATTTTATCCTGTCTCATTTACATTCTAGACATATATTTTATTATTATTGTATTTCTTAGTAAATGCTCATGCACTTGTGATACCGGGTTTTGGGATATACTAGTTGATACTTATGATTCTATATATTTTTATCGCCTTTCATTTCTTTTATAAACTACAAATTTTGTACATTCCCATGGATTTAAAAGTATAAATTTCCTTATTAAAATTTATGATTTCGAAAGTACTAAAATGAGTAATCAAATTGATCAATCACCATTGGCTTGCCTGACCGTAGCGTTAGGCGCCATCACGACCTATAGTGAATTTTGGGTCGTGACATAACTGGTATAACATGAGAATAAGCAGCACAAGAGAATTCTTGAAGAATCTTCTACTTCTTCAATATATGCCAATGTGAATTCTCAATTAATTTGCGCATCTTATTTGAACCAGGATGGCCAAACCGGTCATGCCAATTGATATTTCTTTCAGTAAACCAGAGGTTTACTGTGGCATGTGATTCCATCATCATACTTATACTTGTGTAGTATAAATAGGAGGAAAGCGGGTAACCTTTCATATTTACCCGGTATAACTATAGTACTATGAAGATATTTAATCTTTCTTTCATTTACAATCTAAATAAGCCAATCACCTTGGCTAATATCTTTGAAACTTAATAAGTTTCTTTGAGACTTGCTATAATATAATATATTTTTTTAATTCATGATCAATTTCACTCCTCCAAAATAGTACTAGATTTGCTCTTCCGAAGCTCTTAAATAATTTGTACTATAAGATCTTTATTTCACTCAAACCTCCCTTAGAGGTGAGTTGTGCGATATTCATCCACTCATGCATTCCACATCTTTATTCATTAGTTTTATCACATATTGACACATTGACCTTTAGGAATAGGTCTGCATTCTAAATGTTTATCACAAGTCACATTCTCTTCAAGGCATTGAGTATAATCATTGCGGCATGCTTTATTTTTTTCTATACCAATTTGATGGTAAATATTGCCTTCGCCTTTTGAATGATATATTGAGAACCATTATTGTTCTCCTTTTTATAATTACTACCATGATGACGATTATTATTTCGTTCCTTGCAACAACCACGCCATCATGGCTATGGTAATTATGTTGTCTTCTTTGAGACTCATCATCATTATAATTATCAATATGGTGTATTGGGACTTGAACTCAATGACTTACCCATATAAAGTTAGGCCATAATACGTTGAGACTCAAACCCTGAATCTTATCATCATCATACATCGGGACTCAAATCCGATGTTTTACCTTTATGGTATGTTGGAACTTGAATCCGTCGTCTTATCCTCCACCAATGGCATGATAGACCATGAGCACTCAGACCATTTAAATAATTACCATTGTGTAATTATATGCTAAAATGAATTAAGTTTCAACAAGACATATTAAATATAACCAGTTTCGTGATCGAACATTTCTTGTAAAACTCTGTTAGAATTTAAGTGAATCATAAAATTAATTTCATAATATCTCTTGAATCCTTTCTAAAATATTACTATGCAGGAGACAACTATATGAAACAGATGGCCAAAAGTAAATATTGAAATTATTTATATATATATATATATATATATATATATATATATATATATATATATATATACTTATCACAAATACCAGTAAAAGAAAATGAAAAGGCACCAACTCTCATTTTGGATTTCAAAGAGATTAACCAACGTGAGAAGCCAATTGTTATTTGTAAAAATACGTCAGCAATTATATAATAGACTTGTCAGGCAGATAATCATGTTCAACAATGACATACTCAAATAGCTATGACCAAATTACATGTGTTTTGAGTATAATTGAAAAAGGCAGAACATGTCAACAATTAAGATTTTCATACTTTATGTTTAAGAAAATCTAATATGCCTTCACGTTGAAAAACAAGTTTTTATGCAACAAAAGTATGAGAATGTAGTCTACTCAAGCCCTTTGCAAATTCAAATGGAATACACATCTGAACTTTGTTAGTTACGAAATAATATAGCGGATTGAAGGGACAGAATGCCTCTGTAAGGATCAATTAGGCTTACTTGTCACGATCCAAAATCTATTAAAGGTCGTGATGACGCCTAACATCGCTGTCATGTAAGCCAGTCATAATTAATTAACTTAATTACTCATTTTAATATTTTTTTAATCGAAATTTCTTCAATTAAATAGTAAAAATAGAACTCATAGGGTAAGTGATAAATATTTTAGCAACTAAATTACTAAACAACCCATAACCACTCCCAAAATTCGGTGTCACAAGTGCATGAGCATTAACTAGGAAGTAAAATAAAATACAGCATCTGTCCGGAATACAAATTAGACAGAAAAAATATAATAACTCTGAAGAAGACTATGTTGGCTGCGGATCGTAATATAGAATGCAGCTCACCTAAGTCCCCGCATTTTTAACCACACCTATGCGCCCACAAGGCCGCTAGACATATTTGTACCTGCACAAAAATGTGCAGCAAGTGTAGCATGAGTACGTAGACAATGTGTACCCAGTACGTATCAAGCCTAATTTCGAAAAAGTAATGACGAGAGGTCGACTTTGACACTCACTATGGGTCAATAATATTACAATAGAATATATTGAATTAAACATGATTTTTAGATGAACAACAATAATTTTCTTAACAAGCAGAAATAATTAATTCCTTACATTTCAATAATTTTTAATTTATCAATTAACTTCACAAGCAACAATTAAAATATCAAGGTATCGTGTAATTTTTATTATTAGGCACGATTTCTAATGAGGTCGTACGACCCGATCCAGAGTGTCGTGTACACTGCCGAGGGATGTGCGGCGCGATCCATAGATGCATCTATACTGCCGAGGCGTTCGGCCCGCTCCACAAGAAAGGAGGACATTTTCTTATGTACCTCCGGAATGAGAGTATATTTATTATAAGATTAATACGAGAGAATGCACAATTTCTTTTAACAAATAAATTTATTTATACAGAAATTAAGTATATAAGTGGGGAAAACGTATTCTGCGTTTGGCATAATTATACTATACGGAAGAAGCAACAAGGACTTTTGTCTGTCTATAAGGAAAATGCAAAAACAAATTGGGTGTCTTAGGAAGTATTATTACGTTTCTAAAAGAATAAACCTATTAATAAAAGAATTTGACCATGTTTTTTGCTAATAATTTTTAAATATTTTAAATTATTAATTATTACATGATTTATTATAGTAATAATTTCTAAACATATAAATTTTATTTCAAAAACTTAAAGAATTCATGTAGCAAAAATAAGTCAATTTAACTTAAGTTCCACGTAACAATGTGACTTCCGAAAGTAGAGAGCCTTACTGGAAATACTTTTTACTCTCAACACGACTTTCAACCGTAGAGCGTGATCGACACTCGCAGATTTTATTTTCCTGAAAAATGAAATCCTATGCTCAGTCTTAATTACTTTGCTAATATAATAACTCCAGGCTAGTTGCAGTCAATTTTCTAAAGTTATTCATACCAGACTAAACTATCATCCAATTCAATCTGATATAAGGGCAAATTAATCAACTTTGAAACAATGTATGATGAACAAGGCGGAGGTATGATTTGAAGCTTATGGGTTCAGAATTTTAGTTCTTTTTAATTATTGAATTTATACATATTAAATAAATTTCTTAAAATAAATATATAATGTGGACCAAAGTTACTGTCGCACCTTTATCTCTAGCTCGGCCCTGGAGCCGAGTCAAACACCCTCACATTAATTAGAATGGAGGAAGTAGCATTAAATTTGTTATCGATAATGCTAAAAGACGTTGTCAAGTGACGATTCTTTTTTGTTTCTCATCCAATACTGATATTTATATTGAGGTCCTATAAATTTGAATTTGTGTCATGATTGACTCATTAAAGAGGAAAATGTTTTTTAACCAAAAAAAATTCAATAATTAGGATTTAAACCCGAAACTATAATTAAGAGTGAATGAATTTTATTTATCACACCACAATCTTGGGTGGTAAAGTGATTAGACAAGGGGAAAAAACACATTTATGCCCTTGGGATAGAGGTGATTAATTGCCTTCCACCCCCACTAGATTGTTTGATTTGGTTTCGTTTTTTCTTTTTTCTAGGAAAATATTGAGAAGTTTTCGGAAATACTTTTTGAACTAAAAAAAAAGATGTATATTTGGTTAACTCCCCGAACAAATCTCCCAATTCTTTTTTTAGCTTAAAGAAAATAATTGTGGTGTATTACAGAAGAGCAAATAGTTTTTGACAACCTATGATTTTCCATCTTTTTATGTTAGAAATGTTTTTGTAGAAGTCAATTCGCAAAATTCAAGTCACAACATATAGTTGCGTTACTTTTAGGAAAGCGGACAGCAATATATTTATTTAAGTTAAGCCATAACCAAGCCAAACCTCCAATAAGAAAAGGAAAGACAAAAATTATTTAAATAATGTACAAAAAGCACTGAGGGGGTTCAAAGGAACGTGGTATTAAATTATGATAATTGGCCTAGGAATATCCCGTCCACTTTGCAAAAAGCATGTTTTAAATTAAAAGGTTAGTTCAAATTATTTATTATATTACACTTCTTTTGAAACATTAAATTCTAAGCGACTGTTAAAAAAAGGGACTAAGCGTATGTTACAAAAAAGAACCAACCTTAAAAGGGTATCATGCCAGGATCGACGAAACTAGCTAGTCTAGTATATATTTTTTTATTTTTCATTCCGACGTTCGGTATTTGTATTATAGATTCGACTGATTCAGATTCGTGTCACGTAAGACCTATTAAAGCGGGAAGAACTTTCTACTATACTCTTTTTCATTATCAGGCTCGAACTCGAGACCTCTATTTAAGAGTGAAGAAATCGTATCCATCTCCACATGATATCTAACTGTATAGGGTAAAATATGTTATGACACGTGACCGTCCAAAAAAGGGACACGTTGAACTCAAGACGAGGGATGGCCAAAGACCGAAAGCAATTGTTCCGTTTGTCGTCGGAAAGAACAACGCTCGTAAAGATGTGATAAATGTTCTTCGCCCGGTAGCATTTAAGAGAGAATATTTCATGGCATTAAGAGCAATTACCTGTTACAGGGAATTTGACATTTATGTTCACCGTTACATCTGCATCAATGTCTCTCATAATTGACATTAAAGAAGGGCACAATCGTAGGACCTTCTTCATAGCTATAAATAGTGAGTTCAATTATCATTGTAAGGGGGAGGAATTTTCTGGAAAACTGACACTACATTCTATACAAAGCTCAATACAATCTTATTTTCTGATTCTTTTGATTTCGACGTTGTTGCGCCCCGAAATTTTGTTCCCGGAACTGTTATTTCTGTTGTTTCGTCTATATCCTAAGGCTAAGTATTGTATAATTCATAGATTATTTTATTATTTCAGGATCAAATTAATTCACTTGTCTAGAAACCACGTATAAATTCAATTGTACCATTTTACGGGTAAATAGTTTGGCGCCCACTGTGGGGCCTAGACAGCCGTATAATTAAATTGATCATTGCCTTTTACACTATCGTGTTTTGATTAGTTTGTCTTAGAAAAAATCATAAGAAATGACAGATAACACTGTTAATGACATGCATAACCCCCGAGATTCGAGGGGATCAGCCTCATTTCGAGGACTCAATCAGTGATACCCATAATGAGGAGAATGATGCTACACCGGTGTATGACAAGCAATATCCTCGATAAGTTCGGGAGACAACTCCTAATGATGCTGATGAGGAACATGTTGTCGACGCGGTAAGGTTCTTGCAAGAGAAACATGCGATCATTCTAGGTCATCTCATGCGATAGGATAAGGTTATGACGGAATTGAAGAGGTGTTGTCGAGAGCTTCAACTAATGCATACAGACGTGATCCGATTTTTTCCAGGGTACCCACGAATCAAACGACGCAGAGGGTTGACAACAACACTCTCATGGGTGAAATTGGCTCCGATAGGGTAGGGGGAAACGAATCTGGCCTTAACAACGAGAATGATCCTTTCAAGAATGAACTTTTACGGTTAATGAGGGAAGTAAATGCCCGCATGGACCAGATCCCCGGCGCGCTACTAGTGCTGAAAGGTCCGAACTCAAAAAAGTATACTCAATTACCGTACAAGCAAAGTGCGGCACCAGAGTTAATCCCGAAGCTATTCAAAATGCATGAAATGCCAAAGTATGACGGAACTTCGGACCCTCAGGAGCATATTACCACCTACACAACGGCGATAAAGAGAAATAATTTAGCTCCTCGTGAAATTGAATTTGTGCTGCTGAAGAAATTAGGAGAAACCCTCATGAGGGGGGACTTGACGTGGTATTCGCTGTTACCCGAGCATTACATAGACTCCTTTGAAATGCTCATGGATTCTTTCATCAAGTCTCATGCCGGGGCTAGAAAAGTACAGGCCCGAAAGGCTGACATATTCAGGATTGCGCAAGGAGATTTCGAGTTTCTACGAGAGTTCGTTACCCGATTTCAGAAGGAGAGAATGTTGCTCCCGTACTTGATGGGTGCTAAAGTTATTGTCCACACGGATCATGCGCCACTTCGCTATCTTATGAGAAAAAAATATTCCAAAGCTCGGTTGATGAGATGGGTACTTTTTTTTTGTAAGAGTTTGATATTGACATCCAAGATCGAAGAGGGAGTGAAAATCAAGTGGCGGACCACTTGTCTCGTTTGGAGGAGGAAGGGAGGCCGCATAATGGCCTTGAAATCAACGACTCCTTCCCTGATTAAAAACTCTTGGCGATTTTAATAAAGGAGGTGTCGAGGTTCGCGGATCTAGCAAATTTCCTTGTGTGTGGAATTGTCCCGGATGAGTTCTCTTCAAACTAAAGGAAGAAGCTCAAATAGGATTGTCAAGATTATTATTGGGATGAGCCATACCATTTCCGAATTTGTACGGATGGGGTAATTAGAATATGTGTACCGGAAGAAGAGCAAAGTGATATTCTTGGGTCTTGTCATTCTTCTCCATATAGTGGTCATCATGGTGGAGCAAGAACGGCGGCCAAAGTGCTAAGTTGTGATTTCTATTGGCCCACTCTTTACAAGGATGCAAGTGACGTGGTGAAAAGATGTGATGAATGTCAACGGGCCGGTGGAATCGCGAAGAAAAATGAAATGCCTCACACTACTATTTTGGAGATTGATATCTTTGATGTATGGGGTGTTGACTTCATAGGTCCTTTTGTGAGTTCTTATGAAAACACCCACATCTTGGTCGTGATTGATTATGTTTCTAAATGGGTTGAGGCCGTTGCTCTACCCAACAATGAGGCGAGAAGTGTGGTGGTGTTCTTGAAGAAAACTATTTTCACAAGGTTTGGTACTCTGAAGGCTATCATAAGCGATGGGGGTCGCATTTTTGCAACAAGGCTTTCGACACCTTACTTAGCAAGTATGGCGTTACTCATAAAGTCATGACTCCTTATCATCCGCAAGCTAGCGGTCAAGTGGAAGTCTCCAACAGGGAGATAAAGAGTATTTTATCCAAAACAGTGAATGTTAACCAGACGGATTGGTCAAAGAAGCTTGATGATGCATTATGGGCTTACCGGACGGCCTACGAAACACCTATCATAATGTCTACATACCGGTTGGTGTTCGGAAAAACTTGTCATCTTCCGGTGGAACTTGAGCATAGAGTTATGTGGGCTCTAAAGAAGTTGAATCTAGATTGGGATGTAGCCGCTAACTTGATGGTTGCACATTTGAATGAATTGGATGAGTTTTGGTACCATGCTTATACAAGTTCGTCCTTGTACAAAGAAAAGATGAAGTATCTTCATGACAAATACATTTGGAACAAAGAGTTCAAGGTGGGTGATCTTGTATTGTTGTTCAACTCACGGTTGAGGATGTTTCTCGGAAAGCTAAAGTCTAAATGGAGTGGACCCTTTGAAATTGTAGGTGTGACGCCTTTTGGTGCATTGGACTTGAAGAACAAAAACAATTAGGTATTCTGAGCCAATGGTCACCAGGTGAAGCACTATTTGGGAAAAGTTGGTGATGGCCACGTTTTGGTGGTGATTCATTTCAAATGATGGTAATCTGCGTTGTGCCGCGACATTAAATCAGGTGCTTGTTGGGAGGCAGCCCATGTGTTTTTCTCTTTTCTTTATTTCTTTTATAGTTAGGAGTCATTTTTGTGCTAACTTGATTTGAAGTGTATTGTAGGAATGAGTATGCCTTACAGGAATGGTCGACAGAAATCTGGCTAAGTGTGCAAAATTGTGCGGACCGCTTATTTCTAGTTACTGCAGCAAAAGTGCTATGCGGCCGCACAATAATCTTGCGGACTGCAGAACTGGAATGTGAAAAATGCCAACTCTCTGAAGTTGGTCCGACAGAAAAAGGGTCAATTTGTGGCCGCAATAGGGATTTGTGGCCGCACACATAATTCTACGGACCACAAAACAAAAGGATAACTAATCCCCCAGGTAACAGAGTCCGGACTGCAAATGGAATTCAGCGGCCGCACTCACTTCTCTTTCCCTGGGTAGAAATCGATAGGTATAAATAGAGGGGTTAGGCCACAGTTCCCCTTTTCCCTCTCTAAGCACACAACTGATGATATTTTGAAATTGCTTGTTAAATCATCTGCCCACACGTCTAGCAACTGTTGATCACTCATTTCTTCACACTCATTCATTTGGTATGTTTCACAATCTTGTTAATTTTTTTCATTTAATTTTTAGATTTTTAGTAAAATTTTAAGCCATTTGTCTGTTGAATTTGATTTTGCATACTTGTGGGGGTAAATATGTAGTGGGTCAACTAGTACTTGCTAATTGGGAACTGGGTAAGTGTATTTTCATACTTTGATATTGTTACCATGTCAAATTTGTGCAAACAAATTTCAAGCCGTAATTAAAAATACTACATGTTCGTAATTGTTTGAAATCTGCGGCCGCAGAAGAAATTGTGCGGTCCGCAGAAGTTGGGTCTAGGGAGCCTGTAGTCAAGCATGAGTCTATAACCGCAAGAAAAATTGTGCGGACCGTAGAATTTCCATTGTGGCTGCAAAACAGTTATTTTACTGTCTTCAGAGAGTGTGTATGTTAGTACTTCAATGTGCAGTCCGCAGAAAACATGTTGCAGCTGCACATCAGCCAATTTTCTATCATGAGAGAGTTGGCATAATTTAGGTCTTTGCTTTGCAGCCGCAATAGAAAATGTGCGGACCGCATTCCTTATCTGCGACCGCAAGAGAAAATTTATGGTCCGCAAGGCCCAATCTGCGGCCGTAATGAAAAATGTACGGACCGCAGTTTCAATTGTGTTTCCTTAGTGTGTCTTATGATGTGTCCTTACATATCTCATTGCATGTTTGAACTTGAACTGCGACTAACAATCACCTTTGCTTGGTACAGAAAATGGTGCGATCTAGAGGCAGAGGCGACACTTTGAAAGGAAGGGGTGACCCTTCTCGGGGACGAGGGAAGAGACCCTTACCTAGTGCCCAACAGCATGAAATCAAAAAAAAATAGCAGAAGGCAGAGGGAGAGGTGCAGACCTTTCCGAGAACAGTTCTTATGCCCCATCTAGGGAAGCATCAGAGGGCAACTCAGCCTCTATACATGAGCAGCCGGCTGTCCAGTCAAGGCCGCCAGAGAGGTACCAGCTCAGGGACGAGTCGACCATATCCCATAGAACTTTCGAAGGCTCGGAAAGTGCTAGTCAGGCTTATGAGCCTTCCACTACACCTGTCCTTGAGGCACCAGAGGCATCAGTTCAGGACATCCCCGATGATGGAAGAGGGGGGATGCTACTGTTATCGGCCTCGAGAGGTCAAAGAATAAAGAGATATGGGAGGACCGTTTTGTCAGTTTGGCCGCCTTCACCAGCTTCTGTGAGTGGTGGCTAGTGAGTTCGCTCACTCTTGAGTGGCAATTTTAGTTGAAAGATCTTGAGAGGTATAACCCGGCAGTGTTGAGACAGTTTAGAGAACGCAAATGGTGGATGTGATTTACCCAGAGCGTGGTGGATGTTGAAGAGTAGCTTGTCCGGGAATTCTACGCCAATGTGGCGCATATCAAGAAAGGTACAAAGGTGACGAAAGTGAGAAATCACAAGGTGTGATTTGATCAGCAAACATTGAACACCTACTTGGGATTTGATGATGTCGAGCCCACAGAGTACTTAGAGAAGTGTGCACTTAGGGATGCAGCTCGTCCGTGGCTAGTAGAGATTCTAGCAGCTTCTGGGCCACCACCACCATGGATCACAGCAGGGGTTTATATTCACATGAGCACTCTGAGTTTTGAGGGAAAAGGGTTGCAAAACTTCGTATGCAGCAGACTAGACCCATGCCAGAATGAGACATATCTTCCGATCCATCGGGCAGTTCTAGTTGCTTCCATCATGGCCGGGTACCAAATAAATATGGGTGTCGTGATGTCGGCAAACATCTTTGTGGTCACTCGGCAAGCTGACACGTCCTACCCGTATCCCAACAACATAACAGAGTATCTCACGGATGCGAGGGTAGAGCCTAGGGACTTTGATACAAAGGTGTGGCCGAATAAGCCTTTCTTATGGTACTCATTGATGGATGCACACAACCCTAATAAAAAGGGCCAGCTATCTACCATTACAGGCCAGTCTGATGAGATATCAGTGGTAGTTACAGAGGTTGTTGATGTTCCATCCACCTAGGCCGAGCCTTCAGCTAGTGCCGTAACTATGCCTCCACCACCATCCTCAATTCCTATAGCAGTTCCTATCACAGGTTCCACCTCGGCTTTGAAGTAGGTGCCCATGCCTACTACTCCACGTTTTGCACTATGAGTCTCCCAGATATTGGCTAGCCTCAACAACTGGATGCATATAGCCACTGCAAAGCTATCTGACCTATCCAATACTGTTGCAGCACAGTCTTCTACTCCGGCACCTCAGATGCCCCCATTAGTTGAAGAGACATTGGAGAAGCTCCTGGAGAACCAGAACACAATCATGGCTACTTTGGTATAGCACGAGTCAGTGATCGAAGAGCTGGGCAAAGAAGTAAAGAAGATGAGAAAGTCCCAGGCCTCCAAGAAGTTAGTGGATAAGCTCTGGAGACAGGTTACCAAGCTTGCTGCAACCATAGATATTCCATTTGACATGTTGATTGACCCTCACCATCCAGGTCCAGATCCTACAACACCAACAACACCGGTGGCACCAGTTGGCCAGTCTGAGGAGCCAGACTCTGCTGCCGATACTGCCGAAGCAGTGCGTCAGATGTTCACCAACCCAGTCACTCCCAGAGCTGAGGATGATGAGATCCAGTTAGAAGAGACTGAGGGTGGTGACGTTGCTGGGTACACAGAGATGTCCAAGGAGCCATATGGAGTTCTTCTTTCACTCTTACCCTTCCGCTACTCTTATTTTGTTTAGCATTGGGGACAATGCTTATTTTTATTTAGGGGGGTGGAGTTTATTTGATCTTATTTGTTGATTCTGAGACATTTGGCTTGTAATAACTTGATACTATTTTCTTATTCTTCTCTCATTATGTATATATCTTCTCCTTCTCCCTCATTATGTATATTCGTTATGCTTTTGATAGCTTTTGCTTTGTATCTTCTTTATGTTTATTTTCTTATTGGTTAGTGCTTAATTTAGTAGCCTCTTTTTCATTTAGTAGCTTATTTTTTTTTTTTAGTAGCTTCTTTTTAGGTTTTAGTAGATAACAAGCTTTGGTTTTCTTAATGCCACGGTTCTTTCCAAAGGAAGTTTTTGTGTGAACCGGGTGACTCTTCCCAACGATGGATGGCGTAATAACCTTCTTAAGGGACTAAGTTCATTTTTGGTGTTTAGATAATAATAGCAGTAGTAATGAATAAAAAGACCTAATTAAGTCATGCTCGAAAAGTCAAACAAGTTTCACTTTGTACCAACACACTTAACTACGTGTTTATGGTTAGAAACAAGGTTTTTGAAAGAAATAGATCTAGTTAGTGAGCGCAAAGAGAGCGCACCCAAAGTAAAGGGATACGTGTTAAAATATGTAAAACCTTCCTTGATTAGGGTGACTCGCTCCGATAGATCAGTAGCAATAATATCCAAGTCATGGCAATGGCGGTCTTGCTTCACATCAGGAATTCTAGAAGGACATATGGAAGAAGGATACCTACTGACGGTCCATGTACGAGAGTTAGCAGTAGAAAATTTTTCTTTGAAGTCTTTTGTGGTAATAAGACTTCTAGGGATGATGGAGCCTACTATTGGAGGAGCAAAGTCCTAGAATTTGTTATTGCTTTTTAAAAAAATGGTGCGCTTTGAGGAAGAAGCCATTGTATGGAAGAAGTAGAAGGTTTTCTGTTTAAAGAGAATTAGAGAAAAGATGAAGAGCAAGATGCAAGTTAGATAAGGGAAGTTTGAAAAATTATGAAGTATAAGGGAGAAAGTTGATACGTATAAGTAAAAGTTTTGGCGGCTAAATTCATGACCATGATTACCTCGATAATCGGCAAAGGTTATATTGAATCATGGGATGACGCGTGTTCGGGGCATTAAATGCGGAGAAACGTGCGTCTAATCAACCGTCAGAAGTCTTCAGAGGCAATTACAGTAATTTTCGCCAAAAGAGTGTTTCTATCATCTTTCCGGTAACACAAAGTTATGTCACCAGAAAGCAGGGGGACTATCTGTATAAGGTAAAATATGCTATGGCACGTGGCCATCCAAAAAAGGGGCACGTGGAACCCAAGACCGGGGGATGGCCGAAGACCGAAGGCAACTGTTTCGTTTGTCGCTGGAAAGAACAAAGCTCATAAAGATGTGATAAATGCTCTTCGTTGGTAACATTTAAGAGAGAATATTTCATGGCATTAAGAGCAATTACCCGTTACAAGGAATTTGGCATTTATGTTCACCGTTACATCCTAGGACCTCCTTCATAGCTATAAATAGTGAACTCAATTATCATTGCAAAGGGAAGAAATTTTCTGGAAAACTGACACTACATTCTATACAAAGCTCAATACAATCTTATTTTCTGATTCTTTTGATTTCGCTGTTGTTACGCCCGGAATCCTGTTCCCGAAACTGTTATTTTTGTTTTTTCGTCTATATCCTAAGGCTAAGTATTGTATAATTTTTTGATTATTTTATTATTTCAGGATCAAATTAATTCATTTGTCTAGAAATCACGTATAAATTCAACTATATCGTTTTACGGATAAACTCTAACTACATATAATTAATTCAACTAGTGATGACCAATGTTGTATTTAGTGTAATCTCGCTTTCTTCTCAAGGAGACAACGCTTATGACTTGGAATTAACCAGTAATCATATGTTTTCTTGTAACTTTTCAATAAATTATCATGTACTAGTGGGACTTTTTACTTTAATTAGTAAATAAAAATTGCAAGTATGATGCTACGTGGTGATCTTAAAGGGAAAAGATATTGTCGTCTAATACTTAGGTTTTTTCTTCTAACCAGCTAATCAATGGGATTAATAAAAGGTCAGCCTAATAAAGTTTGCTTTAGATCCTCTAAATTAGGTTAGGCAATATTTAATTTTAGCATACATTTGTTCTCCTCAGAAAGGTTAAAAGTGAGTTTTTTTTAAAAGGGTACAGTGCTAATACATTGAAACTTTCGATAATAGTACGAGACTAGAGCACTCCTTATATCTTCATACAGCAATAAAGGATAGAGATTCCTCTATTCTGAACTTAACATTTTCTTGTAATTTTTGAACTTTTGAGGCTGTATATAGATGGATGGAACAGAAAGAGCAAATTAAAAAGAGGGTAATACAAAAAAAAAAAAAAAAAAAAGAGAGAGAGAGAGAGCTTAGGTGTGACTAGAGGTGGCAAACGGGCAGGTTGGGTCGGATACGGACAGGTCTAAAACGAATAATGAAAACTATTTTTAAATCTATTTTGCCACCACTAGGTGCGACTGTGCGAGTGACAATGTTTTGCAAAACGACTATTATTGAACATGTTGTTCTGGCTGTAAATTTGAAAATGTTATTCATATTCTTGTGGCCAGAATAATTATTTAATTTTAATAATTGTTGAAAATATAATTAAATAAATGAGGTGTACTATTTCTAGCAGCTTAAAAATATTAGATGAGATTGTCGCCCGCTTCAGCATAGTATCATGCAGAGACACTACTAAAAATCTGCTAAAAACCGACCAAATATTTCCGACCAACGTTGGTCGGTCAAAAAAAGCGACCAAAAACCGTCCAGGTTGGACGGAAACTGGAAAAAAAAATTATATTTTTTTAAAACTAAATACCGACCAACGTTGGTCGGTAAATTGGTCAACGAATTGACCCAGCTGGTCAGACAAGAAAATTTTGGATTACCGACCAACGTTGGTCGGTAATCTGGATCCAATTTTTTAAATTTTAATAATTATTTTATTATTTAAAATATTTTATAATATTTAAGAATTTATATTTAAAATTACCGACCAACGTTGGTCGGTTAATGTAGGGGAAGCATTTACCGACCAACTTTGGTCGGTAATTGTTATTTTCTGCAAAATAACCGACCAAAGTTGGTCGGTTATTACATCAACATTGATCAAACTTTATATATATATATATATATATATATATATATATATATATATATATATATATGGATCACAAATTAAATAAACAAAAGAAGCTATTAGTATTAAGTAAACGAGTTAAATTAATAGGTCAAACATGGTCAAACTTTAACAAGCTATATATATACACACTAACATATACTATAACAAGCTATATATATAGTTAAAGTATTACAGTGAAGTGTGTTTTTGTGTGTGTGTGTGTGTGTGTGTATATATATATATATATATATATATATATATATATATATATATATATATATATATATATATATGTATGTATGTATAGCTATATATATATATAAGAACACGAAGCGCTAGGACCACAGGGTCGGGTTCTTTTAGGGATAGACTTGGGAAGATACTAATTAGTATATATACTTTATCATCAAATATATCTATTTGTAAATTGATTCATCGACTTATAACTTACTTAGATGTATCGATGAATATTAATCGATGATTCATCAAAACGTCTCGACCTATATATCGATTAATCTATGCCATGCATTATTAGTGATGAACGAATGAAAAAAGAAGTTATTAGCATCAATTACAATATAGTGTATGTGTGTGTGTGAGAAATTACTCACATACTTAATTATAACTTAGAAAATTTACTTAGATAGATGCTATTATAATTTATTAAAATTAAATAGTTAATATAATTATTTATAAAGATTATGCTTATAGTTTATAATTATTTATAATAATTGCATAGTTAAATAAAATAAATGCTTATAGTTTATAATATATTTTTTATAGTTTATAATATTTTAAGGAAAAACACACAAAAAAAAATAATTAATTTTTTTATAAAAAAAACGACCAAAGTTGGTCGGTTTTTAGTCAAACGGTCAATACTTAATGTACCGACCAAAATTGGTCGGTAATTCTGAAATCAGAATTGAAAAACGGGGGAACCCCCATTACTCTCTTATTTTCCCCTCTCATTCTCTATTTCCCTCACTCAAAACCTTCCCCTCTCCTTCTCTATTTCCCTCACATAAATCACATTCCCCACCCCGCGTCGCCACCGCCCAGCCCTGGCCGTCGCCGCTGCCACTGCTACCCCTCTCCTTCTCCATCTCCTAAAAATTCTAGGTTTGAATTACAACCCATTTATTTATTATTTCTAGATTTTGTTAATTAGTTATGAATTAGTTTCAATTGATTAGTGTTTCAATTATTTGAACATTATATTTTATTGAGGATTAGGGTTTAGGTCTTGTTTTAATTAGTTTTGTTAATTAGTTTTATTAACTAATTAGTTTTGTTAATTAGTTAATTAGTTATGAATTAGTTTTAATTGATGAGTGTTTCAATTTTGAGTTTGTATTGTCTTGAATAGTTTAGTTAGAATTGAATTATTAACTTTGTATTGTCATGAATAGTTTAGTTAGAATCTATGGTTTACGATTTGTTCTTGTGAATCGAACTTTTAGGGTATGGGTTGAATTTCTTTAGTTTAGTTAGTTTATGTTTAAACTCGTAGGATATGAATTGAAATTTTAGTTTTTAGGATTTGTTCTTGTGAATTGAACTTTTAGGATATGAATTGAACTTTTAAGATATGAATTGGACCTTTTGGATATGAATTGAACTTTTAGGATATAAATTGGTGTAATTAGGAGCCAATTATTATCTTGAATTAACTAAAAAAGATATAATTAATTTATAATTGTAGAATAAATTAATTTGTTCTTGTGAATCGAACTTTTAGGGTATGGGTTGAATTTCTTTAGTTTAGTTAGTTTATATTTAAACTCGTAGAATATGAATTGAAAATTTAGTTTTTAGGATTTGTTCTTGTGAATTGAACTTTTAGGATAGGTATTGAAATTTTAAGATATGAATTGGACCTTTTGGATATGAATTAAACTTTTAGGATATAAATTGGTATAGTTAGAATTGAATTATTAACTTTGTATTGTCATGAATAGTTTAGTTAGAATCTAGGGTTTACGATTTGTTCTTGTGAATCGAACTTTTAGGGTATGGGTTGAATTTCTTTAGTTTAGTTAGTTTATGTTTAAACTCGTAGGATATAAATTGAAATTTTAGTTTTTAGGATTTGTTCTTGTGAATTGAACTTTTAGGATATGAATTGAACTTTTAAGATATGAATTGGACCTTTTGGATATGAATTGAACTTTTAGGATATAAATTGGTATAATTATGAGCCAATTATTATCTTGAATTAACTAAAAAAGATATAATTAATTTATAATTGTAGAATAAATTAATTTGTTCTTATGAATCGAACTTTTAGGGTATGGGTTGAATTTCTTTAGTTTAGTTAGTTTATGTTTAAACTCGTAGGATATGAATTGAAATTTTAGTTTTTAGGATTTGTTCTTGTGAATTAAACTTTTAGGATATGAATTGAACTTTTAAGATATGAATTGGACCTTTTGGATATGAATTGAACTTTTAGGATATAAATTGGTGTAATTAGGAGCCAATTATTATCTTGAATTAACTAAAAAAAATATAATTAATTTATAATTATAGAATAAATTAATTTGTTCTTGTTTTATTTATATAGATGGAACATCGTACTTGGATGTACAATAGGAATTATCCTAATAGGCGGGGATTGCGGGAGGATTTTGTAGAAGGGGTTGATGACTTTATTAGACATGCAATGTCACTTCCACCATACCAAAGTGAAGGAATAATTAGGTGCCCTTGTGTCAGGTGCGATTGTATGAAGTTTAAAAAATCGGAGGAAGTTAAGTTTCATCTTTATAGGAAGGGGTTTATAGAGAATTACTTTGTGTGGACTAATCATGGAGAGATCGATGGTAGCCGTGGGATATTTCATAACATGGTTGTTGGTGAAAGTAGTAGGTCGGTGGAGAATACAAATCTTGATTCTAGAATTCAGGATATGGTTGCGGATGCTTTTGGGATGCACTTCGGGGGTGAGCCCAATGAAAATGTTGAAACTCTTAATAATGACGCAAAACGTTTTTATGAACAGTTAGAAGAAGCTAGTCGTCCACTACATGAAGGAAGTCCGCACTCTGAGCTGTCTGTTGCAGTTAGATTACTAAGTATCAAATCTAATTGAAATATTTCTCAAGCAGCCATGGACTCTTTCATTGACCTTATGAGTGAACTAGTTGACCCTCATATCAACTTACCTGGTGATTTCTATAAGGCAAAGAGATTGGTTTATAAGTTAGGACTTTCGTCAATGAGAATTGATTGTTGTGAAGATGGTTGCATATTATATTATAAAGATGATGCAACTTTAGACAGTTGTAAATTTTGCGAAAAGCCTCGTTTCAAGAGGCTTTCCAGCGGGAATATGGTCGTTGTCAAGGCGATGCATTATTTACCTCTTATACCTAGGTTAAAGAGGTTATATGCGTCGATGAGTTCTGCTCCTCATATGAGATGGCACTTTGAAAATAGAAGACCACCTGGTGTTATGTGTCATCCTTCAGATGGAGAAGCTTGAAAGCACTTTGATAGGACATATCCAGATTTTGCTAGTGAACCAAGGAACATTCGGTTAGGTCTGTGTGCGGATGGCTTCACGCCTTTTTCTATATCTGCGACACCATATTCATGTTGGCATGTCTTTCTTACACCTTATAATCTACCTCCTAAGTTGTGTATGACTAGTCCATATATATTCTTAAATTGTATTATCCCCGGTCTACGTAATCCGAAAAGTTCTTAAATTGATTTTGAATTTTTATGTTCAATTGAACTTTAATTTGTTAGTTTTAAAGTATTTATTGAATGTTTTGGTTGTTGTGTTGTTGTTGTTATTGTGTTGTTGTTGTTATTGTTGTTGTTGTTGTTATTGTTGTTGTTGTTGTTGTTGTTGTTGTGTTGTTGTTATTAGGTGTATTGGTATGCTGGCAGGTGGTGTAGCTGCCAAAACAGGCATTTTATGCCAAAATTAAACCCAGAAAAACCGACCAAAGTTGGTCGGTTTTTAATAAAAAAAATAAATTATTCCAAAATACCGACCAAAGTTGGTCGGTTAATGAACATTGAATTCCCAGAATTCAACATTACCGACCAACTTTGGTCGGTATTTTGCCTGCACTGTTGAGATTACCGACCATAGTTGGTCGGTAATGTTTAATTTTAATTATTTTTAAAAAATATATATTTTCAATTACCGACCAAAGTTGGTCGATTTTTTTTAATTTTAATAATTAATAAAAAAATATAATTTAGTTAAACCGACCAACTTTGATCGGTAAAAAAATTTAATAAAATATGTTTCCGACCAAAGTTGGTCGGTAAGTAATTAAACTTGTCAGATAGTCGTTTTAAGCTACCGATCAAAGTTGGTCGGTAATTTCCGACCAACTTTGGTCGGTAAGCCATTTCGACCATCAAAACACTGTCCACACCGTAATGATCGCGTTTTGGTCGGTAATTGGCCATAACCGACCAACTTTGGTCGATTTTTTTGGTCGGTTTTTAGCGAATTTCTAGTAGTGAGAGATTCTAGATTCGAGTCTAATCGCTACCCTTTATCAAAATAATTTCCATGTGCTTGACTCGTAAAAAGAAACAAGTCAACACGTGAGGGAGCATATTGCATATATAATTTTGTAAAACAAAAATATATTGTGTCTTACAGTTTAAGCTTTTAGACTAACATGTGAAATGGTTTCAACAATAATTCTAACAAATGATGTATGTCCATGTTAGGTTCAACTCTTTGTGAGTTTGAATCCATTGATGTGATTTTTTTCTGATTTCTTGGTTTCGCCATTGACCTAGCAATTGCCCAATTCTTTGGGAGAAATAAGGGGTAGTTTGGTAGAGTGTATTTAGTAATGTTAGTGTTAGTTATGCTTGGGTTAGTTTAGTTATGCTGACATATTTCTTATATATTATTTGGTTTGATGTATTAAAGCATTGTAAAATTTTTAAAAGAATTGTTTGTTTATAAAAATACCCTCATAATCAATCCATCACTTTATCTTTTTAAAAGAAACATATGTTGAAAAATATTTTTATATGAAAAAGATTTTTTAAAAAATTATTTGATTTGTCTACCTATATTGTCCTATACAACTAAATATTTATTTATATAAAAAAAATATGCTAAGTATTTATTTACTACTAGGAAAATTAATTTCATTTCCTACTTTCTTGGATTATTATGCAAAGAAAGTTTGAATTAAAAAAATAAAGAAAAATGAGTTGATTACAAGTGCATTTCAATACGTAGTAGTATAGTATATATTTATAAATTTACAATGAAAAAATTGACGGAGTATAGATATAAATATCGGGAGCAATTTTAGTATCAAACTGTACATTAAACTTGCTTTAAAATAATAGCATAATTTAATCAAGCATAAATTTTGAAGGACAATTTTGTCTTTAACTAAGTTAATGCATGCATTAAAATCCATTGCATTGTTAATATCATGATTTCCTATGCATTAGTTATGTATAGGATAATACCAAATAGGGTGTATAACTAATGCATAGGTTCAAAAAGTATACCAAACAAGGTATTATTAATACACAAAGTCAATGCATATATTATTTTATCTAATGAATCCTACCAAACGACTCCTAATAAAAATAAACCAAAAGTAGAAACTACTAAGTAACTAATAATTAGCCATTGAGTCATGCTATCAAAAATAGCCGGAACAAATTACCAATAATATACAATATTAAAAAAACCTAAGCGAAAAAGAATTCTAGCCAAGATTTGCTCCAGAGCAACCCTTAGTTTTCCACCTCCTCTCCAATCATTCACATCTATATTTCTCAATTGAACTAATTCGTAATTCCATAATGTTCCTGAATTATCGTTTGGAGAGAACAAATCATACTATAATACATTAATACCTTAAAATACTATAGGAACGATTCAAACATATTCTTTTAGTTTTTGTAATGTCTAGCTAAGGCATCAAGTTATTTATATGTTTGTAAAATCAGTTCTCCTTGTTTTCATCTACTTTCCTCTCTCCTTTTTTGGTTTATATAATTTGATGGTTCTACGGCTGGATATTTGTATTCGAGAAAATGTCTGATCAGTAATCATACTTCCAAAGTCAACAATAATTTAAGGGGGAATGACTGTCAAAATTAATGAGTATGGTTATGATTCATTGAAAACGCATAAATGAAGCAACATATCAAATTTGAGGAAGATTAGATTTGATTTGAACTAGCTCGGAGTCAAAATTCTTAATTGAAATACAGTTTAAAAATTTCTTTACGACACATGTATCTCATACACAGATATACATAAATATATAAATGATACATATGGAATACACATTTGATAAATATGGAATACACAAATGGCATGGGGATACACATCTTATCTTCTCAAATCATCTCAAATTTCAATCAAAACCACCTAAAATATCTATCAAATCATCTTAAAGTTGTGATTCAAACTCTTTGAGATGCACCCAATCAATTCCAATAACACCCGAAACAAAATCAAATTTCAAAAACTCAAATTTCGAGAGTCAAATTTAAACGAACTTTTAGCCCATCTTCTTCACTTTTCAAGTAACCAAACAATCAAATAAAAATAAATAGAATTCAAGGAGATATATATGCTTTGTACGTATATGATGCATGCATTTGTACTATAAGGCCTTCACACAATTATACCTTTCCAAGCAGGGGCGGATATATAGGCTAAAATATGATGCACGTAAACCTATGATCTCTCCACTAAATTAGATATATTATGTACATATTTTCTAGAAAAGTCTAATAGTATCTGCTGGCGGCCTGGCCCCCATGCTCTAAAAGAGTTGAACAGTGCACTCAGTTGGATGCTGGATTATTTGCTCCAAAGGAACAGAGATCAATTCTCACTTACTACATTCTTTTTTCCTTTCTTTAGGCATGACATTCTAAGCACCTTCCAAACGAAGGAACTTTAAATGTTTTTGTTGCTGGGCATGCAAAATGGACTCACCAAAAAACAAAAGTACTAAGATGAAGAAAAGGAACAAATTTGTTGACAAATCGTCATCATTGAAGTCTATAGATCTTGATAATTGTATCATAACTTGCTTTACTAATGCCTCATACGGATTTAATAGTTCTAATATGAAGATTTCACAAAATTCTTCTACTCCAAGATTTTAATAACTTTGTTGGATTGCTCGAACTCAAAGACGGAAAAGGAAAGGAGAGGGAAAAGCGTGCAAATAGCCAATTGAGCTAATACTGATAGCATTTGATAGGTACGTTATTTGATGTGTTATATATTACCATATACAAATAATACAATTATTTTCATTGATATAGAGACAACAATAAATTTTAAACAACTATATTTATAATTCGACAAAGGGCCAAATATACCCATGTACTTTCGAAAATAGTTTAAGAATACCTCTCGTTATACTATTGGGTTATCTATACCCCCGCAGTCATACTTAGGGTTCAAATATACCCCTCATTTAAACGGAGGGACACGTGTCATCGTCCTATTGGCCAATTCTAAATATCTCCTAATTAATTAAAAAGACACATTACCTGTACCCGAAAAGCAATTTTCTAAGGCAATTTTTTTTTTTTTTGTAAAAACAAGAAAAAACTGAATTTTTTTTTACTAAAAATTGAAAAAAACGAAAATATTTTTTTTCCAGTTTTTACAAAAAAACTGCTTTAAAAAAACTGAAAAATATTTTCTAAAATAATATTTTTGTAAAAACTGAAAAGCAATTTTCTAAAGAAATTAAAAAACTGGAAAAAACTTAAATTTTTTCAACTAAAAGCTGGAAAACAAATATTGTTTTTTCTAGTTTTTTAAAAAAAAAATTGCTTTAGAAAAAAAAAATTCAATTTTTTTAAGCAGTTTTTTTGTAAATACTGGAAAAAAAATATTTTCTTTTTTATTAATTAGGAGATATTTAGAATTGGCCAACAGGACGATGACACGCGTCCCTCCGATTAAATGAGGGATATATTTAAACCCAAAGTATGACTGCAGGGGTATAGATAACTTAATAGTATAACGAGGGTATTCTTAGACCATTTTCGAAAGTACAGAGGTATATGTGAACCTTCGCCGTTTATAATTTCATATTTTAGATATACAAAGAAGGAAAATAAAATTTTAATATACATTTTGATATACACAAAGAAGTAAAATAAAGTTGTAATATATATTTTGGTACACACATTATTGTTGTGATATACATTTATGGGCAAAGGTCCAAATATGTCCTTGTACTATACGAAATTGAGCACATTTGCCCTTCGTTAATACTTTAGCTCAAATATGCCCTTACCGTCACATAGTTGGTCCATATATGCCCTTAGAGTTACACAGTTGGCCCATATATGCCCTTTTCGAAACGGAATTCACCCAAACTAATTAGCTCTTTCTTTAATTGTATTAAAGTGTATTACAAACACTATTTCCTTTTTATTAATACCTTTTTTTTCTTTACCTTTCTCTTTTCTCTTTTCTTTCTTCTTTTTTCTTTTCTTTTCTTTCTTTTTTTTCCTTTTTCCTTCTCCCTTATCCGTTTTCTCCATTATTGATGTCTTCTCCATTTTCGTCACCAATTTCACTTGACAAAACTCATGAATTCTAATTACTAAGAAAATTCTCCCATAAGGTAATCAAGTTCCAATTTCACTGGCCCTCTAAATAAATGAAATTAAATTGTTCCCAAAATTATGGTTTAAACTTTAAAATAATAAAAATATCTCAGCCTTTAACAATTCTTAAAAGACCAAAATATTTAAATTATTTTCAGAAAGATAATTTAATAATTAAAAGCCTAGAGTTCAAGTTGTAGTGTTATAAATTTGAGTTGTTAGTCTTTTTTCAACTGGATATTTTCTATTCTTTTTATTAACTATGTAAATTAGGGGTGTACATGGAACGAGTTGGTTCGATTTTTATCAAAATCAAACCAAACCAATTATATCGGTTTGGATTGTTCGATTTTGTTGGATTTTCGGATTTTTTGTTACATAAATATTATTTCAATCTTACTTTGTTAAATTTTTTAGAACTAAATATATGTTCAGTAAAAATTAAAAAATTGACAAACATATGATCTATAAAAATATTCTTATGGGAGAATTTTCTTAGTAATTGGAATTCATGAGTTTTGTCAAGTGAAATTGATGATGAAAATGGAGAAAACATCATTAATGGAGGAAATCGGATAAGGGGGAAAGAAAAAGGGAAAAAAAAGAGAAGAAAAGAAAAAAGAAGAAAGAAAAGAGAAAGGTAAAGAAAAAAAAGTACTAATAAAAAAGAAATAGTGTTTGTAATACACTTTAATACAATTAACGAAAGAGCTAATTAGTTTGGGTGGATTCCGTTTCGAAAAGGGCATATATGAGTCAACTATGTAACTCTAAGGGCATATATGGACCAACTATGTGACGGTAAGGGTATATTTGAGCTAAAGTATTAACGAAGGACAAATGTGCTCAATTTCGTATAGTATAAAGGCATATTTGGACCTTTTCCGTACATTTATTGGCACCATATAGCCAATATCTATCACTAGAATTTTTTTTTTAACGTTAATTATGTAGGTACGTTGTCATACCGTGCCAAAATCCCTTTTAACTTGTGTTACTGGGCTCACTTTGATTAGGCTGGGCCTGCTTGGTTCTAGGCAGACCTAACCCAATTGACATGAATAATAGGGTGATTTGTAATAGGACCTTTTAATGACAGTGTTCATGTTTTGACCATGTTTTAAAAACTCCCTCCAAATTATATAAACTCATTTGATTGCGCACGAAATTTAAGGAAAAAAAAAAAAAGGTTTTCAAAACTTATGAGGTAAAATAAGGCACATATATTGTGTGACTGTGAATCAGTGCATAAAGGTAAATTGTTTCCAAAGAGGAAAATGGATAATTCTTTTTGGTATAGACTAAAAAAAAAAAAAATTTACATAAACTGAAATAGAAAGATCAGTTCTGCAAAATAGCTTTGTGGCCAGAACTAGGCAGCAAAATCGTAACGAATTACTAAAATTTCTGATTAATCGGCAAAACTTGCCTTATTACAAGTCCTGGTGATCCGTCAACAGTCTTAACTGACAGTTATCTAATAATTCACATATTAGCCTTAAAGGATAATTAAATTTTAAATTACATGACATTTACTTCTTGATGTTAAATTCGTCACCCATAAGATGGCTTTAAGCAAAAAAACCATTTTGCTTATTTCATTGAGGTAATAACATCTTGATTCGATCGTAAAACCAAGAACAGTAAGAACCACATTTATGCGGCACAAGGAATATATTCTTCTGCCACACTTCTCTTAAGAGTTGTAACAAAGTTGCAAGAATTGCAACAATGCAACATTGCTAAAACACTGGCCAAAATAAGGATAATAACAGCCTTTGCTACATTTGTATTCAACAGTTATAACATCAAAGTTGCAACATTTGCAACATTGCTACCACTGGCCAATCAGGATAACAATAACTCAAATCCTACAATTTGTGACCAGAAGACTGCCAGCATTATGTTTTCTTATATTTTTTTTGCTACAAAAAGTAAGGTTATGTACTGGCACATAACAGTGAAAACCAATATTCTTGTAGCATGATTACTATCTGCCCATCAAAGTTTCCTTTCCTTTTTTTGGGAGAAAAGGTTATGTTTACCGTCATGTTGTTGAGCTTAGATAAACAAAACCAACAAAAACCAAATACTAACAAACATCTTATTATCATCTGCAAGTGAACTGCAGCATCAGCATGAGAAAGTGAACAAACCATACCCCGATTGATCAGACAAGCAGTGTAGAAATATCATCAATAACAAGCTATTCTATAAAATATTTAATACCATGCCTCAGCAAAATTATCCAACTGAAAAGAAAACTGACACCAACTGTGGGCCCTGAGAAGCTTCTCAGAGTAACCTAAGGTAAATTGAGCATGCAATTTCCTCCCACTTACCTGTTTCTTGTCTTGAACCACCAAAGTTACAAATGTAAAAAGAACAGAAGCTTGTGTTGATAACAAAAAAAGATCCATTCACTGGGTAACTCCAAGCCACTTCGTGAAAACATCAAACTCTGTGTAGTCGGAATCTGAAATCATCGTCTTGTACCAAGATGAGCTTGCAGACCTGATAGCAAATGCCTCCTCCTGTGATAAGAAAGTAGAGTTAGTAATACAGTACAACTACTCTCAAGTATAAGATAATCAGAAATAAATGCATACAAGTTTGTCCACTTAAATCTTTTTTGTTTTCTGAACACAAATTATGAAAGAGTCAGAATCTTTTTTACCATCATTGAAGACATTTTCATGTTCGGTGAAATAACTAAAGTGAGAGACAACAACAACAACCCAGTAAAATCCCACTAATGGGGTCTGGGGAGGGTAGTGTGTACGCAGACCTTACCCCTACCCGAAGGAGTAGAGAGGCTGTTTCCGAAAGACCCTCGGCTCAAAAAAACAAAAAGACAAAAAAACTAAAGTGAGAGAGTTCCTAACATTAATCCTGTTTTTATAAAAAAACACAATGTTATCCACAAGTCATCAATAGGGCCAAAAGTCCTCAAGTGACATGGTTCACATCTCAGGGTAAGACCAAGACATATCCCTAACTCTATCATGTTAATCAGGCCACCATTTCCCATCACTACTACTTAAGAACTTCTTGCAAACTTAACCATCCCGCTGTACTTCACAACTACTCCCTCTGTTTCACTTTATGTGACAATTACCATTTGGAGAGCCAAAGAAGATTCTTTGACCACATTTTTTATAAATACTTTCTAAATATTTTTAATCACTAACTATTAGTGACTTAGAGTACCTTTTACGTAGTTTCTAAATATGTAGATTTTATTTCAAAATTCGAAATTCTATGTCCGAATTCACACCAAAAATTAGTCAGCTCAACTCTTGTACTCCAAACTAGGTCAAATAAAGTGGAACAGAGGGAGCAACTCATTTCCTGAAGTTATTTGCTTCACTAGTGGTTACCAGACATAATATAGTTTGTATTTGTGATATAAAATCTGGAGGGAAAAGGATTGGATTTTAATGGCATCACCAAACACTCAACGTAAGTAGATAATATAGAAACAGCCAAACCAACCATCAACTATAGCAGGTATCAAAAGCATCATCATTTCTAGCACACCACATTAGGTTAAGAAAATTAAGATTGCAAGCAGTAAGCAGATAACAAATATCAGACTATCCCAATAAATGAAACCCAATCATGCGGCAAAATACATTCATATTTTTACCTTTATACGCATATGACTAAACTTTCTTTACCAATTACTAGCTTAACACGAGCTTAAAGTAATCATTTCCTTCTATTATCACGAAAATATTTATCAGGTAAATCTAAGATTAAAAACAACACAGATCTTGAAGAATATACCTTAGTAACTTGATGTCTCTTCTTGTCAAGTTTCTCCTTCTTAGCCTTAACCCTTTGGGCCTCAGCCAAAAGGGACATTCTCCTAGCAGTTTTCGCATACGGATTAAGCTTCAGCAACACATTCAGATTCTTCAATGGATTCTTCTTCAACGTGGCCCTCTTCACATCCTTCTTAATAGGCCTCACAACAGACTGCACCTCATCAGAATTAATAATCCTAGCAAGATCAGCATTCACCATTTTTGGCCTAGGCAACACGTATCCCTTCTTCTTCTCAGATGGCTTGTCAAACGAACCATAAATCTCATCCAATTTCTCATAGGCTGATTTAGTCCACACAACAAACCTTCCTAAATGGCCTCCAGGAGCAAGCTTTAGTAAATTCAATCGATCCACATGGCAAATTTCAACACCAGGAATATTACGAAACGCTTTTACTAACTTAGCCCCTTCGGTACCATACACAATAAGTGGTCCTTTACGAGAAATGTACCTACGGTTACGCATTTTACCCTTTCCGGGGCGAATAGCGTGACTGTCCTTAGCTTTTTCAGCATCAGGATAAGCACCGATTTGTTTTAAAGCTTTGATAGCATTTGAAGTTTTTTCAATGCTCTCAACTGAATCTGAAACAACGAGAGGGAGCTCGGGAACTGACTCGATACGATGCCCACGCGCGAGGACCAGCGAGGGTACTGCAGACGCAGCAATAGCTGAAGCAACTGCGTAACGCTTTTGGTTAACGGGGATCTTTCGGTGCCAACGGCGCCAGATTTTGGTCGGAGCGAACATCCGACCGCCACGGCACATGTTTCCGAAAGCAGCTTGCCCAGCACGATGGGTTCCACCACCGGAAACACGTGGGATACGTGAAACGGCACGACCGGTACCCCATGACTCGGCGGAGGTTTGGTGACCGGCTTTTTTGGAGACAGCGTAAGGTTGTCGGGAGTTTTTGGAGATGTTGGCGTGGACGTAAGTGACAACGTCGGGACGGATCGGAGCTTTCATCACGGCGGGGAGTGGAACGGCTCCGCCATCAGTGGCCATGTCATTTTCGAATGATTGAACGGTGGTGGTTGGAATGGCGGCTGCGGTGGCCATTGGTGATTTTGAGGGTCGAGGGGAAGGCGAGAGGATGCTAGGGTTTCTGGAAAGGAGTAGAGCAGAGTGAATCTTTGAAGGAGCTAAGTTTTAAGAAGTAGGGTTGGAAATGGGTCAGTCAGCCTTCCAAGCCCAACACGGAGTACTATGACTACTTGGATCTTTATTGGTCTTAGGCCCATTATATTTTCGTCGCCTGTGCACACAGATATAAGGTAGGTGGGCATTCGGTACTTCGCTTCGGTATTTAAGAATTTCGGTTCGGTATTCGGTTTATCAATTGTGTATACCAAATACCGTACCAAAATATTTTGGTACGGTTCGGTATTTCTTATTTTGGTTCGGTACGATTTCGGTAAGGTTTCGGTTTAAACCAAATCTATGTTATAAGGCTTCTGCCTATTCAATGTGTAGCTCTTCGGGTTGAAAAGATACGTTTCAACTTTTGAAAAGATATGTACACCTTTCAACCTTATGTTGAAAAGACACGAAAATTTAACAATCCAACATGTTTTACATAGCCTCTTGTATTCAGGTTCCCACGCACCATCTATATATTGAACATCCTCAGGGCGACGTCAAGAGAGGCATATCACTGTAATATACAATAATTACAAGAGCTGGATATTAAGATATTAGATATCCACTACAACAGCTAAAAACTAGTTATGCTTAACAGCCATGTTTGAAGTACAAGACCTGGATATGTCCAATCAATATAAACAGTCTCATGATGGATAATGGCAAGATCTGGATAGATTATCTATAACAACTAGCAAAGTAGCTCATGTTTAATTGCCACTCTTAAAGAAACAAACACTCGGAGCTCATCTGAAGAAAGCATGAGTCAAAACTCAAAAGGAACTAAAAAATAGAATATCTTCTGAATTTAGACTCTTCAAGCAAGAACTTATAAAAAGAAAAAAGAGAAATGTGAAAGCCAAAGTGAGAATCATGAATTACAAATCGCAGTATGGACAACTGATAGCAATCTGGTCATGAGAATTTAAAAATAAAGAGTTTCATGGTTCAATCCACAACGTTGTACATATGTAAGGGAAGTAAAGAGAGAACAGAATGTGGTTCAAATTAATTCAAACAAATTTTGGGGGAGGGGATGAAGAAAAGAGATAAGTTATTGGGCTAAAAAATAAAAAAAAATGGGCGTGGACTAAACTATTTCGGTATTTCGGTATACCAAAATATCAAAAATTCAGTACCGTATACCGAACCGAAATACCAAAATACCGAAATTTATGTACCAAAATAAACCGAAATACCGAAATACCGAAAAAATCAAAACCGAAATACCAAATTAATTCAGTTTTTCGGATTTTATGCCCACCCCGACATATAAGGGCAACTGACCATTCTCAGGGATGGGATGTTATTTTTGTCCTGAAATTTTAAACCGAAAATCTAAACTTCAGGACAATTCAGAATATTTTTTTCTTGAAAAATTGAAATTCAGGATGCACCAAATAATTTCTAAATAGCAGCCCTTTAAAGTGGCTAGCTGGTGTCATTTCTACAGATATAAGGAGTAGGAAAGAATTCAAGGGAAAATGATACTATATAGCCACACTCAAAATAATAGCCGAAAATATATTTTTTTATATATACATTATGTATGTTATATACAAAAATTATATAAATTTTATACACTTTTTCGGCTATGAAATATAAATAATTTCTTCAATTACATCTGTAATATGCGTAACATGATATGTGTCTATAATTAATTAATACTCATATTTTTTTATCTCATTTATTATTTAATCATGTTAAAGTAAATTATTTAGTATAAACACAGTGTGTGAATGGATAACGCACGAATGTAAAATATTTTTCAAGAAAAATTACATGGTATAACCGCTCAAAAAATAATAGTCGATAAATATATCGAATATAATTATTTTTTATTTACCGGCCAAATAACTTGCCCAACTTTTTGCACCAGATGCATAGTTTTGGATTGAAGACTCCTCTTGTAAATGTTAGGATTATCTTAGTTCTCTTCTTAGACCTTTATTAGATTACCCTTAGTTATGTATTCTGGTATGAGTTCATTCCTATTACTCCTTGGATTGGATTACGTAATTGAATGTTAATTCGTTTATTCGAGTTAATATAGCTATTAGGGGCTCATAAATACATTAAATACTTAATTTGATATTTTCTTATTGTCTATCTTTGATTAGTGTTTGTTTACCCTTAAAATTGAATAACAATTAAACTTATAATGTGGTTTTTAAGGACACATGATTTCACCTAATACCAATTAATAAATGTGAAGATTAATAACAGAAATGAACTATAAAGTAAAGCGAACCAGTGTTGAAATGGAGTTCAACCCTCGAGCTAGAGTGCCCTCGAACTGATTGATATCAAAACAATTAAAAATAAAGCAAGCTAATGAACAAGAGAGTATAAGCTAAAGAGGGAGCGTTATATTGGCTTTTTTATGTGAGAATAATATATTTTACAAATGGTTAATACTCCTCTTTATATAGTAGAGGAATTCTACTTATGGTATAACTCTAATTACAGAAGAAAATCTCATGATTAGCTAATTAACCGTTCCTAATTTGATCTGTTCCGAGATTTCCGCTATGATATTCGACCAGTCACGGATATTTCGCCTTTCCGTTATTATGTTATCTTCGATCTTGCTCGATGCATGTCTCATTCGGTCTCGATCGCTGTTGTCCTCGATCTCGACAGGTACCTCGAATCCCGAACTTGGTACCTTGGTCTGATCCACTACGGGGCTGACCTTCGATGCAGCTCCCTGGTCCTGGTCAGATAAAAAATTTGGGTGGGCTCGGTTTTAACCGTATACAGATAGTCCCCTCATTTTTTGGAGTGTAATGACAAGAAACGAATTGAGCCTTTGATTTTTACCTCGACCTGCCATGACGTCACCGTCGTGACGTAAGCGACGGAAGTGACCGAAACGTCCCGTCGGTACAATTTTCCAAGTTATTAATGTGTATTAGTTGATGGTCGGCCACTAGTTCCCTTGAACCGTCGCTGTGAATCCCATAAATAGGCCTCTTTTTACACTCTTTCAAACTTTACCTTCAACCTTTTCTAATCTCCAAAACTTTTTACATTTTCTAAGTTCTTTATCTGCAAATCTACGATTTTCACTGCTAACTTCTTCTTAGAACACCAAATCTTATCATCTCCATCTATTTTTAACTTCAAATCAAAATGGCAAAAACGTCAAAAACTGTTCCTCAAAAGGAAAACACTTCTTCATCGCGGCCGGCCGGCGACAAAACACCAGTGGAGCCACGCCCTGAGGAGTGTGTTCCCGGGGGATGCGTCCTCACTTTCGACTTTAAGACCGACAAAATTTCGTCGGTCCCTGGTCGATGCGAGCCAATGTCGAGGTATATATGCTCGATAACTGAGAGCTTCCTTAAGCAGGTGAAGAAAGACTGCAACTAGGAAGGCAAAGAGGTGGTGATTCCGACCCCGGGGAAGATATCACTACCTACGTTGAAGGGTTTCTGAGTGTTTACACTTACCCTTTCATGCTGGGCCCCCTCGATCCCATTATCGTCAATTTCTGTTGCAAGTATCAAATAACCCTAGGTCAAATCCATACCTCCTTTTGGCGGATTGTTATTCTACTCCAATTTTTCGTGAGCAAAGTCGAGGGGATGCCTTTCACCCTCGACCACCTCATCAGGTTGTACAGCCCCCGCCTCTATCGAGGCGGGTTAATAAAATTTCAGCGTCGGGCTACCAAGGTGTTGTTCTCGAGCATAGATGATGACAAGAACCGAGGCTGGATGGGCCGGTTCGTTCGAGTGAGGACTTCCAACCTAATCCCCGGCCGAGAAGATGCCATTTCCCGAGAAATGGAATATGAAGCGTAAGTACAATCCCACTGTTAGCTCCTATTTATTGTTTTGCTCATTTGCTTCTTCTCATCGATATCCTTTGCTGTGATGTAGCGGTCGCTTGGATGCCCGGTGCAATTCCTAAGCTCGAGAGTTGGGTTCGGGACCTGGCCTCGATCTCTACGTACGCCGAGCGCTCATGGCGCGATTTATCCAAGGGCTGATGGGAGGCCAAAAATCATGGTAAGCCTCTTTTCCACGTCTTTGATGATTTTGTTAAATCATTTCTTACTTAAATTCCTTTCATACAGGCATTGGCAAAGATGCTGTCATGAGGCCCCTATCTAGTGAGGAGGAGACTTCGATCCTGGCACCGAAACCAGCGAAGGACAAAAAGAGGAAAAAGACCTCAACCTCCGAGGATCCAGAACCTAAGAAGAAGGCGGCTCATAAGCCGAAGAAGAACATCATCCTTCTGACAGAAGACTATGTTCAGCGTCTAAGGGAGGAAGATGAAGAAGAAGAAGAAGACGACTCCGGGTTGGTGGCCCGAGTGGAAATGAGCACCGAGTCCCCAAAGGCCACTGAATCGGTGAAGGCTACAGAGACTCCATCTCGAGATGAGGGGGTCTCGGGAAGAGACTTGGGCGAAGTACCCGAGTCATCGAGGATTGAAGATGCCTCCCACTATAATGAGCCAACTGTGGGTATAGCTGTAGGGGTTGGTCTCGAGGCCCCTCGAGATGGAGAGAATTCCCCAAGTTATCCACTTGGGGCAATAGAAATTGGAGGCTCCCCGCTGCTCCCCTCATTTTCTGAGGAGATGATTCGAGAGGCTCGGGCCTTGAAGACCCCCTCCATCGAAGGGGCCCGCGGAAGGGAGGACCCCTTCCGTGATTACTTTACTGGGGTCGAATATGCTACCGGCCTGAGCGATTTGGAGGTCTCGAGGAAGGACCCGGGCGAGGCATCGAACCTTTTCAACGAAGCGCAGCAAGCTCTGAATCGGGTAAGCCTTAACTCTCCTTGTTGGTATTACCCTTGTGTTCATTTTTCTCTTCCCGTCTAACTTCTTTTCTTCTTTCTGTGTAGGCCTCAGTGCTTCATCGGGAAGTATTTTCTCGATCTCGAGCTGAGCTGAGTCGGTACGAGGCCGACATACAAAGGCTTACCGAGGAGAGGAATGCCCTCAACCTTCTCGGTGGGCAAAAAGAAGAAAAGATCAAGGATCTCCGAGCCGAGTTGTCCACGGCTCACAAAGATCAGACCGACCTATCGAGCAGGTAATGAAAATCTTAAAAGCTCATGGGCTCGATTCAGGAACGGTGGCTAACATTTCAATCTCACAGCTCCAGCAGAAGGTCGAGAGGATCAAGCAGTTCCGCGAGGAGGTCAACATGATGAAGGTGGAGACCTTGGGGTGGAAAGCAAATATGGACCGCTTTGCTGCAGAAAAAGAGACTGCTCGAGCCCAATTATCATCGGTCGAAAGTCAGCTTTGAGGCATGAAGAAGAAGAGCTCGACTCAGGCAAAGAAAATAGAGGACCTCGAGGTTCGGTTGGCTTCCGAACTTGCAAAGGTCAAATCTGAAGCCGAAAAGGCAAAGACCGAGGCAGATGCGATCGTGGACGTCTACCGGGACGATGCTGAAGCCGCTCAATTCCAAGCGAGAGAGGCAGCTGAGACCGCTCAAACTCGAGCACATTGGATTACTGAACTCGCCAAATGCCAATCTTGGAGGGAAACCCTCAAGGAGATCCACACTCGAGGTTTCGATCTTACCGACGAGATAATAAAAGCTAGAGAGCATGAAGCTGATGCTGGAGCGCTGGCCTCTTCCGATGATGATGATGGCAGCAAGAGCGGGTCCAAAAATGGGAAAGACCTCGATGGAGAAGAAGCTGCCCCTGAGGAAAATTAGGAATCTTAGGCTTTTTCTTTTTTGATTTTTTGTGCGGAACCCTGATCGGTCCTTGTAAATATCTTTATATATATAAAAGATCTTTTTTCTCTTTGACTTGTCTTTATTCTATTTCCTGCCTCGTGAAAATTCTGTTTCATTCATACTTTATAAAAAATTTGCTCATAAGTTCGAGGCTTAGGCAACTTGATCGAAGCCGGACTAGTGTAGTCTTAATCGAGTGAGTACTTGCTCGAACTCGAAGTAGGGTGACCCTTAGGTTTTAATTGAATGAGGACGATTTCTCGAACTCAAAAATAAAATCGCCCTTTAGGCTCTTGAATTAGGTCGATACGACCATAGTAAAAAGAATGGCTTTCTCCCCCTTTTCGGCTTGAAAAGTTTATTGTTTAATCATATAAAATCTATTGTACTTTAGTATGAAATAAGGGATTTTCTCGAGAGTTCGAGCGATTCCGTACCCATTAGGGTTTTCAAGGGTCGATATTATCGAGACCCTTTATTTCGTAATGCCTTAGCATAAAATAAAGAATTTGTTCGAGAGTTCGAACGACTTTGTACCTATTAGGGTTTTTGAGGGTCGATATTATCGAGACCCTTATTAATTTAGCCGAGGGTAGCCTTTTTAACTGGTTTATGGAAATATTCGAAGGCCTATTTTATAATGAAAATCGGACGTCTCCGAACCGTGTTAATTTGGTAGTAGCCTTTAGCTTGGGATTTGCCTTTTGGGCTTATTCCCCTGTTATACTTCGAACTTGTTCGAAGTATCAGTCCCCGAGTGGGGTGGTCGTGGCTTATAAAATTGAGGGTTGCCTTTTTAAGGTCTTACGATCTCGAGGTTTTGGTAATTCAATCATGTCGATTTTTTGGATGGCAGTCCCCGAGTGCGGGGTTAATTGTTCGAACTTTAGTTGACCGGCCCTTAAGCTAGTTTCCACAATAGATCACGAACGTGACATTGAAAAGTAAAAATTTCTCTAAGGCATGAAATATCTGGCAAGGAAAAATACTTTTTTCAATAGATTAACATGTGTACATGTTTGCCATTAGGGCTTGAGTAATCTACATGGGCATGGTTCATTTGACCGTTTGACCCTTACAAAATTTACCTATCGAGACCTTGTCAGCACGAAGTATTTTCCTTGTAACTATCCGAGGGTGATGCCCCCCAGTATTTGAGGTTGATTGTAAAGGAGCCTCGGATACTGTTGAATTGCTCTAAGTTAGCACGAACAATGGTTGCCTCATAAAAAACCTCGCCGGAAAAACCCATTTGGGACAAAAACTAATCTAAGGGAAAAAGAGTGCAACGCATACTTTCAGACCCAAGAACTTTGTGTTTGAAGAATCCTTTAGTGTCTTCGATTAAACACCTGGAAATGGTTAGTATAAAATATAAACGAAAGTGGAGAAGGTCGTACCTTAGTAGTAATATCGTTTGAGGGGTGATTTGTTCCAATTGTTTGGTAATTGTTCGTCGTTCATCGTGCTAAGTTTGTAGGATCCCTTTCTGATGATATCGAGGACCTAATACGGTCCCTTCCAGTTCAGGCTAAGCTTTCCTTCGTTTGGGTCTCGAGTATTGAGGGTGACCTTCCACAGAACTAAGTCCCCGATTTTAAAGTGTTGAAGATTGGCTCTTCGATTATAGTACCTTCCGATCTGTTGTTTCCGTGCGGCCATTCGAACGAGAGCGGCTTCCCATTTTTCATCTAGCAATTCAAGGCTTGTATTCATAGCCTCATAATTTGACTCTTTCGTTGCATATCGAAACCTGACACTGGATTCCCCGACTTCAACCGGGATCAGAGCTTCGGCACCATATACTAAAGAGAACGGTGTTGCCCCCGTACTGGATTTTGGCGTTGTTCGATACACCCTTAGGACTTCAGGAAATATTGTTACATCTCACATTTTCATATGTTAAAGTTTCGTCCTCAGTTAATCGACGTAAGTTTGGGAATGAGATTATTTTGAGATTATAAGCATCATGCTATTTCAAATAAGTGATGAGTAAATTCGTGAAGGTGAGAGTGGAAGCAAGTCAAAAAAATGAATTTTCATCCAAGTTTGGCATATTGGGGTAAAATGCGGGCCGAGCGATAATATCTTATATTTATGGACTAGTACCATACAAGGAACCATATGACCGTGATAGTATGATGTATAAAGTGTATTAAAAATAAGTAGAATTTTAAGTAATTTGAAATAATTCTTAATTATGCGGGTAATTGGTTAATTACCGGGTAGCGTGATATTACCTAATTAGTTAATTAATTATTGGATAAAATCAAAAAAAAAACCTCCCTACCCCCATGTGGCAGTAAGCCACTAAAACAAACAAATGACTCTTAAGTCATATTAGATTAGGTGGCAATCAATTCCAAGATAAGCCATGTAATTAAAAGGTTTTTGGATTTCACCTAGCATTTTACTCTCTGTTAACCATCATGCTTTCTATAATTTTCAAAAGATCCTTTATTACATACAACAATAGCCCTTAATCTAGTCATGCCATTTTCATCTCTGCTTCTACGCCATTTCCACTAACTGGACAAACATACACTAAGCTACTTGGAGGAAAAATTTCAAGAACTCAAAGGTAAATCAAGCTAATAAGAATCTATGTTAGTAAAGCTTGAAGTACCATTAATTCAGTAGCGGTAGGGAATCAAAGATTTTGCAATTTTAAAGGTAGTACGGTGTAACCTTTTTCAAGAATATCATACAGATGTTTCCCTACTCCAAGTATGTTAAATCTATCCCTTATTTCTTTTGGCATGATCAATACGATACAAAGAAACGAGCAAACGCAAAGTTTCCATAAACGACTCTATTCATAGAAATATTAGGGGTGTCTATATTCTTGATTCCACATGTGAATTATTATTATATCTTCTGTTCATGGGTCTCAGAAAAATATGTATTTGATAAAATTTATCCGACATACATATTATTTTTATGACATTCCGAGAAAATATTATTAACGTATCTCTTATGCATTTCATGCATTTATACATATACATTGACCCATGGTTAGATGGCGTTATATACGCGTATATATGTATATTATATGTATATGGGATATAGGAAAAGGTTATGGCGTTATATACGCACCACCACCTGATCAGCTGGTATACGTTGATGAGTTGCCCACAGTGGCCGAAATGATATGATGGGATGTCCGCAGAGGCTTAATGATACTATGAACACATATACCTATGCATGGTATGACATTTATACGCATATGCATGACATTATAAAAATGAAATGACTCACAGAGCTATGCACACGTACATGTCGAATCTTTTACTCCATGTTTCTCTCATGTCTATTATTTACTGATTTTTATTCCTTACATACTCGGTACATTATTTGTACTGATGTCCTTTTGCCCGGGGGCGCTGCGTTTCATGCCCGCAGGTCTCGATAGACAGGTCGAGAGTCCTCCAAGTAGGCGATCAGCTCAGCAGAAGATATCGGTGCACTCCATTTGCTCTGGAGTTGCTTGTTTGGTCAGTATACTTTAGATGTGTATGGTTTGGTATGGCGGGGCTCTATCCCGACTTTTATGATAATTATGTAATCTTAGAGGCTTGTAGACATATGTCGTGCACGTGAAAAATTGTACGGCTTTGTCGGCCTATATTTTGAGTTTATAAATGATGATGCTGGCCTATCAGGCATGTATGTCACGTGTATATTATGATGTAATAAGAAAGATACGTTACGTTGATACTCGGTTGAGTAAGGTACCAGATGCCCATCGCGGCCCATCGATTTAGGTCGTGACAAAAGTGGTATCAGAGCAGTTCTGTCCTAGGGAGTCTACAAGCCGTGTCTAGTAGAGTCTTGTTTATGGGTATGTCGTGCACCATACTTATAAGCAGGAGGCTACATGACATTTAGGACTGTCACTCTTTCTTCTTACTCTAGATCATGTGGTAGAGCTCAATTGTAAGAACTCAATTTCCTAAACTCTATCTTATTCGTAATACAACGATGCCTACATCCAGAAAAACGGTTGGCAAGAGATATAGTTGTGGAAGAGTTGAGTGAGAGGAACTTAATTTTTGCATCATGCTTATGACGGATAAATATGAGGTATTCAGCAGATCATGTGTATACTAAGACGTGTAAGCCTCTTGATAAGGAACCTTAAGGCAAGAATATTTATCCACCATTATGGTGAAAGACAATAAGAGATTCAGAAGATAAATATAAGTTTCAGCAAGTAAAAGAAGCAAGGTGAAGAAGGGTACGAGGCACCCAGTTAATGAAGATTATCAGTATTACAGTTCCGGCAGAAAAATATAAGCATTGTGAGTTACCCTCAACAGTAATAGAGGTATGTATAATTGGCCACACCCATCTCAGTTATACATTATTGGGGGCTAACAAGTGTAGATTAAGAAAAGGACGGGATATCAGAATCCGGCTAGGGTTATAGTAACCCAAAATGGTGAATTGATTGTTTACATTAGTTGACATTTCCGAAAGATATTGCAAATGTGCTAACAGGTCTCCTTGTGAGACACCCAAATGGCGCACTCTAAAATAGTATAGCTAGATATGAGTGCTACAAAGATAGGCACTGAAAGTTTGGAAAGGATAAATATTATCTTAGTATGGCTCCCGTCCCTAGTATAGAGATAATGCTAGGCAACCCGAAGAGCCAGTGGATAGAGCAAAGGGGAGCTAAAAGCAAAAGAATATTTTGTTCGAGTTTTTAGAATAAAGTGATAGACATGAATGTTAGCAGGAAAATAAGAAGAGAGTTAATAAAGCAGTATGAGTAAAATGTGGTACATGGATGACAACGGTAGATCAAAAAGACACTACAAGAAACTACGAAATTTGCAACAATATTTTTTGTTGTAATATGTTGGTTGTCGTTGCGAAAAATACTTTTCGCAACAAAAAATAAGTTGTTGCACGTTATTGCAGCAAACTCCGATGCGAAAAATCTATGCAACAAGAACCAATGTTGTTGCCAAAAAGCTAAATTAATGCAACAAATCTTCTTGTTGCAATAAATTATATTTTGTTGTTATAAAGGCGTATAATTGTGGTTTATAAAAATATTCAGCAACAACAATAATTGTTGCGACAAATCAATCATTTTTCCAACAATATAAGTTGTTGCAAAAACAATGGCGGGAATTACTAGTTAATTTGTTATCAAAAATTTTAGCAACAAGCATTATTGTGGCAATAAGTTACTTTGTGTCAACAACATTAATTATTGCATATAAGCTTCGTGAAATGTTTTTAGCAACAACTTATGATTTGTTGCTATATACATAATTCCTATACGTTTTTATTTTTTTAAAATCATTTCCGAAATTACTATATATATATATATATATATATATATATATATATATATATATATATATGCAAAAGGTCAATACATAAAGTTGTTGTACTAGATATTTATACCCTTCTAAAATCTAAATACTTCTAAAAGTTTTTACTTACAAAAGGATAAAAACATCATATGTCCTAGGTCATTAAATTCTAATCTAATATAACCCAAAAGACAAATCTTCCGGCTTGTGCAGCACATGAACCAGATTACAAGTAGTGTTGGTTTACGCTTCATCATCCTACCAAAAAAATTATAATTAGACTTTGATTTAAAATAGAGGGAATCAAAAATGCCTATTTACATTAGACAGTTCGGTAGGGGTAGAAATATTCAGCTAAAAAAAATATTATAACATAACCTCCAAGATATCATATCAAGTATCCACTCCAAAAAAACTGAAAAATAGATTAGAAAATATTTCAGAAACTCTTTAACCTCATTAAACTAAAATGACTGCAAGAATAGAGGTGCAACCAACTAAACATATACTAACATGTACATTGCTAATAATAGAAAGGTAACACTATTTAAAATACAAAAATGAATGAACACCATTATCCAACTTGGACAAACACTCTGTAATGTTCATAGAATTTAAATTGGATCTTCTTGATCTTAACATTTTCAACTGAACATATAATGCTTCATTGTCAGTACCTCTCTCAATTTAAGTATCTCTGTCTTGCCAATACATGTAATTCATTTCTTTTTTCTTTAGGTTGTTGTTCCCCTTGTTGAGTAATTACTATTAGTCACAAGATCCTATCACATAAAGGTAGTTGTACATAAATGAAGTTGTAGAGTTTTGAAAGTAAAAAAGATTTTCTGGACTTATATAAAACTGAATTTTTTATGTTCCAGTGGAAAAATCTAAAGGAAAATGAAAGAAGAGAGGCTAAAATGTATTTAAAATTTATTTACTAGTATTATTTTATGAATATTACTTATCAGGATGTCATCCATAGTATTTTTAGGCAGCCAAATAAGAAGTCAAAAAGGAAGGAGAGGAGAGACAAATAATCCATTTCATTGCAGTACAAAAGATGAACATAAGCATAGCAGAGGTTGTATTTGGAGCTAAGCAAAGCAATGGATTGTCTAGATCATACATGCATATAAGGATGCACAAGCGTGGGGCCATATGATAAGGATACTATTTCTTGCAAAAAGAAACTGCCATGTAGAAAATATGACGATAAATGTGCTACAAAATCTTGGCAAAATTGTTAAAATCAGACATCAAATTTTAAAAAGGCTGGGGTGGCTTCCACTCTTACTTAAGATGTGTACTGAAAGCGAAGATATTGTGATTTATATTTTTCTAGAGTTTAAGTAACATATATCAAATAATTACTTAGGATGAAAGATGGTTATCAAAATACAAGCATTCATGAATTAACACAATTTTTTCCGGTGCTCTTGTTCCTTCTAAGATGTATCTACTTATGTATAAAAAATTTACTTTTACATGAATTAGGTGGAGTTTACTTACCATGATGTCATCTGTGGGACTTGCAGGACTTGCCTCATCTGAACCACTTAAATTTGTAATAATATTGAAAAGTGTAGCAGGAAGTCGAGTCTGTTAAACAGAGCATAAATAAAGATCTTAAACATGATAGTACCAAGGATGAAACTATTTTGTAATATCAAAAAGACTATGACAAGTTTCATTTTCCAGAACAATAGCAAAGAATTATTGGAAAACACTAAGTACAACAACAACAACAACCCAGTGTAATCCCACAAGTAGGGTCTGGAGAGAGTAGTGTATTCGCAGACCTTACTCCTACCTTGGGGTAGAGAGGCTATTTTTAATAGACCCTCGGCACAAGATGATGAAATACGACAATAGAATAGTAACAATAACATAACCAGAAAGGTAGTACCAGCGAGCTAAGAGTCAGAAAATCAGAAAACACTATTAGAAACATAATTTCTATAGACTCTGCCACCTCTAATGTGATAGCTAGGACATTATGGAGAAGCTTAATCTTGGATAAAAGCATCCTTCAGTGGATTTTGATGCAACTGGTCAATTTTGCAGGACTCAATGTTTCAACTATAGATAACCCTCCTTCCACTCAGTAACACCCCAAAAGCAAAATAAATAAATGAGGCAAGAAAAGATTGGAAACAAATTAAACTCCACTATTTCTAAAGTATATTTGGCAGAGCGTTTAAAGCATTACAATGTCAGTTCCCTCCTCTTAACGTAGAATTAGAGACTCACCAAAATGCTACAAGAAGATGACGATTCATTTCGATACCTAGTCGATAATTTAGTTTAGAAAGTTCATCTACCTCACTGAAGAAAACTGCATGGTTTGGGAAGATACACAACTTGAGATCTCTTAAACTACTGCATAGATAGTGAATTATCAAAACAGGAGTCACAACATGTATTACCCTTTATCCTTTGCCAGTGGGGAGGTTTTTGGACAAGCATTAGCCAGACACACGGGAAGGGAAAACTTGCACTTGTGGGTGGTCAGCATCCCATTCATCAAGTCACTAGGCCAGCGGTCAAAATTTAAGTTCAGAGGAATATCATGTCCTAGCATTGAAGCTTTATGTTGCCAATATTGTTATATACTTCCATGATAATCAAGACTTTTTGTCACACAAAGTGGCTAGCCACTATAGTGTAGAGCAAATACTTTCAAAATAATCACTTTCTTTCGCTACATTGAATCATTGACTTCTAAAGCAATTAAAAACTTTCATCTGGATATTTGGAGGTTTTATTTAATTGTGTGATGTAAACAGCAACAGGGACCTCAATAGGAACACATTTCACTGGAAAGTATGTGCACGTCCGTAGAGCTAGCATTACATGCGCATAGAAAATAAGAATCTCAAGGGAACACATCTAGAAGGCAAATGAACACTTCTAAATCACTAAATATACCAATATAATTCATTAAGAAAGTAGTGACAGTCTGCTATCTATGCTTTCTCTGATTCTTTTTATAGTTTTCCTCTCAGAAACTGGAAAAGGGGTATGGACCATGACTTGGATAAGACGAGACTATAGTATTACCGAGACTATTGTCAAGTGAAGGATAAGACGAGAGGTGACAGACCTTGAGACAACAAAAGAGTATAGGCCATAAAGTCATATCCTCATTTCGAGAAATAAGTTGGTGACTCCAACGCAACTACCGGAGGGAAAAGTTAGACCCCAGAATAATAGGAATCAGTATGGGCTGGTGAACAAGATAAACTAAACATGAATTAGGGACTCAGTGATTGGATAAAAGTCAGCATCATGAGAATTTCATATTTCATTCCGGCGATAATAGAATGGACAACAGAAGACGATTCATGAGAAATTCAGAAAATGGTCATTCAGGAAGACGCTTCCCTAAAGAAAGCAAGGTGAGTAAAGTTAAGCTTAAGAGACTGTATGTGCCAGTTATACTAAGTGTCACCCTCACGAGTGAGGAATTTCGTTATCCTCGGTACTGAAGGATTACCGCGAGGCGAGTAAGGATCATCGATGATGTGAAAAGATGCCAAAGATGAGAGGATAAAACATCTATACGTAGATCATTGTAGCACTAAATCTTAGTGCTCCCCTTGAGAGGGGAATATGGAGTAATGTGGCATCAAGTCAGAATTAAGTGGTTCTAGTAATTATGGTATGGTAAAGGAAGAATGCGACAAAAATGAAAAAGGGATGAGATTGCACTTATTCAAAGACTACAGATAGGGTACGATTCAAGAACATCATGCAAACACGACGTCAAAAATAGGAAGTAAGGGTTCCTGCTCGAGATGTTATTGATAAATAAGGATCCAGTATGAGACGTAAGTTAAGACAAAGGAAATAACCCAAGAAAGATTACGTGGAATATTGATATGAGAGTGGGCCAACGATTAGTTAGTAGTTGATTCAGGAAGAGCCTAGTTATGGCTAGACAAGAGGATACAGACAAATCAATAGATCGTGCAAGATAAGCAGAGTGAACCCCAACATGGGGAATTCAGTCTCGCAGATATGACAAAAGCAGCTTTACAAGAGTCAGAGGGTCTTCCCTAAGTACTACAACGAAATACTAGTTGAGGAAATAAGAAAGAAGGCTTCAACCTAAGCACAAGTGACCTAAAGAGGAAATAGTCTTGTAACAACAATCTCACTACAAAATTGTATGCACTCCAAAAGAAAGTGGCACCCACCATGGCTAATGAGCGGAGAGTAAAACCAAAAGTAATATTCGAGACCATATGAGTTGCACAAAAATTTTGGCATGCGTGAGAACTCAGATAATCTAAGTATACACGCAACAAGGAGGCAGAAAGACCAGGAAAAGTATTAGCTTATGCTCAAAGAAAGCTGAGAATGAACGAAAAAGGAATTATGCGATCAATGATCCAGAGTTAGTTACATTATGAACACACTTAAGATTTCGAGGTATTATCCAAGCAGCATATGTGTTGACAATCATACAACCATCGGAGACTCCGGTATAAGTTAAAAGAAAGAATTGAGTCCAGGGCATAGACAAAGGATTGAGTTGTTAGAAGATTGTATCATGAATATTCCCTAATGCCCATGAAAGGCTAAGGTAATGACCCATACCAGGAGCCGCAGATCGGAAGATGGCTTAAGCTTACATAAAGGTTGATCAAAAGGAAGAGAAAACTAAAGAGTTACATCAACGAAGTAAATCAGGAGTCCGATTATTAGACCCAGAAATTATAGACATCATGATAGAGAACATAGCAAAATCACTCTTAATATCAGAGATACAAAATAGATAGCACAAAAACCATATTCTGTAACGGCTCTACAATAAATCCAGTTAGAAAAGTACGAGCCTCATAAGAAGTCAGTGAGAAGCCCCCACCGGATTGTGTATGCTAAAGGTGCAAGTATTGTAATAGAGCTTCAAGTCATGGATGCGAATTATACATGTGTGGAAGGGAGGTCACGAACGAGATAGAAGACGTGATGCGAAACTTTAAGGTAAGGAAGATAAAGGTGAACAACGTACGAGATACTCAAATACAGAAGGTTGTGAATAGTCCATCCTTCGGATAGAATGCTAGAAGCGCGAGGATTCAGTATGCAGGAATGATGGTATACCATCCAATACCTTCCAGCCTATGGTTTCTAGGTATCGAGAGGCCTAGTCAAGAGAATAAAGAAGAGTTAGGGACGATGTGATGTCTCGCTTGATGTTCCAAAAAAACATAAGGAAATCGGTCGCAAGCTGAAGTATGATAGAATGAAAAGATTTAAGGATAAGAAAGGGCAAGTGAGAAGGTGACAAAAATGGATAAGTACTTGGAATTAAGCCTATGGAAACAAGAGAGGTGATGGTTTCTCTATGTTATTGCAAGTTTAGTATAGCCTGAATGAACTCAAAGGAGTCTAAGACTAATAGCATTTGAAAGAGATGAAATGCTGCCCTGATAGTAGAATAAGAGTATAATTGTGATAGATAAAGGATGACGTTGGGCCTATAATTGAGTAATGATTTGAAGAAACAAAAAGAAGGGGTTCATGAATTGTACAGGATTAAAATACCCACGTAAGGTATATCACATTGGGATGCTATGAATTACGGTTATGGAAGAATGGTATCACCCCTAGGTGGATCAGTCTAATCACTCCAGATGCCCCCGATGAGACGCGAGCCCTAGCGGCGGTGTTACATAAGAGATCAAGTTATCATTGGTAAATGATGGATCAACATTAAGGTGAATCAATAGTGGATGGACAAAAGTCACAAAGTATGAGGTGAGATTAGGTCGTCGTTCTTAAGATGTCTAAAGTTTATTAAAAATAAGTAGAATTTTAAGTAATTTGAAATAATTTTTAATTATGCGGGTAATTGGTTAATTGCAGATTAGCGGGATATTACCTAATTAGTTAATTAATTATTGGATAAAATCAAAAAAAACCTACCCACCCCCACATGGCAGCAAGCCACTAAAACAAACAAATGACTCTTAAGTCATATTAGATTAGGTGGAAATAAATTCCAAGATAAGCCATGTAATTAAAAGCTTTTTGGATTTCACCTAGCATTTTACTCTCTGTTAACCATAATGCTTTCTATAATTTCCAAAAGATCCTTTATTACATACAACAATAGAATTTCTATAATTTCCAAAAGATCCTTTATTACATATAATAATAGCCCTTAATCTAGTCATGCCATTTCCATCTCTGTTTCTACGCCATTTCCACTAACTGGACAAACATACACTAAGCTACTTGGAGGAAAAATTTCAAGAACTCAAAGGGAAATCAAGCTAATAAGAATCTATGTTAGTAAAGCTTGAAGTACCATTAATTCAGTAGCGGTAGGGAATCAAAGATTTTGTAATTTTAAGGGTAGTACGGTGTAACCTTTTTCAAGAATATCATACAGATGTTTCCCTACTCCAAGTATGTTAAGGCTATCCCTTATTTCTTTTAGCATGATCAATACGATACAAAGAAACGAGCAAACGCAAAGTTTTCATAAATGGCTCTATTCATAAAAATATTAGGGGTGTCTATATTCTTGATTCCACATGTGAATTATTATTATATCTTCTGTTCATGGGTCTCAGAAAAATATGTATTTGATAAAATTTATCCGACAGACATATTATTTTTATGACATTTCGAAAAAATATTATTAACGTATTTCTTATACATTTCATGCATTTATACATATACATTGACCCACGATTAGATGGCGTTATATACACGTATATATGTATATTATATGTATATGGGATATGGGAAAAGGTATGGCGTTATATATGCACCACCACCTGATCAGCTGGTATACGTTGATGAGTTGCCCACAGTGGCCGAAATGATATGATGGGATGCCCGCAGAGGCTTGATGATACTATAAACACATATACCTATGCATGGTATGACATTTATACGCATATGCATGACATTATAAAAATGAAATGACTCACAGAGCTATGCACACGTACATGTCGAATATTTTACTCCATGTTTCTCTCATGTCTATTATTTACTGATTTTTATTCCTTACATACTCGGTACATTATTTGTACTGACGTCCCTTTTGCCCGGGGGCGCTACGTTTCATGCCTGCAGGTCTCGATAGACAGGTCGAGAGTCCTCCAAGTAGGCGATCAGCTCAGCAGAAGATATCGGTGCACTCCATTTGCTCTGGAGTTGCTTGTTTGGTCAGTATGCTTTAGATGTGTATGGTTTGGTATGGCGGGGCTCTGTCCCGACTTTTATGATAATTATGTACTCTTAGAGGCCTGTAGACATATGTCGTGCACGTGAAAAATTGTACGGCCTTGTCGGCCTATGTTTTGAGTTTATAAATAATGATGTTGGCCTATCAGACCTTCGGGCTCAGTTTTCTATGATAGTATGACATGAAAAGATACGTTATGTTGGTACTCGGTTGAGTAAGGTACCTAGTGCCCGTCGCGGCCCATCGGTTTGGGTCATGATAAAAGTGGTATCAGAGCAGTTCTGTCCTAGGGAGTCTACAAGCCGTGTCTAGTAGAGTCTTGTTTATGGGTATGTCGTACACCACACTTATAAGCAGGAGGCTACATGACATTTAGGACTGTCACTCTTTCTTCTTACTCTAGATTATGTGGTAGAGCTCAATTGTAAGAACTCAATTTTCCAAACTCTATCTTTTTCGTAATACAACGATGCCTACATCCAGAAAAATGGTTGGCAAGAGATATAGCTGTGGAAGAGTTGAGTGAGAGGAACTCAATTTTTGCATCATGCTTATGACGGATAAATATGAGGTATTCAGCAGATCATGTGTATACTAAGACGTGTAAGCCTCTTGATAAGGAATCTTAAGGCAAGAATATTTATCCACCTTTATGGTGAAAGACAATGAGAGATTAAGAAGATAAACACAAGTTTCAGCAAGTAAAAGAAGCAAGGTGAAGAAGGGTACGAGGCACCCAGTTAATGAAGATTATCAGTATTACAGTTCCGGCAGAAAAATATAAGCATTGTGAGTTACCCTCAACAGTAATAGAGGTATGTATAATTGGCCACACCCATCTCAGTTATACATTATTGGGGGCTAACAAGTGTAGATTAAGAAAAGGACGGGATATCAGAATCCGGCTAGGGTTATAGTAACCCAAAATGGTGAATTGATTGTTTACATTAGTTGACATTTCCGAAGGATATTGCAAATGTGCTAACAGGTCTCCTTGTGAGACACCCAAATGGCGCACTCTAAAATAGTATAGCTAGATATGAGTGCTACAAAGATAGGCACTGAAAGCTTGGAAAGGATAAATATTATCTTAGTATGACTCCCGTCCCTAGTAGAGAGATAATGCTAGGCAACCCGAAGAGCCAGTGGATGGAACAAAGGGGAGCTAAAAGCAAAAGAATATTTTATTCGAGTTTTAGAATAAAGTGATAGACAGGAATGTTAGCAGGAAAATAAGAAGAGAGTTAATAAAGCAGTATGAGTAAAATGTGGTACATGGATGACAACGGTAGATCAAAAAGATGACATTATTACAGAGTCTATTGTCAAGTGAAGGATAAGACGAGAGGTGACAGGCCTTGAGACAAAAAAAGAGTGTAGGCCATAAAGTCATATCCTCATTTTGAGAAATAAGTTGGTGACTCCAACGCAACTACCGGAAGGAAAAGTTAGACCCCAGAATAATAGGAATCAGTATGAGCTGGTGAACAAGATAAACTAAACATGAATTAGGGACTGAGTGATTGGATATTAGTCAGCATCATGAGAATTTCATATTTCGTTCTGGCAATAATAGAATGGACAACAAAAGACGATTCATGAGAAATTCAGAAAATGGTCATTCAGGAAGACGCTTCCCTAAAGCAAGCAAGGTAAGTAAAGTTAAGCTTAAAAGACTATATATGCCAGTTACACTAAGTGTCACCCTCGCGAGTGAGGAATTTCGTTATCCTTGGTACTGAAGGATTACCGCGAGGCGAGTAAGGATCATCGATGATGTGAAAAGATGCCAAAGATGAGAGGATAAAACATCTATACATAGATCATTGTAGCACTAAATCTTAGTGCTCCCCTTGAGAGGGGAATATAGAGTAATGTGGCATCAAGTCAGAATTAAGTGGTTCTAGTAATTATGGTATGGTAAAGGAAGAATGCGACAAAAATGAAAAAGGGATGAGATTGCTCTTATTCAAAGCCTACAGATAGGCTACGATTCAAGAACATCATGTAAACACGACGTCAAGAATAGAAAGTGAGGGTTCCTGCTCGAGATGTTATTGATAAATAAGGATCCAGTACGAGACGTAAGTTAAGACAAAGGAAATAACCCAAGAAAGATTACGCGGAATATTGATATGAGAGTGGGCCAACGATTAGTTAGTAGTTGATTCAGGAAGAGCCTAGTTATGGCTAGACAAGAGGATATAGACAAATCAATAGATCGTGCAAGATAAGCAGAGTGAACCCTAACATGGGGAATTCAGTCTCGCAGATATGACAAAAGCAGCTTTACAACAGTCAGAGGGTCTTCCCTAAGTACTACAACGAAATACTAGTTGTGGAAATAAGAAAGAAGGCTTCAACCTAAGCACAAGTGACCTAAAGAGGAAATAGTCTTATAACAACAATCTCACTACAAACTTGTATGCACTCCAAAAGAAAGTGGCACCTACCATGGCTAATGAGCGGGGCGTAAAACCAAAAGTAATATTCGAGACCATATGAGTTGCACAAAAATTTTGGCATGCGTGAGAACTCAGATAATCTAAGTATGCACGCAACAAGGAGACAGAAAGACCAGGAAAAGTATTAGCTTATGCTCAAAGAAAGCTGAGAATGAACGAAAAAGGAATTATGCGATCAATGATCCAGAGTTAGTTACATTATGAACGCACTTAAGATTTCGAGGTATTATCCAAGCAGCATATGTGTTGACAATCATACAACCATCGGAAACTCCGGTATAAGTTAAAAGAAAGAATTGAGTCCAGGGCATAGACAAAGGATTGAGTTGTTAGAAGATTGTATCATGAATATTCCCTAACGCCCATGAAAGGCTAAGGTAATGACCCATACCAGGAGCCGCAGATCGGAAGATGGCTTAAGCCTACATAAAGGCTGATCAGAAGGAAGAGAAAACTAAAGAGTTACATCAACGAAGTAAATCAGGAGTCCGGTTATTGGACCCAGAAATTATAAACATGATTGAGAACATGGCAAAATCGCTTTTAATATCAGAGATACAAAAGAGATAGCACAACAACCATATTCTGTAACGTCTCTACGATAAATCCAATTAGAAAAGTACGAGCCTCATAAGAAGTCAGTGAGAAGCCCTTACCGGATTGTGTATGCTAGAGGTGTAAGTATTGTAATAGAGCTTCAAGTCATGGATGCGAATTATACCTGTGTGGAAGGGAGGTCATGAACGAGATAGAAGATGTGATGCGATACTTTAAGGTAAGGAAGATAAAGGTGAACAACGTACGAGATACTCAAATATAGAAGGTTGTGAATAGTCCATCCTTCGGATAGAATGCTAGAAGCGCGAGGATTCAGTATGCAGGAATGATGGTATACCTTCCAATACCTTCCAGCCTATGGTTTCTAGGTATCGAGAGGCCTAGTCAAGAGAATAAAGAAGAGTTAGGGATGATATGATGTCTCGCTTGATGTTACAGAAAAACATAAGGAAATCGGTCGCAAGCTGAAGTATGATAGAATGACAAGGTTTAAGGATAAGAAAGGGCAAGTGAGAAGGTGACGAAAATGGATAAGTACTCGGAATTAAGCCCATGGAAACAAGAGAGGTGATGGTTTCTCTATGTTATAGCAAGTTAAGTATAGCCTGAATGAACTCAAAGGAGTCTAAGACTAATAGCATTTGAAAGAGATGAAATGTTGCCCTAATAGTAGAATAAGAGTGTAATTGTGATAGATAAAGGATGACATTGGGCCTATAATTGAGTAGTGATTTGAAGAAACAAAAAGAAGGGATTCATGAATTGTACAGGATTAAAATAACCACGTAAGGTGTATCACATTGGGATGCTATGAACTACGGTTATGGAAGCATGGTATCACCCCTAGGTGGATCAGTCTAATCACTCCAGATACCCCCGATGAGACGCGAGCCCTAGCGGCGGTGTTACATAAGAGATCAAGTTATCAGTAGTAAATGATAGATCAACATTAAGGTGAATCAACAGTGGATGGACAAAAGTCACAAAGTATGAGGTGAGATTAGGCCGTCGTTCTTAAGATGAACAAGTAATGAGGAAGTATTTAAGGACTTAGATTTATACTTATAGATGCCTAGAGGGACGTTTTATCAAGCTCTGTATATATTTACAAAGTGAGGCCTAGAGATTAGCTAAAATATGGAAGAAGAAGGAGAGAAGAGTCGCATAGGCACACTTACAAGGTCAAAGTCGTACATGCTGCATGATAGAAGGTAGCAACAGTTACCAGATTGGAAGGATTCTGACCACAAGTCGTGGTGTGAGAAAGAGGCCTAAAGGGGGGAATCCCCTGGCCTTTGGATTTATTCACCGGACAGTTGCCTAGATGGCAAGGAGAGTACTAAAGTATTCGTAAGAGCCATAGGTTATGAAAATGATAAGTGCATCAATCAACATTCGAGGACGAATGTTGGGGAGGGGGGGGGGAAGGATGATGTTACATCCCGCATTTTCATATGTTAATGTTTCGTCTTCAGTTAATAGACGTAAGTTCAAGAATGAAATTATTTTGAGATTATAAGAATCATGCTATTTCAAACAAGTGATGAGTAAATTCGTTAAGGTGAGAGGGGAAGCAAGTCAAAGAAAATGAATTTTCATCCAAGTTTGGCATATTGTGGTAAAATGCGGGCCGAGCGATAATATCCGATATTTATGGACTAGTACCATACAAGGAACCATATGACCATGATAGTATGATGTATAAAGTTTATTAAAAATAAGTAAAATTTTAAGTAATTTAAAATAATTCTTAATTATGCGGGTAATTGATTAATTATCGGGTAGCGGGATATTACCTAATTAGTTAATTAATTAATGAATAAAATAAAAATAAAAAAAACCCTCCCCACCCCCACGTGGCAGCAAGCCACTAAAACAAACAAATGACTCTTAAGTCATATTAGATTAGGTGGCAATCAATTCCAAGATAAGACATGTAATTAAAAGCTTTTTGGATTTCACCTAGAATTTTACTCTCTGTTAACCATCATGCTTTCTATAATTTCCAAAACATCCTTTATTACATACAGCAGTAGGCTTTCTATAATTTCCAAAAGATCCTTTATTACATACAATAGTAGCCTTTAATCTAGTCATGTCATTTCCATCGCTGCTTCTACGCCATTTCCACTAACTGGACAAACATACACTAAGCTAATTGGAGGAAAAATTTCAAGAACTCAAAGGGAAAGCAAGCTAATAATAATCTATGTCAGTAAAGCTTGAAGTACTATTAATTCAGTAGCGGTAGGGAAACAAAGATTTTGCAATTTTAAAGGCAGTATGGTGCAACCTTTTCCAAGAATGTCATACAGATTTTTTCCTACTTCAGGTATGTTAAGACTATCCCTTATTTCTTTTGGCATGATCCATACGATACAAAGAAACGAGCAAACGCACAGTTTTCATAAACGACTCTATTCATAGAAATATTAGGGATGTCTATATTCTTGATTCCCCATGTGAATTATTATTATATCTTCTGTTTATGGGTCTCAGAAAAATATGTATTTGATAAAATTTATCCGACAGGCATATTATTTTTATGACATTCCGAGAAAATATTATTAACGTATTTCTTATGCTTTCCATACATTTATACATATATATTGACCCACGACTAGATAGAGTTATATACGCGTATATATGTATATTATATGTATATGGGATATGGGAAAAAGTTATGACGTTATATACGCACCACCATCTGATCAGTTGGTATACGTTGATGATTTGCCCAAAGTGGCCGAAATGATATGATGGGATGCCCTCAGAGGCTTGATGATGTTATGAACGCATATACCAATGCATGGTATGACATTTATATGCATATGCATGACATTATAAAAATGAAATGATTCACAGAGCTATGCAGACGTACATGTCGAGTCTTTTACTCCATATTTCTCTCATGTCTATTATTTACTGATTTTCATTCCTTACATACTCGGTACATTATTTGTACTGACGTCCCTTTTGCCTGGGGACACTGCGTTTCATGCCCGCAGGTCTCGATAGACAGGTCGAGAGTCCTCCAAGTAGGCGATCAGCTTAGCAGAAGATATTGGTTTACTCCATTTGCTCCGGAGTTGCTTGTTTGGTCAGTATGATTTATATGTATATGGTTTGGTATGGCGGGGCTCTGTCCTGACCTTTATGATAATTATTTACTCTTAGAGGCTTGTAGACATATATCGTGTACGTGAAAAATTGTACTGCCTTGTCGGCCTATATTTTGAGTTTATAAATGATGATGTTGGCCTATCAGGCCCGTATGTCACGTGTATATGATAATGTAATAAGAAAGATACGTTACGTTGGTACTCAGTTGAGTAAGGTACCGGGTGCCCGTCGCGGCCCATCGGTTTGGGTCGTGACAAATATTTCTCTCCATTTTCCCTTAGCGTCGTTCAATCTTTTCTTTAGATTTTGAATGATGGTCTTGTTTGTCGATTCGGCCTGTCCGTTCCTACTAGGATGATATGGCATTGACAGGATCCTTTTTAATTTATGATCTTCGAGAAACTTTGTCACTTTGCTGCCGACGAATTACTTTCCATTATCGCATACGATCTCGGCAGGCATCCCGAGTCGGCATATAATATGGCCCCAAATGAAATCTATGACTTCTTTCTCTCTAATTTTCTCGAAAGCCTGTGCTTCAAGCCACTTAGAGAAATAGTCAGTCATAAACAAAATAAATTTAGCTTTACCTGGGGCCGATGGTAGAGGGACGATGATATCCATTCCCCATTTCATGAATGGCCATGGGGATAAGACTGAGTGGAGTTGCTCTTCGGGTCGGTGAATCATCGGCGCATACCTTTGAAATTTGTCGCACTTTCGAACAAACTCTTTTTTATCCTTTTCCATATCGGCCCAATAGTATCCTGCTCTGATGACTTTGTGAACCAATGATTCGGCACCAGAATGATTTCCGCAGGTGCCCTCATGGATTTCTTGTAGGACATAGTCGGTATCTCCTGGTCCCAAACATATTACCAATGGTCCATCGAACATCCTTCTATATAGTGTTCCATCTTCGGCCAATGTGAATCGTGCGGCCTTCGTACATAGAGTCCTCGATTCCTTAGGATCCGATGGAAGCTTCCCGTTCTTTAGGTACTCGATATATTTGTTCCTCTAATCCCAAATCATACTTGTGGAGTTGATTTCGGCATGGCCTTCTTCGATTACTGACCTTGAAAGTTATACGATAGTCCCCGAGCTAATCTCGTCGTCTTCGACTGATGACCCCAAATTTGCAAGGGCATCGGCCTCGCTGTTTTGTTCTTGAGGCACATACTGTAGGGTCCATTCTTTAAACCGATGTAGAGTCACCTGTAATTTATCCATGTACCTCTGCATTCGATCTTCTCGAACCTCGAAGGTTCTGTTGAGTTGGTTTACCACAAGCAGGGAGTCACATTTGGCCTCGATGACCTCTTCTCCCAAACCTTTAGCTAGCTCGAGACCTGCAATCATGGCCTCATACTCGGACTTGTTAGTTAACTTGGAAGTTTTGATAGTTTGTCTAATTGTATTACCCGTGGGCGGCTTCAAAACGATGCCTAGCCCGGACCCCTTCACGTTCGAAGCGCCATCTATGAAAATTGTCCACACCCCCGATGATGTACCCGACTTTAATAATAGTTCCTTTTCGACCTCGGGTACGAGGGCTGGCGTAAAGTCTTCCACGAAGTCCGCTAAGATTTGAGACTTGATGGTCATTCGGGGTCGATACTCGATATCGTACCCATTAATCTCGACGACCCATTTGGCCAATCGGCCCGAAAGTTCGGGCTTATGCAAAATATTGCGAAGGGGATAAGTAGTCACCACATAGATCGGGTGACACTGAAAATATGGTTTTAATTTCTTAGAGGCGCTTATTAGGGCAAGCGCTAATTTTTCTAAGTGTGAGTACCGGGTCTCGGCCTCACCTAAAGTTCGACTAACATAGTAAATAGGAAATTACATACCTTGCTCTTCTCGAACTAGGACCCCACTTACCACGATTTGTGAGACTGCTAAGTACAAGTAGAATCGCTCGTCCGCTTTCGGGGTATGAAGCAGTGGCGGGTTTGAGAGGTACCACTTTAATTCTTCCAATGCTCGTTGGCATTCCGGGTTCCATGCAAAACTGTTCTTCTTTTTTAGCAGTGAGAAAACCTGTGACTTCTATCTGAAGACCTCGAGATGAATTGGCCTAGGGCGGCTATGCGCCCTGTTAATCTTTGTACGACCTTAACATTGTCCACGACTGTGATGTCTTCGATTGCCTTGATCTTATCGGGGTTGATTTTGATCCCCCGATTTGATACCATAAAGCCGAGGAACTTTTCCGAGATGAAGGTCTCCTGCAAATGTGCCAAATAGCCCTCTGCTCGCTGGGACTTAACTAACATATCGTCAATATAAACCTCCGTTAATTTACTTATTTGTTCTTCGAACATTCGATTTACTAAGCTTTGATAAGTGGCACCAGCATTTTTTAGTCCAAACGGCATTACATTATAACAATAGGTACCGTACTTAGTGATGAACGAAGTCTTTTCCTGATCCTTCGGGTTCATTTGTATTTGATTATACCCGGAATAGGCATCGAGAAAACTAAGGATCTCGTGGCCGGCCATGGCATCGATCATGTGATCGATATTCGATAGAGGAAAAGAGTCTTTAGGACATGCTTTGTTTAAATCTTTATTGTTTACGCACATTCTAAGTTTATTTCCCTTTTAAGGACTACGATTACGTTTGCTAACCATTCGGGATATTTTACCTCCCGATTGGATCCTATTTTGAGAAGTTTGGTTACCTCGTCCTTGATGAATGCATGTTTTACCTCGGACTGGGGCCTTCTCTTTTGTTTTACCGGGCGGAACTTCGGGTCCAAGCTCAATCGATGTGTAGTGATCTCCGGCGGGATCCCTGTCATATCTAGGTGGGACCAAGCAAAACAATCCATATTATTGATAAGAAATTTAATGAGTTTTTCCCTGAGCTCGGGGGTTAACCCAGTACCCAGGTATACCTTTCAATCGGGTAGATGCTCGATCAGTATGACTTGTTCCAGTTCCTCGACTGTCGATTTGGTGGCGACGGAATCCTCGGGGATTATGAAGGATCGAGGGATCCAGTAGTCATCGTCCTCATCCGTTCCCTGCTTCCCTAACTGAGTCGAGGCTGGTGGTTGTGGTTGTTATTTAGCTTCCTGTTTTCCTTTGGACTCCGATCCCTTTGTTGATGAAAGCGCCGATACCGGTGTTACTTCGTCGACCGTGAACATTTCTTTGGCAGCATGTTGTTCCCCATACACCGTTTTTACTCCATACAGTGTTGGGAACTTCAGCATTTGGTGAAGGGTTGACGGGACCACCCTCATGTTGTGAATCCAGGGTCTTCTGAGCAGTGCGTTGTATCTCATATCGCCCTCGATCACATGGAACTTTGTTTCTTGAATAATTCCATCTACATTTATTGGTAGGATGATTTCACCTTTAGTTGTTTCACTCGCCATGTTGAAGCCATTGAGAATCCGAGCTGCGGGTACGATCTGATCTTGTAGGCCGAGCTGCTCCACGACTCTCGATCGAATAATATTGGCCGAGCTTCCTGGATCAATTAAAACACGTTTAACCTGAATTTTATTCATAAGGATAGAGATTACCAAAGCATCATTGTGGGGTTGAGAGACCCATTCTGCTTCCTCATCATTGAATGATAAAGTGCCTTTTGGCACATAGTCTCGAGTTCGTTTTTCCCTGGTGATTGATACTTTAGTGCGTTTGAACACGGTTGTGGAATATCGACCCCACCAACGATCATGTGAATCACGTGTTGTGGTTCTTCCTGCTCATTTTTCCTATTTGTATCCCTGTCTCTGAAATGCTTTTTAGCTCGGTTGCTCAAGAATTCTCGAAGGTGACCCTCGTTGAATAGACGGGCCACCTCATCCCTTAGTTGTCTACAGTCTTCGGTTCTATGACCATGTATACCATGGTATTTGCATATTTGATTGGGGTTTCTTTGGGATGGATCGATTTGTAGAGGCCTGTGCCATCTAGTATTTTTGATTCTCCCAATGGCTGACACAATACCTGATGCGTCGATGCTGAAGTTGTATTCTGATAATCGTGGTGCTTCTGTGGGATCGGCATGTTTATCGAAGCCACTTTTGCTCATAAACCCTCGAGAGCTCTGTCCTTGATCATTCCTTCGATCATTTCGGATGGGATTGCGTCTTGGTCCGCTGTTTCTATGATCTACGTTGTATGGTTGATACCGATCTCTGTTCGACCGGGGTTCTCTGTCGATATCCCTTTGAGTTCTGCTAATGGGCCTGTTTGGATAAACGGAACCGGAAGGGGTCCCCAATTGATCATCCTCGACCCTGATCTTTGACTGGTACCAATTATGTACATCAGCCTAGGTTACCGCTGGATATTCAATTAAATTCTGCTTTAGTTGTCATGATGCCACCGAACTTCGTTCGTTCAAACCCTGAGTAAAGTCTTGAACAACCCAATTGTCTGTGACCGGTGGTAGTTCCATGCGTTCCATCTGGAACCGAGATACGAATTCCCTCAACATTTTGTTGTCTTTTTGTTTCACCTTGAAGAGGTATGACTTCCTAGTCACAACCTTTATTGCTCCGGCATGTGCCTTTCCGAAGGAGTCTGCAAGCATGGCGAAGGAATCGATGGAATTAGGCGGCAAATTGTGGTACCATATCATTGCTCCTTTCGTTAAAGTTTCTCCAAATTTCTTCAGTAGAACAGATTCGATCTCATCGTCTTCCAAGTCATTCCCTTTTATTGCGCATGTATAAGAAGTGACATGCTCGTTAGGGTCTGTGGTCCCATTGTACTTAGGAATTTCTGGCATTCGGAATTTCTTCGGAATGGGTTTCGGTGGCGCACTTGGAGGGAAAGGCTTTTGTACGAATTTCTTTGAATCCATACCCTTTAGAATCAGCGGTGCCCCCCGGTATTTGGTCAACCCGGGAATTGTATGTCTCTACTTTCTTGTTATTTGCCTCGATTTTCTTTTCTCCCGATTCAATCCGTTTAGTGAGCTCCTCGAGCATTTTCATAATGGCGGAGTTAGTCCTCGATTCATTGGCGTTTGACCTTTCCGGCACAGGCTCGGTCCTATGGACGACTTCTGGTTCGATCCTACTCGGTGTTCGGTGCTAATTTTGTAATTGTGCTATAGCGATTTGTTGAGCCTGTAACAATTCGAATATCAATTGGAGGCTAACTCCACCATCTTCTCCGCCCTACGTACCTCGACCACCTGATCGAAATTCCTTGCGTACGCTACCTTCGGGATCAACGCCCAAATTTACATTTAGGGCGACATGTGAACTGACATCGACGGGATTTGCAGTTGGTGTTCCCTCGAGGTCAGCCTGAGGCACCTCGATCCTTGGGGCGGCTATATTGTCATTTTCCCCGTGAAATCCGAGGCCGTTGTCACCATGCGTAAGCGCTGCTTGTGAGTTTGACATGTTTACCCTGAAAACAAAGATTCTTACAAGAACAAATGTAAAGTAGTGTGTGTTATCGGAATCAGTATTAAGCAATCACTATTATCCTTAGTCCCACGGTGGGTACCAAACTGTTTACCCTTAAAATTGGATAACAATTAAACTTATAATGTGGTTTTAAGGACACGTGATTTCACCTAATACCAATTGATAAATGTGAAGATTAATAACAGAAATGAACTATATAAAGTAAAGCGAACCAATGTTGAAACGGAGTTCAACCCTCGAGCTAGGGTGCCCTCGAACTGATTGATACAAAAACAGTTAAAAATAAAGCAAGCTGATGAACAAGAGAGTATAAGCTAAAGAGAGAGCGTTATATTGGCCTTTTTATGCGAGAACAATATATCTTACAAATGGTTAATACTCCCCTTTCTATAATAGATGAATTCTACTTATGGTATAACTCTAATTACAGAAGGAAATCCCGTGATTAGCTAATTAACCATTCCTAATTTGATCTGTTACGAGATTTCCGCCATGATCTTCGACCAGTCACGGATATTTCGCCTTTCCGTTATTATGTTATCTTCGATCTTGCTCGATACCTGTCTCATTTGGTCTCGATCACTGTTGTCCTCGATCTCGACAAGTACCTCGAATCCCGAACTCGGTACCTTGTCCTCGTACCTTGGTCTGATCCACTACGGGACCGACCTTCGATGCAGCTCCCTGGTCCCGGTCAAATAGAAAAATTGGGTGTGCTCGATTTTAACCGTATACAATGTTTATTTCAACGGTTAATTAGTACATAGCTAAGTTTGTGTTATATCCCATATTCTAAACCTAATTCCCTATCCTTTATTGCTTTCTATGCCAATTTCATGGTGCTCCTGTGGAATTGACTAATTCATAACCAATTCCCTTGAGCTTCATGTGTTGGCAGTGATTATTGATGAAGCTTTGACTTGGTAGTTACCTAGTCAAGGTAGTGTTGAGACTTCATAGCTCAGGTTCAATTCTATCCATAAGTCATTTGACCCATCTCTCACGCAATAGGATTAAAGGGTTAGACAAAATTTTCTCCTAACTGAAAATACTTTTCTAAGTTACCAGTTCTTTTGTTCTTCATTTCTAAGGGGGAAAATTAGACACCAGGTGATAGATATTCAGATCGAGAAACCAAACAAGACTATGCACATATAACGCATCAATTATCCTTGTTGCACAACGTCCACAGAGAATCTGATGGACACAAATCAAGTATATCAAAGCATTACTAGCAGTTGAAACAGACTACCAATACAAAACACAACAAATAGGAAGACAGAACCGCTATTTAACTTTAATCTGCAACAAGGCCACAACTAAAACAAGGCCTGAGTGTATGTCCTAAATGCATACTTCAACATGCAATGAAGTACAAGAACTTTTTCCTCCTTATTATTGCTCTAAAAGCTACAAGTTTTACACCACCTCCAAATATTAAGCTGCACAAAATTGAGGGAATATACATTTCATGGAAAAAACATGTGCTATCAAGGCTTGGGCACGCTTCTCGCTAGGAGAAGCTCAACTTCTAAAAGGAACATTCTCCGTGACCACTGTGCATAAGTGAGAAAGCAGAGGAAGATGCTCTTATCCATGCCACGACTCTGAGACTCTTTCCAGTGATGAACAATTTTTTCAGCACTTACAAAGCAAGAGCGCAAAGACTCACCGTTGTTGGAGAAAGTCTCACCGACAAATATACTGATAAAAGAGGATTAACTCTCTTAGTATGACATAGGAAGAAAAAGAAATTTTTGAAAAGTGAGATAGGAAAAGATACGAACAATAACTACTGTAGTTTTTATCATATTGTCTGACATGATAAATCACTGTGGTTCTTCACAGCACCACCTGTAGGAAGGCCCACGACTTTTGTACCGAGATCATATGTTGACAACACATTTTTCTGCACAAAAATGGCAAGAGAAAGAGTGCATTATGAAAGATTTATAAGGTAGAGAATGTAAATGGTGTAAACTGCACAATTCATTCAGAAAAAAGGTCCATGACTATGCTCCGCCATTCACGTTAAAGTAATCACAAACTTGAAATAGATTCTGTGAAGGAACCTCTAGAAAAAAGTTAGGGACCAAATCAGTTTTCTACGGCTCCTGGTATTCAGCCAAATGATGCCGATTGAGGAGATGAAAAGAGGTATATCCTTTGGCCTAACTAGATTGCAAAATTTAACAAATTTGTGAATCATTTACAATCTCATGGACCTCAGATGTCAAGGCCACTGGTTCTCCCTGAAGTCATCGTTATCCATCTTTCTACAGTAATCTTTCATCATCAATCTCTCTTGTTGAACATCAGGTTGAAAACAATATCCTTTTGAGCCTTTTCTCTTTTGAAGTATGTGGACAGAGCATACTGATTTTCAAAACATAGAGAGGTGCATGGAACTTGCGCTCAGTTTCTATTTGAACGAGGATTAGTACATAAACCAAAAATGCTAAGAGTTCAAGTATAGTTTCTCTGGGAGTACGACTAAAAAGAAAAGCAGAATTCTTACTAAGCTTACTGTACCCTGGAATCAAAAGCATCATCACTTCCTTGAGAGTTGAAAAAGAAAACGATTGAGGAATATCTCCAATAGGAAATTTTCTGGAATAGATGAAATATATTTCTCGAAGTATTCCAAATGCACCATGGTACAACATTTCTTTTTAAATGAAGCACATTCTTTCATTGATACAGAGGGGGAGGAGGAGGGCAATGGGGAAAAGGGGGGAGGGTATAGTGCTTCTACGCTTTGAAGCCTCCACCTACATCTTGGAGGTAAGCATGTTCACCAAGTGAGCTGGCCCTCAACCCCAATATCGCTATAGGATTGTTTCGGCTACAAAACTAGATTATAGAGAAAGAATTTACAAGTACTACGCAATACGCTGCGATTCATTTATCAAAAGCTTTCCATCCATTTGTACTACCTCCACTACTTCTTTCAGTTGCTAAATAGCTGTAGAACAGCAATAAGATACTTGCGCAAAAGTCAGAATCCAAATCAAACTTTGTTTATGGGAAGATAAAAATCTTTAGCCTCTCTAATTTAATAGGAGGCAGCCTAATAATTCAATGTTGAAAACTAGTGGACAATGGTGCAAAGCCAGATTGCTGTAGAATCATGTGAAGGGAAAATTTGAAAGTTCTCTCACAGCCAAGGTAACTGGTGCTGACGCATAAATTTAGTATTGGATACAAGCTGAAAGATAATGACAGCAATTTCCTTATAAGACCAATGCTTTTGCCTAAGTTAATAAGGCTGTGAAATGCATATAGGGACTCAACAACCCAGGACCCAATGAATTTCAAGCGCTTTTACTAGCATTAAGAAGGCTGTGAACAAATCAATATAATGTAACAGTGAATGATATATTCAGGTTTGGGACTTGTAAACCAGGAAGTGAACTGAGGCATGATAGCCGCCTTATTGGACAAGTAATATGGTTAACACCTAAGCAAGACCAAAGGAGACAACTGGCTGAGATATACTCTATTCTTGTCTTGCCTTTCCAATCACAAATTAAAGTATTAAACACTGAATTCAATATTGAACAGGGTAGACCTGTTCATTTCCGCTTTATGAAAAAGCAATAAAGCGTCTCATCTTCATGTAAAAGCTTGCCTTTAGAGGAAACAATAAATCCAGCATAAAAAGTAGCTATTCAGCACATAGTGAAGGAGCACACTCACAATTGGCTCAAAGTCAGGGCTAGACAAGTTCATTGTAAGATTTCGCATCAACAACAAAACCTGCAAGTCCAGAGGAAACAGATGAACATGATTTGCAAATCCACCAATATAGATTTCTTCAAGGCAAGATAGAAGATATTGAAATAGGGAAGGTGAGAGGGGAAAGGAGACCCAGATGAAATTTACATGACCCCCATCTAAAACTCCCCAGCTGAAACTTTCAAATCCCTGCGAGTGCAGATAAATGCAGTGTCTTGACATATGCCTCTAGATTTTGAAACGAATATCTGGTTGAACATAATTGACGTAAAAACTTTCCTAACGAGAATTTACATGTATTCTTCAGAGAGATCAACATTTTTTTTACTTCTCTCAGCTCCTTTAGAAAAGGGTTTATATTGAAAAAAATGAAGTTGATCCTAACTAAATTCTCTGACGATCTTACCCTTTGGCATTTGTTCCCTCTATTGCTTGAAGGTGAGTTAAATTAACGAGTTCTACCAAATAATAACTAGGGAATACAGAAAATGGAATCAAGTAACACAGAAAAAAATAACATTACAAACTTAGCCTAGCATAAACACTGAAATAAACCTGACTCAGTAAGTTACAGTTAGCTGCAAGAAAGCTGAAGAGTTCTTAGGAAGCAGAAGCAAATGTAAAATGCTTAATTTACCATGCATCCAAAACTCACAGTTTCAAAATTAATAGGGTCCATCTCCTTCAGCTTCTGTACATGACCTTTAGTGTCTGGGTCAAAGACACTCCCAATAAAGCTATAGACTTCTGCAAAGTCGGGTATGCCTGTAATGGAAGTACCAATATACACTTTATACAGTTCCATTTGATCCAGAGTAAACATTTAAAACCAAAAGAAGTACGGCCGCTATCGACCTAGAAAAACAAAAATTCCCTCCATGATGAAGATGCAAAAGAGAGAAATGGAAAGAAAGGGGTAAAATATATCAGGAAGAAAAAAAATCATTAGCACAAAAGCTCCATAACACCACCCCATCCTTTTCCTTTTCCAATAGACTACAGGGACATTCAAAATCATTGGTTTCTCACATAATCAAAGCAATATAAAAGTGGATACAATGATTTCATGATCTGAAAATGATGAAAGCTTCTCAAATACAATTTCCTTCATCATTTACCTCAACAAAAAATAAAGAGAGAAAGCTTCTCAAATGCAAAAATTGGATGCAAGAGGTAGAACCAATATTTATACAGATTCAAAACAAAGTGGAAATTCTACTGTTATAATGAATTTGACATTTCATTGGCGTTCAAAACTTAACATAGAGAAAATAAACATCAATGTGGAAATTATACTGATATAATGAACTTTGTCCTGACGTTGGCATTCAGAACTTTATATGAACAAGAGAAGACACGTTAACTTATATTTCTAGCTACCCGTAAACTACCTAATCTCTTATAAGATAAATTACATAACTTTGCTTCTTAGTGTCTAAAGTTATCCTTTAATTTAGAAAGTTCAATGATGTTTTTCTCAATATCAAGAGCGAACTGACAAAAGAAAATAGAAATATCATTTTAACCAAGAAAGTTTGTCCCCCTTTGGCAAGCTTTGTGCAAGCAGCCTTCAAGGAACTTTTCCTTTTCTTGAAAATTATTCCTTCTATTATTTCACTCTTAAGTATGAAATTTGCATGATGAAAAGTTTATTTCAAAAGTTGGATGAGCCAAGGACCAAAATTTTGGAATTGCACTAAGCGGTGGGATCAAAGTTGCAAGTTACCTTTGGAACTAGGATTTGGTATGCGGATAGAAAATAGTTTTTTTCTGGGTTGAGTGGGCGACAAATCAAAGATCAAGTAAAGTTTCGGGCATGAGCAAGAAAATAAAATATGACAAGATTAGCTGTGCATACTACTGAAATGATATGTGGTACCAAATAAAAGCTAAGAAAGAAAAAGCTATATAATGCAGATGTTGAATTGAGAAACCTAACATGACGGAAGAGCCGATATGTATGGAAACCATACAGTGTTCTCCTCAATCAATGAGTTGTAGGGCTAAGTTCAAAATTATATGCTAGAGAACCTTACCATGAGGAACAGAACCTAGTTTGCTCTGCTCTGGTTGTTCAGAACTCGGCGCTGTTCTGCTGAAACTTCTAATGCCACTGATGCTGCTGTTACTAATCAATGTAGCTCCCTTTGATCCAATATCAGCTGAATCAGTAATGTGTACATTGAAATAAGTGCAGAAAAATCCCTCAACCAAGAAGAAGATTTATAAAATATGCAGACGCAAATACCAAGTTTATAGTCAGGTACACACCCTGAATTCTTTGAAGATGGTATTCATCATGTGATGGCATAGCTCCACCAGATGGAGAATTTAAGAGTACAGAAGTGTCATCCCATGATGGATATCCAGGTGGAAGGGAATTCATTGAAGAAGGGTAACCCATAGAGGCTTGCAATGGTACTAAAACTACTCAAAGTAGTTCCAGAAGGAAAAAAAACAAGAGACTATATGAGATACAGATATACAAAATGAGCCATAGGACAACTTTGTAAATGCAAACCAACCATTTTTTGGTGCCTTCTGGGGATAAGGATGAGCTGCTTTACGCTTGGGCCGAGGTGGTGGCACGTGTGCTGTTGCACCATTCTTCTGGACCTTCAAGAAGTACTTTTGAGCATGACTGCGAATCTGCAACCAAGAACATTAGGAAAATGTCTTGTATAAATGAAAGCAATTCATGAAAAATTATCTTTTCCTGGTAGTTGTAGGTACCTTTACTAATAAAACTTTACCTTATCCAAAAAAAAAAGATTATAAAAAGTTCTCTAAATCGAACAAAAGAAAGGGCCTAAAAAAGACTTAAATTTCGCACATTAGCACATGCGCAAATAAATTCCCATGGAATAGAGGATCTAACAGGATTAAATTAAGTAAGGACTACATTTTACACCAGGAACCTGTGAACGCATGTCATACACCAACAATTACTCCAAAAGCGAAAGCTTTGCAAATGCACAAGGCAACATACAATACACATTAAGTATATTCAAACGACTGACTAGCATTTCATGATAGCAGATCCAAAGAGAATCTGTAATTGCCCGGGTGTACAAGATTAGGAATAAGTCAATCACAACAAATTGCCAGCATATTCCACCACGATTTCTCAGCAGAACAAATATATACAAACAGAATAAAACTAACTAGTTTTCTCTATGAACTTCATCAAAAAGATGAAACAGAAGTGAGCACCTGAATTACTGTCTTTGAGCCTACAAAATCCTCAATTTTCTTCCAATCACGGTCAAACCTGAATAACCCAAATTTAGAAGAAACACCAAAGCTTCAGAAAAAAACATTTTTTTTCTAATGCAGCTTTAAGATTCAGAACACACATGTCACAAAGGCAACACAAAGGAGCTAACTGACCATAAAAAATCCAAATTAGTACTACAAAAATGGAACTTCCAAAATAAAATTCAAAACCAATACTAGAATAAATCAATTATACGGCTTTCTAGTTTCTACCCGTATAGCAGAAAAGAAAAGAAAAAAGATGAAAAAATTACTTGGCTCATGTTGAGGACAAAATTAAATAAATAAAAATGTGCTCTTTCTAACAAGTTAAGCTTTTTGCAACACCGGAATAACATCCAAACATCTACCCAGGAAAATCTTCAATTGAGCACAAACCTCTGCTACTGCCAACATAGAGACTGATCCAACAATAATACTAACAACAATAACAAATTCAGCGTAATCCCACGATTGGAGTCCAGGGAAAGTAGTGTGTAGGTAGTACTTACCCCTACCGTGAGGTCCTTAACCCTACGGTGAGAAGGTAGAAAAGTTATTTCTGATAGAAACTCGGCTCAAGGAAGGAACATAGACACTGATCCAAAATTATAAATTACTAATAGATGCAGAGTACCGCTGCATCCATTAATATTTCATTACAATGAGCACTATATCTTAGAATAAGTAGTTTATTTTACAAAATTGTTACAAGTGTATATAAAATTCAGAAACCAACAACTAACTCAATTACATGTATAAAAAAACACATTTGTTCACAATTAAAACAGCTGAAAAAGGGAGAAGAGACATAACAGTTGAAGAGCTTCAAGGAACTTGTCGTGTTCTTCTTCAGTCCAGCTTTCTCTAGACTTAGTTATGGTGTAAGGTTTCCGAACCTTTTTGCCAGAAGAGTCGGTAGGCGTTGAATTGTTGTTAGCCATGAAAGGAGAGTTTGAGTTCATGGTTTCAAACGCTTCAAAAGAATTTTTGTGGAGGAAATATAGAGAGTACTGAGTGGGTGGGGAGTGGGGACTACTGTCTCCTGGGCAAATCAATTGAAGCCGGTCAATTAATCGCTAGATCCAGGACTAGTTGTATTTGCCGATTTAATTGGAGACTTGAAATAGACTTCAAAAGGCACACACTATTTTTGGCACCTTTTCAAGCTTCATTTAGTATTTTACAACAATAACAACGATCCAATATAATCTTACTAATGGAATTTGAAAACGGTAGTTTATACGCAGATCTTACACCTACCCTATGGTAGAGATGCTGTTTCTGATAGATCATCGGCTTCCTCCCTCTAAGAACTCTCTACCTTGCTCTTCTCACAACCTCTTGATTGAAAGTGGATGATGCTCACCACTAGAGCAACTCACTCTTGTCTAAGCTTCATTTAGTACTCTGCGTTACCTATTTGTTTGACACTAACAATAACAAGCTTAGTATAATCTTACTAGTGAGTTCTAAAGAATGTAATGTGTAAACAGATCTTACTTCTGTTTTGTAGAGATTGAGAGAATATTTTCGATAAATTTATCCCCGGCTCAGAAAAAGCATAGTCCCAGCATAATTAAAAAGAAATAGAGAAAGCCATAAAAAAAAAACAATAACAAGAAGCGTAATAACATCATCATCATCATCATCATCATCATCATCATCATCATCATCATCATCATCATCATCATCATCATCATCATCATCATCATCATCATCATCATCATCATCATCATCATCATCATCATCATCATCATCATCATCATCATCATCATCATCATCATCATCATCATCATCATCATCATCATCATCATCATCATCATCATCATCATCATCATCATCATCATCATCATCATCATCATCATCATCATCATCATCATCATCATCATCATCATCATCATCATCATCATCATCATCATCATCATCATCATCATCATCATCATCATCATCATCATCATCATCATCATCATCATCATCATCATCATCATCATCATCATCATCATCATCATCATCATCATCATCATCATCATCATCATCATCATCATCATCATCATCATCATCATCATCATCATCATCATCATCATCATCTCATCTCAATCTATTTAAAGTTGGACTGATTTTTAGTCCAAATTGATCAATGAATAACTTGCCAAAATATCTTTAAAATAATTCTTTTTTGTTTGATATGTTATATACGACCATAACAAAAGAAAAAAAGTCTTATTTAGTAATTATATAATTCATAAGAAAATAAGATATATTAATTAAAGTTTGCTAAAAGTTAGACGGGCTGGTATATGATACAAATTTTAACCCAATTCATCTCCGTCCAAGTAATTTTGGGCGCATCAATACTCACCCATTTATTGACTCGCCCTAAATCGACCCAATCTTCCCATTCGACACCCTACTTCTACCCTAATTCTCGACCTCCATACTCTCCTATCAAGAGTTATATCGGTAAATTGCATATGTGTATGTCCTGTCTTATCACCTTTCCAGTACTATTAATTTATTTGGCACCATAATTATAAAACATTTCTTTCTTCATCCCAATTTATATGAGGATTTTTTATTTTTTTAAAAAAAGATTTTTAAAAAAAAATTGTAGTCTAAAATCAGTTAAAGATAAATTTTCTTTTATAATAATCTCATTAAAATAAAAATAGAAGTTTAATATTTAAATATGAAAATATATTATATGTTTTTGTGAATTTCATATTGTAGACGACACCGCCGATGTTACCCCGAGTCAGACATGTAAGCAGCGATTAATTCAAAAACTGGCGAGGAATCGGGAGCAATGAAAGTAAGATGGGACCCACAATTAATTTTCTGTGACGCTACGTATGTGTCGTTTGGTGTCCACTAGTTTTAAGGTAGCCTTTGTGCTTTCAAAATGGGGTGTCATTTCCTACTTACAGATAAAGATTGTGTTTTTTCTTAATCCCCTCTGACATGTCATTTGTTTAGATTTGAATCAATACCTGCCACTACTTGTGTGGTAAACAATGAAATGCTATTTTGTGACACTTGTCAAGAGATCATCCATTCAATTCTCAACATGGCCAACATTGTTTTGTTGCCAATCCCTTCTTGCCTGCCAACCACAAGCACAATTTAGGCAGAGGGGCTGAATTGACACCCCTTTGTGGAAAAATACAATGTGCAGTTAGGCCAACATTTATTTTTACTCTATAAATATATTATATATTAATTTTTTTTAATTTATTCGGATGCTTATTTCCTAATATTTTAATATTCCTTAGTGAAATTCATATTCCTATACGGTGGTGTTTCAATATGCCTCAAGATGACTTGAGTGAAAGCTAGCTTAAATCAACATTATGTGATTTCTTGTTAATTTTGAACTAGCCAAATTGTCCCCTTTGACTAATTCATCGGATAATTTGTCTAGCCCACCAGCACTGATCATCGAGGTGATTATTTCAAAGATTGGAGTAGATGACTCATCTCCAATATGAAAATTTTAATAAGTCTTAGAGTTCAAGTTCTTCTATTTCCAAATAATACTTCACTCACCAAATGTCATTGTGTACTTTCTTGCCAAGATGTTGTCTTTTTAAGTCAAATAATGGTGGCTAATCGAACACATGAGTGAGTGTGGGATACAGTTAGCTTACCAGGAGGATCGTCCTCGCAATTCGATGGTTTTTTCAAGAAATCCCAATCTTATTAACTATGATAGCAATCGCGATTCTAAATAAACTTAGAGAAAGAATCCACCCTCTAAAAGCTAATATTCTTTTTATCTAAATGCAGTTAGGGAGAGTCATGTAATTCATTTCGGAAAAGCAATTCGAGCATCCACTTGAATCTCAAATAAAAAACAGGCCTTGCCAATCAACTCGACTACAAGTTCCAAATTTTTTTTAAAAAAGAAAATTTTACCTCATGTATCAAAGCTTTACACCCTATTTATTATAAATAAATAAAATATTAAAATTTTATTTTTTATAGCTACCTTTTAGTTTTTATAGCAAAATATGTATTTTATGGTCACTTTCTACTGTTAAGCCATTAAATACGTTGTCTAATATTCTCTCTCTCTCTCTCTCTCTCTCTCTCTCTCTCTCTCTCTCTCTCTCTCTCTCTCTCTCTCATTCTTTCAGTTTATTCTCTCCCAAAATCACGCATAGTATCTTATTTCTCTCTCCACGATCTCTCTCCCTCCACGATCTCTCTCTCATTCTTTCCTATATGAGTCAGAAAACTGGTTTCCTCCGACAGACGATGAGTTTTTCCATGATTTTCATGGTTATCACTACTCTTCAGCCATGAAAACAATGAGCTTTTCCATGATTTCCGCAAGTTTTCTTAACATCCTTTTCAAAATTGTTCTTTCCCAATTCCACAGGACGTGGAGGCATGACACCAAATATTTTCCCTTCTGATTCATGATTTTTTTGCTTATGTCAAGAACTATGAAATTGTGCAAGTCATAAATCATCAACACAGATTTTCATCACTCACCACTAAAGTTTTTGAGTTTTTGGCCAGTTAAAGTTTCTTCTTTTTCTCTTCAATAGTTTTTTTTAAATATTCACCATTGTTAGGTTTTCTGCAGAATACCCACTAAAGCACTCAATTTCGAAGGGCCATCTTTCGATTTACAAATCACTCAAGAGGAACCTGTATTTGCAGGTTCATCAGCAACCATTGAAGCCGAAAGGAGAACAAAAATACACAATGACCCTAATTGTAGATGTATTTATATGTATTCGAGTCCGCATATATTGGTTTTTAGTTTCTACAACGGGTTTCTCTTCTTGTATTTAGATGTATTTATATGTATTTGAGTTCTTACAACAATATTTTTAAATACATTGTTAGTTCTATCATTTTGATGTTATTCATCAATTAGTTATGCATTCAATCTAACTGTATTCATCTGTGTTTTAAACCTAATTGTATCCATCTGTATTTAAAGCAACAATATACAGTAAAATACTCTCAATACAAATAGAAAATCAATGAATACAACCAATGAAATATACTCAATAAAGCAGTAATACCATGTATTAGGAATAAATAAAATATTGTGAATACAAAAATAAACTTGAATACATTGAACACAACTGTTAGATACAACAGAATACAAACACTAGGTTTATTATGAAATATGCAGGCAGTAGGTTACTATTATAGGTTGTATCCGGCATAAATACATGATGTGTTCATATACAAAAAATCAAATTTCAAAATATTTCTGTAGATACTTGTATCAATTCCGAGTAGAACCTCGAACAATATCAGGAAAAAAAAAACTCAAACTATATCAGAAAAAGAAGGGACTGAAACTCTGAAGAATGCTCTGTTTTTTGGTGTTTAGCGTATGATAAATCTTCTCATTAATTGGATTGATAATGTTGTGTGTTATAATTGATTTAGGTGAGTTATATTAGGAGTGTATCCCGTTAAATTAGCAGCTTTCCGTTATTTAACAACTTCAGAGACCTATTATTACGTTGTATTCATGAATACATGGTATGAATACATGTGAATACAGCGGCTGACAGCTGGACTGCCCTATTTTTTAGCCGATTTTTGCTAATGTATTCATGAATACAGTAGCTCGAATATATCGAATACATTACCATAACAACTGAAAGGTAGCTACGGAAAGTAATTATGTATATGATAGCTATAATAAGTTAATAGCCACTAAACAATAATCATTTCTAAAAATTCCTCATTAAAAAAGTAAACTTTTCCTAACACCCAAGCTAAATAGAATATATACTCACATGTCTCAAACACGAGTTGAAAGAGGTTAAAATATCAATAGGTACTACTTTATGGTAATGAATGATGTTAGTGTTGTTGTTGTGGTGGTTAATATCAAGGTTTTACACGTTAATATTTAACTGAAAGCGTGCCTCTTTTTTAATCTAGCTTAATGCATAAAACTCTCATTTAGGAAAACGGCACACACTAACGAATATGCAATTAAAAACAAACTCTACCAGGTGGTAGCGCGAGGTACAAAAAATGTAGCTCCATTCCAACTAACAAAAAGTGTAATAAGCTTTTCTCGAAGCCTTAATTAGTAAGCAGCGATAATAACCTGTTCTAAGGTAGCAAAACACTATCCGCAACCACCACCACCCCCCCCCCCCCCAAACAAAAAAAACAAAAAACTAGAATCAACAGTCCAACGCGTTGCATTACCAGCAAGCCTAACAACAACGTAACATAGTGATTTACTATGAATAGCGTCGTGACACACACATGTTTGCATTTCCCTCGGCCTTTTGAATGTGGTAATAAGTCTGGTATTCAGCATTATGTAGAGAATGAACGAGCATGCACCTAAGAGTTATGTGCATATATAGACTTTGGGACACTTTAATTTGCTCCCAGGATCAAGCATGACCAGCAGCAGGTTCATTGATTTGCAATGATGTCTTTGAAAGGCTAGCTACCACTGCATTGTTAACGTGCTTGGCTTGCCTCTAGCAGAATCTTGATCCATCTGAAAAAGATCAACAAAGTACTAAGAAAATAATGAACATGTTGTAGAATGCAAAACAAGCAGTAATCTCGAAAGCAGGAGGAAAACAAATTGTCCATCAATTATCCAGAGAAAGAGTTTGGCCTAATAACTTTAGCTGAACACAAATAATTGCGCATTTACCCTACACATACAGATAATAACTGCAAAGTTCCACTCATTTCATCGTATCCTATGCTAGATAGTATCTATGACAGTCACGGGTGGATCAGTAAAGGCCATGATTCCTCCAAACGATCCCTGCATCATATTAAAAAAGAAAGACAAAATATAGGAAAATATATTATTCACCTTTGGCTCATCAGACTCTTCTTCCCTTTCATACTTGTCACAGGCCCCAACATCATCAACAAACCAGCTAGAATCCGACATGAACAGCGCTCACGACCACTGTCAGAAAAGCGAATACATGTTTATTTAACAATTAAGGGGTCGTTTGGTATGATGGATAAGTAAAAATAATCCTGGGATAAAAATTTAGTATCGCCTTATCCCTTGTTTGGTTACTAATCTTGGGACAAGTTATTCCAGGATTCAAAATAGTACCGGATAACTTATACCTGCCAGAAGGTGGAATAGTAATCTCAGAATAAAGCAGTAAAATTGACAATCCCAGGATTATTACAACATATCAAACCGTCAATAAGAAATAATACCAGGATAACTAATCCAGGATAACTAATCCTAGCATAACTTGTCTTCCAACCAAACGATCCCTAAATGTATCCGTATTGGAATGCTAATCATGCACATATGATAAGCTCAAAGTCAACTAGAATGACGAGTGCAACATATAATACCTCATGCGATCATTTTTGGCTCTATCTGCCCTCAGTTTAGCCAAATTGGCTTCTCGTTCTTCCATCTTCTTCTTTTTCCATTTCATGAACAACTCAGGGGTCAAAGGAGTTGAAGAAGTTAATTTCGCACGCTGCAAGCAAAGTAGAAAACATGAGTCACTGAAGTAAGTTCATTCATGAAAATGTTAATCATAAAAGTGCTATTAGATATCAGTAGTAGAAAATGACTACTTAGATACAACAATAACCTGATCTTCAATCTCTTCCTCAACAGGCATTTTTTCAGTTTCCTCTTCTTCTAGGAGAGCCTTCATCTGTGATTTTAGAATATATCCAGGAGGAAGAGCTAGCATGCCTATAGTGGCAATCTTTACCACCATTTGGACAGACCCAAAACCAACCATATTGCTTCTTTTCCACAGCTTCCAAAAAGTATTTACATACCTGCAAATAGTTAAACCATTAACACACGCAATAGCTACAAGCTAAAATATCGCATTAAATCCAAATAAAAAGGAATAACTGAATAAATTACAGAGAACTGAACCAAGAAGGTTAAATCATGTGCTGAATATGACTCTGGCAAAGTTAGAGCCCAATGCATATTGACATGAAAAGCAATGGGGAAGTACTTACTATGTCAGCAGGTTTGTCACAACATTTTTGATGCCACAACCTTCTCCAAAGTCTCCTGATCCCAGTCCTCCATTGTCCCCTTCTCTTTTTCTTTTTTTGACAAAAAAATTTGACAAAATAATTAAAACAGTAATCTGTTGGGAAGCGTGTCAGGCTAATAGAAGGGAATAATATTTGAAAGAGAAAAACAATAAATTTCACAAGACAAGAGAAGATTTACGTGGTTCGTCAATTTTTTGCCTACTCCACGGCCACACAAAGAATAACTCTTTATTAATTGAAGAGAGAAAGAAGAAGTTGAGGGGTGATTTGCAAATGAAAATGCATATCCCTTTTATAGGCATTTGAATGCCCTGCCGACGTAAGCGCTAACATCATAGGAATGCCGATGTAAGCGCTTACATCATACGAATACTGATGTAAGTGCATACATCATAAGAATGCCGATGTAAGCGCTTACATCATAAGTTCATCTCTTTTTTACTTTTCTTTCTTTTGTTTTGTCTACTTTTTTTCCTTTCACATACAACAACAGGTTTGCTACTATCAATTTCCCTCTCAAACCTATGTTACATCAAGAAAGAAATTTAAAAAAGATTTTCTATTCTCTGGTGGCGCTTTCACGCTATCAGTCTTGAAGGCTAACTGAGGTAGTGCACAACCTCAGTTTGTCAATACCGACAACTTTGGCCAACATGTCTGACGGGTTCTTCGATCCTGGTATCTTCTGGAGGGAAAGAGTTTCTTCACTTATCAACTCTCGGATATGATGATACCTCAACTGGATATGTTTCGATCTTGCATGAAACGCTGGATTCTTGGCAAGATGAATTGCACTCTGGCTATCGCTGAAAAATTCACAATTGTCCTGCTCTTTACCTAGCTCTTTAAGAAAATTATTGAGCCAAATCATCTATTTTCCAGCTTCTGAGATTGCCATGCACTCTGCTTCTGTGGTAGATAGAACAACACTTTTCTGAAGTCTAGACATCCAGCTAACAACAGTACCACCCAAGGTGAACACGTAGCCTGTGGTACTTTTTTGACAATCCAGATTGCCGCCTAAATTTGCATCAGAAAAACCTTGTAAGATAATATTGTTCATTTTAAACCAAAGTGCCATACCTGATGTGCCTTTGAGATATCGCAATATTCATTTTACACCTTCCCAATGCTCATTTCCTGGATCTGACATGTATCTACCGACAACTCCAACTGCATGAGCTATGTCAGGTCTAGTGCAAACCATAGTATACATCAAACTTCCTGCTGCTGAAGCATATGGAACTTTGGACATGTACTTCATTTCTTCATTTGTCTTAGGTGATTGGTCCTTCGACAGATTAAGATGGCTTTTGAGTAGAATGCTTCTAGTCTTTGCATCATGAATACTGAACCTGCTTAGTACCTTCTGTATGTACTTTTCTTGAGACAATTTTAAGGTTCCTTCATACCTGTTTCTGCTAATCCTCATCCCAAGCATTTACTTAGCTGGTTCTAAGTCTTTCATTTCAAACTCCTCCGCCAATTGTTGCTTAACACTGTTGATCTCATTTATGCTAGATCCTGCAATTAGCATATCATCAACGTACAACAGTAAAATGATATAGGACTTATCAAGATTTTTGATATAATAGCAATGGTCTATCTCACATCGTGTGAAACCATTATTATGTATGAATCCATCAAATTTCTTGTACCATTGTCGGGGTGCTTGTTTCAAACCATACAAACTCTTCTTCAACTTACACACAAGTTTTTCTTTACCAGAAACTTGAAAACCTTCAGGTTGCTTCATGTAGATGTCTTCTTCAAGGTCACCATGCAAGAAAGCAGTTTTAACATCTAGCTGCTCCAAATGCAAATTTTCTGCAGCTACGATATTTAGCACCAACCTAATAGTAGTTAATTTGACTACAGGAGAGAAGATCTCGGTGTAGTCAATCCCTTCCTTCTGTTGAAAGCCTTTTACTACTAATCGTGCTTTGTATCTCTTCTTACCATCATGCTCTTCCTTGACTCTGTATATTCACTTGTTTTGCAATGCCTTCTTTCCTTTTGGTAACTCTGTAAGTATCTATATTTTATTCTTTTGAAGAGAATTCACCTCTTCTTTCATGGCTAGCTTCCACTTATCAGAGCTTATCACCTGCATTGCTTCAACAAAATGCTCTGATTCTCCAACATCAGTCAGAAGTAAATAGTGGAGAGAGAGAGAGAGTTAACCTATTTGAAGCATTCGTGACTCTTTTAGATCTCATTAGGTTAAGGATTAACTGATCCCGAATTTGATTCAAGTCCAGACTCCAGATCTGACAATAGGAGAGAAGATCTCGGTGTAGTCAATCCCTTCCTTCTGGTGAAAGCATTTTACTACTAATCGTGCTTTGTATATATTCTTACCATCATGCTCTTTCTTGACACTGTACACCCACTTGTTTTGCAATGCCTTCTTTCCTCTTGGTAACTCTATAAGTATCCATGTTTTATTCTTTTGAAGAGAATTCATCTCTTCTTTCATGGTTAGCTTCCACTTATCAGAAATTTATCACATGCATTGCTTCAACAAAATGCTCTAGTTCTCCAGCATCAGTCAGAAGTAAATGGTGAAGAGAGAGAGAGAGAGACAGTTTTAACCTATCTGGAGCATTCATGACTCTTTTAGATCTCCTTAATGTAGGTCCAGGATTAACTGATCCCGAATTTGATTCAAGTCCTGACTCCAGATCTGGTTCTCCATCTGATTCTATCTCTGGTTTTGGTTACTAATTCTGATCCAGATTCGGCTTCTGGTTCGGCATCTTCAATTTCATATCCAGTTGTAGTCTCTCTAGCCATTTCATTTTCTGAGATTTCTTCTAACTCAACTGTTTCAGATGTGTGTCTGCTGGTGCTGGTTGGTTCTACTTCAAGCTTGTCTTTGTACATCACATTTTCATTAAATGTGACATTCCTGTGTCTTAGGATCTTTCTATTCTGATCATCCCAAAATCGATAACCAAAATTATCATCACCATAGCCAATAAGGAAACATTTCTTGGCTTTAGGATCAAGCTTATCTCTATCATTAGAGTTTACATGCACATAGGCAACACAACCAAAAAATTTCAGATGTGAGAGAGTTACCTCCTTTCCTGTCCATACCTCCTCGGGAATTTCAAAATTCAGCGGTACAGAGGGTCTCCTGTTTATGAGGTAAGCTGTCGTGTTAACAGCCTCGACCCAAAAATACTTCGGCAATCCAGAATGTATTCTCATACATCTGGGTCGTTCATTCATGGTTCTGTTCATCCCCTCAGCAACGCCATTTTGTTCCGGTGTTCAAGGAACTGTCTTGATCATTCTGATCCTATTCTCAGAGCAGACTCTTAACTATCATACTTCTCTCTATTGTTAGACTTCAAACATTTTAACTTTAGACTTGTCTGATTTTCAACTTAGCTTTCCATCTTTTAAAGGTAACAAACACATCAGATTTAATTTTTAGAAAATAAACCCATACATTTCTTGTGGAATCATCAATGAAGATAACATAATAGCGTGAGCCTCCCAGAGAAGTTACAGGAACTGGTCCCCACACATCTGTATGCACTAGTTCCAGCTTCTCTTTCTTTGGCGTCCTTCCCGCCTTTGAGAAACTATCTCTCTTTTGTTTCCTGTAAATGCAATCTTCGCACAAACCTAATTCAACATGCTTCAGGTTTGACAACTTTTCTTTGGATGCCAACAACTTCATTCCCTTCTCACTCATATGCCCGAGCCTCCGATGCCACAATGTTGTATCACGACCATGATCAATTGTTGCTATAGTATCTCTATGTATTGCAGTTGCATACCGTGTTCCTTTTTTGAAGCCTCGTGCCACAACCAAATTTTCTTTGGTTATCTTCCACGATCCATTATCGAATGTTGTTGTATATCCTTCACTGTCAATCTGACCCATAGATATCAGATTTTTCTTGAGGCCAGGAACATGTCGGACATTTTGCAATTTCCATAGCGTGCCTTGTGAAGTCTTTATATGAACTTCACCTTTCCCGACAGTGTCCAAAGGTTCGCTGTCTGCTAGATAAACCATCCCAAATTTTCCAGCAATATAATTATGCAATAATTCTTTGCATGATTTAGAGTGAAAGGATGCACCTGAGTCCAGAATCCAAGATTCGACTGGACTGTCTGCACAACAAATTAGTGCATCACCGACTTGTTTAGCAATTGCATTTGCTGGATTATCATCCTTGTATTGATCGTTCTTCTTATTCTTTGGCTCTCTACACTGACTACTGTAGTGACCCTTTTTATCGCAATTCCAACACGTAATGTCTTTGCTATTTTTGGATTGCCCTCTTCTCCTTGACTTTGATCTGCCACGACCATGACTCTATCCTCTTTGGCTGCTTCTCCCCCTGCTTTCGGTATTCAAAGCAGATCCTGGGGAATCGGAATCACTTGATTCTCTTCGGCGAATATCTTCGTTTATAACCAAGTCTCTAATATCATCCAATTTGAGTTTGACACTTCCCAATGAACTGCTAACTGCAGTTACTATTGCAGACCAACTCTCCGGTAGAGATAATAGTAGAATCAACGCCCTGACTTCATCATCGAATGTTATATTAACATAACTCAACTGAGTTAATATTACATTAAACTCATTGATATCTTCCATAACAGATCCACCTTATGCAATCTTTAAGTTGAACAATCGATGCATGAAATAGACTTTATTTGAAGCAGATGGCTTCTCGTACATATTTGATAACTCCTTCATCAGGCCTGCAGTGGTCTTCTCATTAATGATGTTAAACGCCACATTTCGTGTCAGTGTCAAACGAATCACATCAAGAGCTTGGCGATCTAATAGATCCCAATCTGTTTTGGCCATACTCTCAGGTTTTACCTCGGTCAGAAGTAAGTGTAATTTTTTCTGGTACAAATAATCCTCTATTTGCATTTTTCAGAATCCAAAATCTTTGCCATTGAACTTGTCAATCTTAACCTTCCCTTCTTCCGATGCCATTTTTCACAAAATATTTTTGTATGTGAATAGTGATTATGAATAGTAACGATGATCAATAGTGTCGCACTATTCTTGTGAATAGTACCTGCACCAATACCGTACTTTTCTACCAGAATTACACTGTCTGAGCTCTGATACCAGTTGTTGGGAAGCGTGTCGGGGTAATAGAAGGAAAAAATATTTGAAAGAGAAAAGTAATAAATTGTACAAGACACGAGAAAATTTACGTGGTTCGGCAATATTTTGCCTACTCCACGGCTACACAAAGAATAACTCTTTATTAATTGAAGAGAGAAAGAAGAAGTTGAGGGATGATTTGCAAATGAAAATGCATACCCCATTTATATGCATTTGAATGCCCTGCCGACGTAAGCGCTTACATCATAGGAGTGTCGATGTAAGCGCTTACATCATACGAATGCCGATGTAAGCGCATACAATGGTGAACCCAGGATTTTGTGCAAGCGGGTTCAATCTTAAAAGTACATAACTTTAGTCGTAAAATAGTAGTTGTTAAGTGGGTTCAAATAAAATATTTATACAAAATTTACGCACCTTTAATCCTAATTTATACATATATACAATATTATTTTTTGATGAAGCGGGTTCAGTTGAACCCGCTTGCCACCACGTGCGTCCGCCACTGAGCGCATATATCATAATAATGCCGATGTAAGCGCTTATATCATAAGTTTACCACTTTTTGATAAGAGTGGGTTGCTCTAGTGGTAAGCACCCTCCACTTCCAACCAAGAGGTTGTGAGTTCGAGTCACCCCAAGAGCAAGGTGGGGGGTTCTTGGAGGGATGCCGAGGTTCATTTGGAAACAGCCTCTCTAGCCCAGGGTAGGGGTAAGGTCTGCGTACACACTACCCTCCCCAAACCTCACTAGTGGGATTATACTGGGTTGTTGTTGTTGTTGTTTTCTTTTGTTTTGTCTACTTTTCTTTCTTTCACATACAACAACAGATTTGCTACTATCATAATCAAGATAATCATGACGTTGGGACATTCGAGTCACCAACGAGGGAGAAAATGGGAAAATCCATTGTTGGTCTCTAGAAGGGTTTTTTTTAAGGGTGAGTTTACCATATATATAAAAAAAAAAGAATCACTGTAAATGTCGAAGAGTAAGATCCAGCTTGGTTACCTTCATCACTGTAAATGTCAATCTTCTCTCCTTTTCTTTGAACATTTAAATCGTGGGAGAACTTGCATTTAAAACCCTTAGCACATTGTCCTGCCTTAAAGAACTCGCACAAGATAGATTTCGGATCAACACCTGAAGATAAAACACCCATCTTTCTTTACTTCAATACAAAAAAAATTTCAGCTATATTTGCACAACTAAAGATTACAACTTAACAAACAGAGATAATGTTGGTTTTAAGCTTGTTAGAGCTGAAAAAATAGAGTGAATGGGAAATGAAGAAAAAATGAAAATTTTGAATTTCTCTCTTTGACGAAGGGACATTGTCCCATATTGGAAGAGGAAAAGAGTTTTGATGGGTATATATACAATTGTACTTCTAACTCTTAAAGAGTTGAAAAAAAGGCAAGTCTCGTGCTTGCTCGGCTTCGGCTGGACCAAATTTATTTATTAATATTAACGCAATATTATTTAATCCAAATTAGACCGTTTCCTGTAATGGTAATTTAATTTTTCCGTTATAATTTGAATTTGATAGTTTGCGTAAATGACCATTTTATAAAACTGCCATTTTGAGTTGCAGCCTTACATGAGGAGTTGCAACTCTTCGGTATTACCCAACGTTTTGGTTATAAATACATAAACTCTCCCTCAGATTTTCCATACGAAAATTCTGATTTCTCCTTCTTCCTTCTGCATTGTTTTTAACAGAAAGAAAGCAGTAAGTGTGATTTGCTACTGATCTTTGAGTTCGTTGGTTACTGGGGTTTGAAATACCGCTACACCAGTGAGGGTAACCCGTTCTATCCTGGCAGGAAATAATCTTAAACCTCGGGTACTAGGATTAAGTTCCTTAAGGAAACATTATGAAGTCAGTGAGCTCAGATTAATTCTGTTTTTCTACATTTCTGGTTTTACATTGTTTTTATTTTTGAATATATTTTCGAATACAAAATACTTACGGATAATATAGCAGCAATTGACGCAAAACCAAAATAGCTTATGATCCTTACAAAGATAACAATAATCAACAAAAAAAAAGAATCTTTTTAAACTAAATTGATAGGAAGCATCAGCTAAGCTGCTTGTAGAATTGAATTAGAATTTGCCAAAGTCAATTTATTCCGGGCATCTATGCGATAAATAACACTAGACAAGTTCCGAAAATAATAGAGAAAAAGCTGTATGAATGAAGTTTCACAGTACTATACATGCATGAGTTTAAGTTTTATGTTCTGACGGTATAAAGACGACAACAACGACAATATACCCTGTGTAATCCCACAAGTAGAATAGTAGAACTTAATATAAAGTCAAGTAATCATATTTAATATAGCTTTAATTGGTAAATTAGAAAAAATATTAAGTAACCTGATATAACAGGTTAAAATTCAAAATAAAAAATCTTTACACCAACTTAAACTCTAAATGCATAACCTTTTGCATTTACATCTTCCGACCCCAAAAGAAAAAAAAAATTAATAATAACAATAAAACAAAGAGAGAATAACTCATTAAGATTGATAGTAATAGCATTAATTGGGTAGAAAAAGAAGAGTTAAATAGGTTACAAAGGGAAAAGAAGAAATTACCAACAGGGACTTTGGGCTGACTAATAGCCCAACCTTAAACAATTCATTAGCTTTCTCTTCTTCCTTCTTTTTCTGTCAACTTATTAATTGTCAGTAACAATCTAAAAAGTTACACAATATAATAATATGCAAAAAGGATAAAGGGGGGACCTTGGAATCAGCTTTTTTAGGATCAGCATCAGGTTTGGCTGGACAGATTGTTTGAGGGATTGAACGTATTTGGATTTGTTTTTCTTCTTAAGACCGAAGGTCTTTTCTTTGATTATCTTCTGCTTCTTTGCTAAATCGGCTTTTGATTGCTGCTTTCGTTACCCAAAAATCATTTTAACTAGATTTTACAAGCTTTTTATCTAAAGCTCATTGTGCACACTATAAATTCTCTCATTTTTATAATTATATGATATATAATATACTTTTACCCATATATTTTACTTATAATTAAAATAATTTAATATTATTTTATAATAAGTAGAATTATTAAATTCGTCAGTAACATTACCGTGAACAAATCTCAAGCCCACGTTCTTAACCATGCTTAATGAGATATTTTTAATAGAAATTATAAATCAAAACTCACTGATTTATCAGCCAAGCCATACCCATTAATCCAATAAATAAAATACTCATATTTAGCATAATGACACATCAAATTAATACTTTTAAATAAATAATATTAACAGATAAAGCTTTAAAAAAGTTAATATTAAATACAAATATCTTTGAAAGTTTTTTTTTTAAATTTATTAACTATAAAAAAACTATCATTTGTTAAGCAAATATGTTTTTATTATTTCAAATAAATATTGAAAACAAATATTTTTAACATTTTTATATTTAAGATATGTTCATGTTTGAATATGATTTGCCATGAAAAAATTAAATGTATGGATATATTATAAAATTAATAAGTAAAAAATATAAAGTTATTTTAATTATAAGTAAAATACCTATGTAAAATTATATTATATACTCCCTCCGATCCACAATAAGTGATCATTTTACCTTTTTATTTTGATCAAAAATAAGTGTCCATTTACATAATCAAGAAGAAATTAATTTTATTTTCTCAAATTTTTTCCTTATTTACATATTCCAATGTGTCAAGGTAATAATTAATTAAGGTTAATTTAGTGAATATATCTCTTTTTTTCTAGGAGTTCGTATTTTCTTAATGAGTGCGCCAAAAATAAAATAGTTATTTATTGTGGATCGGAGAGAGTAGTATATAATATAAAAAGTATTACATAAATGAGAAAATTTATAATGTCAAGGGCATAATAGACTTTTCAAGTAAAATTATTATAAAATCTAGCCAATGTGACTTTTGTGATAGATAGAGCAAAGTAAAATGATTTTTGTTTAATAAAAAAAAGAAAAGTGACTTTTGGGTAATGAACACAAAATTGAATGATTTTTACGTAACAAAAAGAAGAAAAATGACTTTGTGTAATCAACACAAAATTAAATGACCACGAATGAAATTTACTCTTTGATTTCCCTTCAATCGCTAATCACCCTTGATAGGGTTTTTCAGAAATTCAAATTATTGACTGATTATGGTTTTCGTCGGAACAGGGGATTGAAACTCGCCTGTGGGTGGAAATTGGAGGTGATGGTCTGGGTTTGCTTTGGCTTTGAGAAGGTGCTTGAAGTGTCCAAAATGGTAATGACTAATGAAAATGGTGGTCCTAATTTAATCTAAAATTGTATTGATATTAGCTACTAAACAAATATAATTTGAGGATATAGTACAAAAAGATTTTAATTATCATTACTATTTGAATAGAATAAAATATTATGTGTTTTGTATTTAGATCTTCTATGTGTTGACATATAGATTTCGGTTATATAATTAAAAGAATATTACTTTTTTTGTTTAATTTTACTTGTTATATTTATTAAAAATAATTATTTAAATACTCATCATCTTAATTAATTTTTTTATTTTCTTAAGAAATAAAATTTTGAATCTATACAGCAACAACCGACTAATATATATACATATATTGATATTTATTTTTAGTTTAACTAGTTTTGTGTACGATTATTTATGCTAATTCTTCGTAAAGTAGAATTTTGGTTACCTGGATGCCAGATTATTTTCCGGTGTTGCCAATGATTATGAGTACACAAATGATCACATATAGCACATTATTCTACAAGTTTTATTTATAGTGACTTTTGTGTATTCTTCAATTTTGTGTATGAAAATTGAAGAATCTAATCGTTATTCATGAAGTCAAGTATACTTTCATATGTAGTTTATTTTCTTGATAACCTTAACGTGATATATCTTGGTTATATGATGATTTTCATCTTACAAGTAGTACTATATTCTAACAATAACATTTATTAAAACTAGGAATATAGGAGCAATTGTTTTTCATCAAGGAGGAGACAAAAGGTATGTTCAACTACCGGTCTGGTATGTTCCACCTAACTTTCCTAGGTTCCTTCAAAATTTGCTCCAATTTTGAGGACGGAAAAAAATTGCACAAATAATCCTGTCTTGTTTTGGGAAATTATCATTAATCTTCGGTTGTTTGTTAGGAGGGAAAATGTGTTCGTTGAAAGATATTTTCCTAGATATATATTTTCTTGCCAAATAAATAAATTTTTATTTTATTTTTTTGGTGCTTGGTTAGGCGACAAAAAATAATATCTGAAAAATATATAATTTAAACAAAAATTATGAAAAACAAAATAGGCAAGAGTAGGGAGGGTGCTCGGTATGGGTCTTGGGGTGCCGAGGATAGGGGTGGGGTGGCCGGGCTTAGGGGGTGGTTGTGGTGGTAGTGGGGAAGGGTGGTTGTGGTGTGGTGAGGGGGTAGGGGTGGGGGTTCCGGGTAGAGTGGAGTACTGAAAATATTTTATTTTCTCGTTTCTTGTTCATATGAATTATTTTAAATCACACTTTCCAAAATGTAGACTAGTAGAGGTAGAAAAGGAAAGAGAAACATAGGTTGTAATAAAGCAGCTAAATTCACACATAGACAGAAACACTCATCAGAAAGTCAAAAGTTTAACAGCTAACATTAGACAGTTAGTTGGCCTCAGGGACAGTTGGACCATACACTACACCGGACACTATTCTTAGATGTTAAAAACTGTAGCATGCTATCATTTTTCTAACTCTCTTCACTCCCTCCAAACTCAATTACAATTTCAGTTGCAGAAAATCAGTGAAAAACGTAAGAAAATATTCTTTTTCTCTACATTAATTAGAATCTTTGGATTTCTTTCACCTATTTCTCAATAATCAGTCCCACTAAACTTCTAATTTGTATTCTGTATATAGGTCTAAAAAAAGGGACAGGTTTTCACACTTTACTACGCTTAAATGTCCATGTTTGCTGGAAAAGTAGAACTGAAGATTTTCATTTTAGGGTTAGTTCGTATTTCAATTTGATAAACAGTTCCTCCTTTGGATTTTAACTTTTATTTCCTTAAATTTGTAAAAGCATTGGCGTCTTGAACATACTTGAAATTGTTTGAATTTTGAAATGCAGGTTATGTTAAATGCTTTGTTATGAAAGTAAATGGGATTCAATGGGAGCCCAGATGAATTCATAGGTTTTTCTCCATCAATTATTACTTGGTAATTAAAGGATTCTTCTTCAGTTCTTTGGGGTCTTATCCTTTTACTAGTTTTTTTGTTTGTTTCCCAACGGGTATCCGGTATTCGCAGTGGGACCCGGGTAACTGGATTTTCATAGCGTAAGAGGAAACACTCTCTACCAAGATTTGTTTTCATTCCTAGGGCTCGGACGCAATACCTTTGGTTAATACAAGTTTTGCTAGTTAAAAGGACTGAGCTTGATTATTGAGTCTCTTTCATGAAAAAAAATGAATAAGCTATTGATTCACTTGTTGACTAGATTTATTAGGGTCTTCTTTTTCAAACCAGTAGTATTAGAACGTAGTCTCGTATATTTTTTATTCTTAGATTCCTAGTACTACGTTTTGTTGATTAAAATTGTTAGTACTTCTTTTACCTTTGATAGTTTGAAGTGGCCTTAACATCTATTGACTGATAAGACAAGGAACCAATTTCTGCATTCTTATGAAGTTTCAGTGGCTACTTTTAGCTAGCGTTTGGACATAGATTTGGTTGAATTTTGAAAAATGAGATGAAAATTAGTTTTTGAAAGTTGAAATTGTGTTTGGAAATGCATTTTACTTATAAAGAATTTGAAGTTTTGTGAGTAGAAAACTTCAAAAGCTACTTTAGAATTATTTTTGGGATTTGAAGATTTTGTTTTCAAAATCTGCCAAAAAATGGTTCAAAATCTATAAACAAACAGATATTTGAAAATAAAATTTGAAAAAAAACTTCCAAATTTTATGGCCAAACGGGAGCTTTAGTTTTGATAGTGTGGAGTTAGGTTAATCTAGCTGTTAATAAGTTCTGAGAAAACCTTATCACACTTCCGAATTTACGATAGTAAGATGAATGCACAACTAGAGTACCTGAATACAACTTATATAATTGTAGTCAAGCTGTTGAATCACGTAGTTAAGTTATTGACAGATTCACTAAGATTGGAGAGCTTCCGAGATGTTTATACAATCAAGTCCAAACGAAAGGACCGAGTAGATATCTTTCTTCACATTACTGGACAACTTTAGAACTCAAGGCTCTAGAACTTGAAACATCCTTTCAATTGGTTTTACTATTTCCATATGATTTTGTTTATGTACTTTGTCCTAGCTGTGTCGCGAACTTTCAAACCTTACAGTTATTCAATTTTTACATGGAAAACAACAGACAAAGATGGAAGTCAATGAAGGAGCAAAAATAGCTATAGCTAGACCAGTCGCTTCAAGGCCTAGATGTCCTATTTACAAATCTTTCTCCGAGCTCTTGGCTGGTGCAATAGATATCTCATCGACGGATGTTCATTCTGAAATGGCTATTACAGCCATAAGACCAAAGACTGTCAGGTTAAAGCCTGCAACAAACAATGCTTTAGTTGACGATCTTTCTTCACAGGTTGATAATCTCTTCTTTCTAAGTTTCCGTCACTTATATGGCCCCTAACCTCTTCTTTGTTTACTATAAAGGTGCATTTTGAGTAATATTTCAATTGTTTTCTGTGCAATTTTGTAATCTTATAGAAAGACTTGTTACTTCAGGTTGGCATGTCTGGTGCACCAGTTGGTAGTCGATCTGATAACATCTTGCAACTGTTAGAGAAACCAAAGGTCCTGTTTAAGCCCATGGCCAAACATGCACCGAGGAAAACCATTCCTCTCCTTGAAAATAAGGTTAATTTCCTTTTTACATGGCTAAACTAGCTGTGAAAATGTACCATTATACTCTAGCTCTGCGACAATAACAAAATCTAGCACATGTTATGCATAGGGAAGTTTTGCATCTGATCAGCAACAAGAAATAGCTGAGGCTGAGGCTCATGTTCAATCAGCAAATGAAGTTAAACAACAACATGATCATACGACAGAATCTCAACAAAGTCTCTTGGCAAAATCAGACAAAAAAATAGTGCATTCAACAATTGTATCTGAGAACACAGAAGAGGTTGAACAATCTTTGATCAACACGAGTAATGTTGATCGTCCTAGTTATGATGGATATAATTGGAGAAAATATGGACAAAAGCAAGTTAAAGGAAGTGAATACCCGAGAAGTTACTATAAATGCACGCATCTAAAGTGTCCTGTGAAAAAGAAGGTTGAAAGATCATTTGATGGACAGATTGCAGAAATTGTTTATAGGGGTGAGCACAACCACCCAAAGCCTCAGCCTCCGAAGCGCAACTTGTCAGATGGACAAGGCCGAGCAGCCGTATGCAATGACACTTCAAAAGGAACAAATAACCCTTCATGGAGTAACCTACTTCCTCAGACGAGTGAAGCTTACGTATGTAGGATGGAAAATCAGAATGATGTTGGATTGTCTATGCATTCAGCTTATTCCAGCAAAGCACCATGCTTTTATGATTCCATTGCAGCTGCGGGAATGCACACTGCTGCCCGAAATTCTGAAGATTCTGCTGAAGGAAGTAAAAAGTTGGAGGCTACTTGTGATGAACCAAAAACTAAAAGAAGGTAAGTAGCAAGAAAATTCAATTAAATCAGCTATCTGAAATTAGTGCATCTACGGACGCCTTGGTAGCAAAAACTTTTCACTCATTATTGTTGCTAACAGAGGCGGATCCAGGATTTGAGCCTTATGGGTTCCTACCGTAATTTCAAATTAATATGCAATAATAACTGGGTTCACAGTTAGATATTTACAAATTTTTAGTAAATTTCTTAATATAAATACACGGTCTACGCAAGAGTTACTGGGTTCCCGGGAACCCGTATTCAATGCTCTAGGTCCGCCCCTGGTTGCTAAGTCATTTGTGTATTAGTTCATCTTTCAGAAATTTTTGAAAGAACTTTCTTTGCAACAAAACTTAAGGTGAGAATTTTCCCTTATGTAAAATTTAATGTTTCTTTGACTTGGTACTGGGAAAACTTATCATTACATATTCGGGACTGTGGTTTTCATTTTATCAGTTTGCTTTACAGTGCAAAAGTAATTAATCTGATTAGTGAATACTGTGGTGTTTTTACTTCCCAGGAAAATTGAAGGCCAATCCAATGGAGCAGGTACATCAGGGGAAAGTGAATTTCCTTATATGCCAAACCAAAATACAACTGACTCTGAAATTACTGAGGATGGCTTTCGCTGGCGAAAATATGGCCAGAAGGTTGTGAAGGGAAGTTCATATCCCAGGTAAAATCCTTTTCTCATCCTTGTGGACAAAAATTATGTTGCTCGGACTCTCCGAAAATGTCTCCGGGTGCGTGTCGGATCCTTAAAAAGTAGTGTATTTTTGGAGGATCCGATACGAGTGCGTCAACTTCCGCGCAACATAGGACAAAAATAGTACACAAAATCCAAGGGAATACGATACATGTCGGAAGAAAACATAATAACTCACAGAGCCATGCATATGGTGAAGGTTATTTATGGATTTGGTAGCTTTTCGAATGGTAAACATCGGGTTCATAATACTGAGACGACTATGTGAGACTTTGTTAGATAATTTAATTTCAATGTGCAAATATTTTTTCTTAATTCTGCCCTCCCTACTTAATATGACATATTTTCCGACTATCATGTCTTGATTTGTGGAAGGGAAGCCTTGGCGTAACTGAAAAAGTTGCTGCCATGTGATCAGGAGGTCACGGGTTCGAGCCGTAGAAACAGCCTCTTGCAGAAATGCAGGGTAAGGCTGCGGACGACAGACCCTTGTGGTCCGATCCTTCCCCGGACCCCGCGCATAGCGGGATCTTAGTGCACCGGGCTGCCCCATGTCTTGATTGGTGCTTTGTACAGGAGTTATTACAGATGCACAAGTCCTAAATGCAACATGCGAAAGTTTGTTGAAAGGACCACAGATGATCCCAAAGCCTTTATTACTACATATGAGGGGAAACACAACCATAGCGTTCCAAATAGAAGACCAAATTCTGAGGCATCCAAAACAAGCTCAAAATCTTCAACTATTAAAGAGAAATCATATGTGACGTGATCAGAAGAACCTCATTCCGGCAAAATAAATGAGTTATGCTAATATTATACTCTCAAGAAGATGGTTTAGCAACTGGGAAATTAATGAAGTTAAACTTACTGCAGTACTAGTCGTTATATTTCCTTTGCTAAACTATCTTTCTATGGAATACTACGAAATATAACTATGTTGAAGCCATTGAACCTGGAAAAAACCTATGCAAGAAGAGGGTACTTTTGATCTCTTTCCAAGCACCAGGAATGTAAACTACTGGCCTCTATCTTTCTAGTTAAGTTGAGAAACAGTTCTCATAATATGACTTCTTATTTGAGTAATTATATTTTTCTACCTAATTTATAGGATAAGTTGGCAAACTTTTGCAGAGAAAGTGAAGGCTAATTCCTCCACTTATCATGGAGTTATTCCGTAGATTTCAGTACTGATTTCTTTATATATTGAGATAAAGTATACATATATATTTACAATTTACATAAAAAAAATACTTTTTCTGTATTTCATTACGAGTAATTATAAAAGCTGATGATAACTACGCTTCACTTTTGAGAAGGAGAATATGGAAACATCGGCTCAAAAGACTTTGAAATAGCAATGTGTTACTTATTCAGTTTTGCTTTGAATCTAGGGGCTCAATCCCAAGAATCAACTCTTGGGGTTCACACAGGATAATTAATGATCAATATTAAGTAGTTTAATACACACGCAAAAACATAATTGTAACTCCTGAGATGCTATATCTATCTCTGCTGATACTAGTCTCCAGCACAAGCAACAAGTCTCAAGCTAAGCACAATCTACACACAACAAACATTGATCACTTTATTTATATATGTATTACTAATGCATAATCCTTTTTTAAGTGCATGACATGAATGGAGCACCCCTTTATTTCAATTTTATGCCTGCAATAAACAGATGGAAAGGATTAGCTTAGGATATTCACACACAAGCAACGGAAATATCAACTTCTTTACATATGAGAGTAACTACCAAAAAACGGCTCTTATATAAGTCGACCACTTTCTGGGGATCAACTTTTGTCTGCTTGTAACCATCAACCTTGTTCATTTCCTGCAGGGAAATCATAATGCATATCATAACCAATCAATCAATAATGAGTTAACTATGCCTCAATCCAAAACTAGTTCGGCGACCATAGAGCAGAATTATATATATGAAAATGGCAAGTCAACAGTAGAACCACCACAGGATAGAGCTTCAAAACCTTATCTATTTAGTGCAGCATTAAAAAGATTGAAATTCTACCCATAAAAGAAAATCCCTTAATCCCACCCCTCATAAGCACCCATTTCTTGGTTTTTCTCCTTTCTTTAGTTTGTACGTGCTTTAACTAGTGTATATCTTGAACACTTGAAATATAGCAGCTTATGGGACAGCCAGGTACCTTTACTGACACAATTCTAAGGCAAGTAAAGTTAGCATAAATAGAGTAATCATACCTCTATCCATTTTGCTAGTTTTGGCCTCCCAGATGTGATATCATACTTAAACACCTCTTGCAAGAAGATTTGGAACCTTTCAACAAAGGGAGCATACGCTATGTCAACCTAATGCACCACAGTTTCAAGTTTAGCGTGATGAAATTTAAAAATCCGGACACATACATCTAGGTTATTCTTAAAAGGTAGTAATAGCTTATATAGCATACAACAACAAAGCCAATGTAATCTCATAAGCGGGGTCTGGGGAGGATAGTGTGTATGCAGCCTTACTCCTACCTTGTGAAAGTGGAGAGGCCGTTTCAGATAGACCCTCGGCTTAGGGGAATAGCTTATATAGCATATTTTAGTAAAACTACCATCTTATACTGCATACTATGAGAGGAAAACACCTAAACAAAGGGGGATTACTGACCTGACTGAACTGTCCAAGGAAGAAAGGCCCATCATCAAATTTGTCCAGAGCTTTTTCTAGGTAGTCAAATTGTGGTCCTGGTGTAAGTGTGAACTATTGTTAACTTCTCATGAGAAAATTACAAAATAGTACATAATAGTAATAAGCTTCAAAATACAAATGCTCAAGAATGTTACCAGCCTGCTTCTCAACATCTCCTTTAAACGAAGTATATACTTCTTTCAGGAATGTATCACTGTACGTTATCAACTCTTCAGCATACTTCTGTTTTTCGGGATCCTAAACCAATTTACAAGTTGTATCAAATTTAAAAGTTCTGCTTCCTTTTCTTCTCTATTTGGTGCCAAGCCACGAGGATTGGGGGTGGGGGGTTGTAAAATAAGAACAAGTCAAGTTTAGGCCAAGAATGAATTTTGCAGCTTACATCAGGTAGAAGAGATGGCCCCTCAAAGTTGCTGTCAACATAATTAATCAAATCAAGACTCTCTCCAATCACTTTGTTGTCGTGCTCCAGAGACGGCACCTATGGAAAATAGAAAACAAAAATACATAATCAGAAGCAAAGGCCCCTCATTCATGTATTAGAAACCATGAATTTGAAGGAATAAAGTTATTTTTTGGCGAGTTACAAGCATGCTTAATCTTATTCAGGAGATTTCTAGCATTTGTAACTGGCATATATCGCACGTTAGGCAATTCCACTTCCATTTTTCCATAAGGCTTTACACTTTGATATAACATTGCAGCTAGCAAGAAGTTAAGCTCTGTAGAAATAATGAACTTTGTGCTTCAAGGGGTCGTTTGGTAGGATGTATTAGGGAAAATAATACATGTATTAGCTTTAGTATTATTAATCCCTTGTTTGGTAGCGTTTTTCAACCTTGTATAACTCATACTTATATTAGTTATACACATTATTCAGTACTATTCTTATACATAGGAAACTATGACATTAGCAATACCAAAGTTTTTAATACATGGATAAGCATGTATAAAGACAGAACTGATTTTAATACACCAAACCAAATAGTCGATAAGAAATAATCTCAGCAAAACTAATCCTAGCCTAACTAATCACAACATTACTAATACACCATATTCAATATTATTCTTATACACACTACCAAACGACGTTGCAGCATGAGAATTTACCTTATTTTGCGGGTAAATTTTTTCTTTGTACCAAGCAGGCCTATTCTGAAGATCAATTGGAACTAATTTGATCTTATCTTGCAATCCCTGCAATTGTCAAAGTTTATTTACTTCCATTCACTCGTTAATCATACATTCATTTAGATAAATTCAAGATTCTAAGTAATACAGGGATTGTCAGACCCAAAAAAGAAAATAAGAGCAATTACCAAGCTAATTAACAATTTAAAAATATTAATATGGATATGAAATTTAGCATTAAACGAACCTTGACATTTCTGGTGATCCATACACGCTGAGCAAAAGGGCACTGATAATTGATATACAACCTTCAAAACAAAAGAAAAGAAGAACCACAGTTCAAAATCTATCAAAAAAAAAAGAGTCAGCCCAATGCACAAAGTATCCTGCATTCACAAACAGGGCCCGGGAAGAGCCGCACCCATAGGGGTGTGATATAGACAGCCTACCAACGCAAGCATTAGTGGCTGCTCCCATGTCAACTTTACCATTCACAATCTATCAAATAAAACAAATAACGAAAAAAAAAAGAAGGAACAGAGATAGTCAGAAAAAGGGTAACCTGGTAGTTCCGTCAAACAGAGTCGGGGGTTCAGAGGTAGAATCAAGAAATGGAGGAAGAACCTCTTGTACACTTCTGTAGAAACCAATTAAACCCCATCAACCAAAAGAAGAAGTGCAAAATTACTAACTTTTTATGTGTACACATACAACTACTTGTATTAGTATACGTACTATGTATACAATTGGGACGACATAACAGAAGCCTAAAAGAATATTAAAAGAGGCTGATAAACTTACGAAGTAGCCATATATAGTTGCTGGTAGAAATGTGGGGGTGAAATTAGATGATCAATGGGAAGGGAAATTGGAGCCTTTATAGCATGATCAAGGTATGGCGTGAGCAGAGCAGTGACGAAATAATTATTGAAATGCTATAAATGATCCTTGGCAGAATAATTGGGGACCCTCAACTTTGACAACTTTTGTTCCCAACTTTCCTAACGTAAGTCTTGTGCGGCTTCCGTTGATTGTATTTGGACGCCAAAGCAGTCTCATTCATAGTTATGTTGTTGTTGATTATTGGTTAAGAATGAAAGCATCAATTCTCACTCCATCAATTTTAGCTATCGGTTGACATGGACACAAAAGTGTTCATAATTCTAAGATCATCTGCTGGCGGACCTAAGTGGTGGCTAGCGGGTTCAACTCAACCCGCTTCACAAAAAAATAATATTGTGTATATATATAAATTAGGATTAAAACTGTTTAAATTTTGCATAAATATTTTATTTGAACCCACTTGACAACTACTATTTTACGACTAAATTTATATACTTCTGGGCCCGCCACTGCATCTACAACCGCAACTGGGCTGGCTTGGCCCACAAAACTCACCAACCCGACCCACGAAATAGGGAGATTTTCATTACTAGCAGCCATTTCTAAGTAGTAGCAGTAAAGTATTTATACATATATCAATTTCTTTTCGATTCAATTATGGTATAATATTTATATCCAGTGTGAATCAAGCTCTTGTGAAGAGAAACGGTCCTAGCATATTTACTATATTTCCTATTCCTCTTTTTTCGTGGTAAACCATTCTTCCATACTTAAATAAAAATATTTTCCTATTTTTTCGTTTAAACCATGCCATTCCATTACAGATTTTTTTATTTTCATACATGGACTCTTTTATACAATGTAATCCTAGCAAAACTATACTTATTATGTATAAAATCTTCTGTTTTCTCTATCTTATGTAGGATATATTATAGCATTTATATATTTATTTGTTTACCATATAAATTGTGTGTGTTCAAAAAATAAACTACATATATTTCGTGAAAAATATAATGTGTGTGTGGTATATATACATTATAAATCATGCCTTTTTCCATATCCCATATATATATATATATATATATATATATATATATATATATATATATATATATATATATATAAATAGTTTATATACTATTTTGTTTCTATATACATATTATACCAATTATTTTAATAATATAAAAGGATTACCAAATTAATGGAAAACGGTACCAACTATATTATACCAAGTATAAACCATCAATTATACACATATAATTAGGGGTGTGCATAGGTCGGGTTGGTTCGAATTTTTTAATTACCAAGCCAAACCAATGGTGTCGGATTTTTAAATCTATATACCAAACCAAACCAATAAAGTCGGGTTTTTCAATCTCGGTTTTTTTCGGATTTTCGGGTTTTTTCCTAGTAAAGTCTTCATAGTACAAAATATGGAACTTGTCCTCCAAATATTTCTTAAGTTCTAGTAAGATACAACTATATAATGTATTTTCAAAGAAAATAACATAATAATATGAGATAAGTCATAGCATTTTACTAAAATATTCAATTACAAAGATAATAAAATTACATAAAGCAAATATTGCTATTAATAAGCCATAATTAAAATTAACATAATCTAAAAATACTATATAGGTCTTGCTAAAATAAATATAGCTAATAAGTACTATTAATTACATAACTAAGCACTAAAGAAAAAGATAAACTAAGTTATGCATTTTTATTATAAACCAATGTAAAACTAAAAATAGATATCCAACACTATCGTCATTCCTAGTGTTGAATTGAAATTCTTTTGTTAGCATTAGTATTAATTGAACCTTGTTTGAGTTACTATATTTATGGGCTATAAAATTTATTTACCATTCAAGAATGTTAAATCCAAACTTGAAATAATACGTTAAAAGATAAAACTGTGAAAAAGTTTAAGAAATACTTATAAATTACATTACAATAAATATTTATGTATAAAATATTTTTAAACAATGTATAAATGTACTATCGGGTTGGTTTGGTTTCGGTTTGACTTTTTTTAGTTAAAACCAAACCAAACCACAACGAATTTTTTTTCCGGTTTGACTCGGATTATCGGTTTGATGCGGTTTATCGGTTTTTTTGTATAATTAATACTATTATTTATATAATATTAAGTTTTAAAATTTATTTTATCGTATATTTATACATAAGGAATAATAATGGTATATATAAGCATATAAATATTAAATTTTATTACCATTTGTACATATAATATATATAGTAAATAATATATTCCTCACATATACAACATATATGTTTTATATGTCAAATATACATAAAATATATTTGGATTTCATTAATATATATACATAAACTATACATTAAATACATAGTACATACAACGAATATGTACAGAATTATATATTTATTTAAATAATATACATTAATCAACGGTCATATTGATCCTCTTTTTTAGTTTCCAACTGCCAATTTGACATTTTTCTACTTGTTGTTTCCTAAATTTTCTTTATTTACAATACCCCATAACACCTAAACACTATTTTAAAAAAAAGGGAAAAAAATATAGAATATTAATCAACCGAAAAGCAAAAATTATGATAAGCAGTGGCAAAGTCACATGTATTCAAAGATGTCAATTGACACTCCTTTGTCGAAATATTACACTATGTAGCTAGGTAAAAATAATTTTTTATGTATATATACTATTGTATAGGGTAAAATATGATATGACAAGTGGCTAACTAAAAGGAGGAAATGTGGAATCCAAGATGAGATGGTTGAGGACCGAACGCAACTACTGGGCTTGTCACCGGAATGGATAACGTTCATAAAAGTGTATTAAATGCTCTGCGCCAGGTAGCATTTACTAAAGAATATTCTACAACATTAAGAGTGACGATCCGTTCCAGAGAATTTGACATTTATACTCATTACTCAACGTTATATCTTCATCAATGACCCTCATAATTGATATTAAAGGAGGGCATGATCCTAGGACCTTTTTTCCTAGACATAGCTATAAATAGTGAGCTCAATTACCATTGCAAAGGACACGAATTTCCTAGCAAATACATATACTATATTCTATACAAAGCTTTATACAATTTCACTTTCTTACTTTTAGATCTCATCATTATTGTGTTCGGGAACCGTGTTCACGGAATCATCATCTTTGCTATTTCATCTACATTCTAAGGCTAAGTATTGCGTATTTCTTTAATTATTATATTATTTCAGGATCAAATTAGTTCACTTGTCTAGAAATCACGTATAAATTCAACTGTACCATTTTATGGGTAAACAGTTTAGTGCCTACCGTAGGGCCTAGACAGTCGTGCAATTAAATTGATCCTTGCCTCTTTTACTAACGTGTTTTGACTATTTTTGTCTTAGAAAAAATGGCAGATAACACTGTTATTGATGCACACAACCCCGAAATTCGAGGGGATCAACCTCATTTCGAGGACTCAATCAGTGACACCTGCAATGAGGGGAATGCTGCCACGCTGGTGCATGACAATTGGTACCCTCTACAGGTTCGGGAAAGAACTCCCGATGATGCTGATGAGGAGCAAGTAGCGGATGCTGTGAGGATCCTACAAGAGCAACATGCAATCATCCTAGGCCATCTCACGCGGTAGGATCAGGTTATGACAGAAATGAATCAGGCGCTATCAGGTGCTTTGAATAATGTAAACAGACGCTATCTGGTTCCTCCCATTGTTCCCGCAGACCAAACAACACAGAGAATCAATAACAACACTCATAGGGGTGAAGTTGGCTCCGATGGGGCTGGGGGGAGCAGTTTATGTCTTAATAACGAGAACGATTCATTTAAATATGAGCTTTTACGGTTCATGAGGGAAGTGAACGCCCGCATGGATCAAATCCCGAGTGCACCACTAGTATTAAAAGTCCCGAATTCGAAGAAGTATGTTCAATTACCTTACAAGACAAGTGCAGCACCAGTATTGATCCCGAAGCGTTTCAAAATGCTTGAAGTTCCAAAGTATGATGGAACTTCAGACCCACAGGAACATATTACCACCTACACAACTGCGGTGAAAGAAAATAATCTAGCTCCTCACGAAATTGAATCTGTGTTGCTAAATAAATTCGGTGAAACCCTAACGAGGGGAGCCCTAACGTGGTATTCATTACTGCCCGAGCATTCCATAGATTCCTTTGAGATGCTCGCAGATTCTTTCATTAAAGCTCACGTCAGGGCCAAAAAGGTGCAAGCCTGGAAGGCCGACATATTCAAAATCGCACAAGGAGAATCGGAATTGTTACGAGAGTTTGTCACCTGATTCCAGAAAGAAAGAATGTTGCTCCCGGCCATTCCGGATGAATGGGCAACTGAAGCATTCACCAAAGGATTGAATCCAAGAAATTCAGACGCTTCTCGGAAGCTGAAGGAGAGACTGCTAGAGTTTCAAGCAACAACCTGGGAAAATGTTCACAACCGGTATGAGTCGAAGATAAGGATCAAAGATGACCAGGTCGGTTTTACATTATCGGCCAAAGGATGGGAGAAGAATAGAGAAAAATTAACGGATGACTATGACGCAGATAGGCGGACTATGAGGGGTCGGCTTTTGCCTGACGAGCATACCGAAGGCCGTGGCAGAAATTTCCAAGCAGCAAACAAGATCACAATTGACGGAGGGACTAATCGTGGTCGAAACAATAGATCACTTCAAGATAAACAAACGTCGGGGTCTCGAGATCTTTCTTACCCCAGGTTATCAGAATATAACTTCAACATTAGTGTAGTAGAACTGGTGCCAGCCATGAGAGACATTAAAGAAGCACGATTCTCGAGACTTATGAGATCCGAATTTATGGTGCGAATATCACAGGACGAACGGTCACCGGACAAGGGACTGCCGACATCTTCGGGAGGAGGTGGCAATGCTATTAAAGAATGGTCATCTATGAGAATTCTTGAGTGATCGAGCTAAGAACAATTACGGTCGCAACAACGCGGAATCTTCGAAAGCAGGATAAGAAGCCCCACGCCAGACGATCAACATGATCTTTGGGGGGGGGGGGGAACGAAATTAATGGGGTCACCTTTTCGGCGGCAAAGAATAAATATTGATAACTCACAGCAAAAGACTCCAAGAGGACGATATCACTTGCACGTAGGAGGACGTAGACGGATTACTGTTACCACACAATGACGCACTGGTAATCTCTTTAAATGTATTAGATTTTAAAATTAAGCGTGTTCTAGTGGATCCAGGAAGTTCGGCTAATATCATACAATTGAGGGAATTGGAACAAGCTAAACTCACTGGAAGCATTATCCCGGCAACAAAACTCCTCGATGGATTCAACCTTGCGAGCGTGACGACCCGGGGAGAGATCTCGCTGCTCACGAACGCTAAAAGAGTAATGAAAGCAACTCTCTTCGAAGTAGTGGATGGTGATATGGGATACAATATCATCTTGGGAAGGCCATAGCTACACGAGATAAAAGTCGTACCTTCGACGTATCACCAATTACTGAAGTTTTCAATGCCCGAAGAAATCAAGCAGATAAGAGGTGACCAACTGGCAGAAAGGGAGATGAATGCAATCTCAGTTTTCAGCAGCAAAGGGAAGGAGCGCACGACATAGCAATTACAGGAACCAGTGCCTAATCCCGAGTTAGAAGAGGTTATTCCAGGGGCAGAATCATCAGAACAATATCAGGTACCTAAATATTTCCAAGTTCCGAAAGAAACGGACGCAACAAAATCCACGGTAGAGGAGCTAGAGCAAGTGTCATTGTTCGAAGAAGTTTTAGAAAGAAAATTTCACCTGGAAACATGACTGGATCCCTAGCTCAGGTTTGATTTTATTGAATTTTTTAAAATTAACGCTAATTGTTTTGCATGGTCGCACGAGGATATGACAGGTATCCCGACGAAAATAGCCGTGCACAAGCTGAGTTTGGATCCCAACATACCTCCGGCAAGGTAGAAGAAACGCCCTATTGTCGAGGCCAGGAATAAATTCGTCAAAGAAGAGGTAACATGCTTGCTTAAAATCAGTTCATTCTGTGAGGTAAGAGATCTAGACTGGCTAGCCAATGTAGTAGTAGTTCCTAAGAAGAACAATAAATTTTGTATGTGTGTAGACTACAAAAATCTTAATAAGGCGTGCCCGAAAGATTCTTTTTTGCTGCCAAATATCGATCAAATGATTGATTCTACGGCCGGGCACGAGTTAATGAGTTTCCTCGATGCTTATTCCGGGTACAACCAAATAAAGATGAACCTGAGAGATCAGGAAAAAACTCATTTATAACAAATTTTGGTACATATTGTTACAATGTAATGCCTTTCGGGTTGAAAAACGCTAGAGCCACTTATCAACGGCTCGTAAATAATATGTTTGAAAAGCAAATAGGAAAAACCATGGAAGTTTATATAGACGATATTCTCGTTAAGTCTTTGAATGCAGGTGACCACCTTAAGCATTTGCAAGAAATATTCGATATCCTAAGGAAGCATAACATGAAACTTAACCTTGAAAAATGCGCGTTCAGGGTCAGCTCCGGTAAGTTCTTGGGGTTTCTGGTCTCACAAAGGGGAATTGAGATAAACCCCGACAAAATCAAGGCCATAGACGATATCCCAAATCAATTATCAAACATGAAGGAAGTCCAAAGACTCACAGGAAGGTTAGCAGCTTTGAGCAGGTTCATTTCTTGGTCGTTGGAAAAGTGTCATCGGTTCTTTACATTGCTAAAAAAGAAGAGCAATTTCGAATAGACGTCGGAGTGCCAGCAGGCTTTGAGGGACCTGAAGAAGTACTTATCAAGCCCTCTATTAATCTCGAAACCAAAAGAAGGCGAAACATTACTGGTCTACCTCACAGTTTTAGAAGTTGCGGTAAGTGCGATTTTAGTCCGAGAGGACGAAGTTATTGGGAAACATGTCAGGCTAATAGAAGGGAAAAATATTTGAAAGAGAAAAGAAATAAATTGCACAAGACAAGACAAGACAATATTTACGTGGTTCGGTAATTTTGCCTACTCCACGGCCATACAGAGAATAACTCTTTATTAATTAAAGAGAGAAAGAAGAAGTTGAGGGATGATTTACAAATGAAAATGCATACCCCTTTTATAAGCATTTGAATGCCCTGCCGAGGTAAGCGCTTACATCATAGGAATGTCGATGTAAGCGTTTACATCATACGAATGCCGATGTAAGCGCATACATCATAAGAATGCCGATGTAAGCGCATACATCATAAGAATGCCGATGTATGCGCTTACATCATAAGTTCATCTCTTTTTGATTTTTCTTTCTTTTGTTTTGTCTACTTTTCTTTCTTTCACATACAACAACAAGTTTGCTACTATCAATCTCCCCCTCAAACCTATGTTACATCAAGAAAGAAATTAAAAAAATATTTGCTATTCTCTGGTGGCGCCTTCACGCTATCAGTCTTGATGGCTAACTGAGGCAGTGCACATCCTCAGTTTGTCAACACCGACAACTTTGGTCAACATGTCTGACGGATTTTTTGATCTTGGTATCTTCTGCAGGGAAAGAGTTTCTTCACTTATCAACTTTCGGATATGATGATACCTCAAATGGATATGCTTCGATCTTGCATGAAACGCTGGATTCTTGGCAAGATGAATTGCACTCTGGCTATCGCTGAAAAGCTCACAATTATCCTGCTCTTTACCTAGCTCTTTAAGAAAATTCTTGAGCCAAATCATCTCTTTTCCAGCTTTTGAGATTGCCATCTACTCTGCTTCAGTGATAGATAGAGCAACACTTTTCTGAAGTCTAGACATCCAGCTAACAGCATTACCACCCAAGGTGAACACGTAGCCTGTGGTACTTTTTCGACTATCCAGATCGCCGTCTAAATTTGCATCAGCAAAACCTTGTAAGATAATATTGCTCCTTTTAAAACAGAGTGCTATACCCGAGGTGCCTTTGAGATATCGCAATATCCATTTTACACTTTCCCAATGCTCCTTTCCTGGATTTGACATGTATCTACTGACAACTCCAACTGAATGGGCTATGTCAGGTCTAGTGCAAACCATAGCATACATCAAACTTCCTACTGCTGAAGCATATGGAACTTTGGACATGTACTTCCTTTCTTCATCTGTCTTAGGTGATTGGTCCTTCGACAGATTAAGATGGCTTCCGAGTGGAGTGCTTCTGGTCTTTGCATCATGAAGACTGAACCTACTTAATACCTTCTGTATGTACTTTTCTTGAGACAATTTTAAGGTTCTTTCAGACCTGTTTCTGCTAATCCTCATCCCAAGAATTTGCTTAGCTGGTCCTAAGTCTTTCATTTTAAACTTCTCCGCCAGTTGTTGCTTAACCCTATTGATCTCATTTATGCTAGATCCTGCAATTAGCATATCATCAACGTACAACAGTAAAATGATATAGGATTTATCAAGATTTTTGATATAACAGCAATGGTCCATCTCACATCGTGTGAAACCATTATTATGCATGAATCCATTAAATGTCCTATACCATTATCGGGGTGCTTGTTTCAAACCATACAAACTCTTCTGCAACTTACACACAAGGTTTTCTTTACAAGAAACTTGAAAACCTTTAGGTTGCTTCATGTAGATGTCTTCTTCAAGGTCACCATGCAAGAAAGTAGTTTTAACATCTAGCTACTCCAAATGCAAATTTTCTGCAACTACGATACTTAGCACCAACCTGATAGTAGTTAATTTGACTACAAGAGAGAAGATCTTGGTGTAGTCAATTCCTTCCTTCTGCTGAAAGCATTTTACTACTAATCGTGCTTTGTATATCTTCTTACCATCATGCACTTTCTTGACCCTGTACACCCACTTGTTTTGCAATGCCTTCTTTCCTTTTGGTAACTCTGTAAGTATCCATGTTTTATTATTTTGAAGAGAATTCATCTCTTCTTTCATGGCTAGCTTCCACTTATCAGAAGCTTATCACCTACATTGCTTCAACAAAATGCTCTAGTTCTCCAGCATCACTCAGAAGTAAATAGTGAAGAGAGAGAGTTAACCTATCTGGAGCATTCATGACTCTTTTAGATCTCCTTAATGTAGGTTCAGGATTAACTGATCCCGAATTTGATTCAAGTCTTGACTCCAGATCTGGTTCTCCATCTAATTCTATCTCTGGTTCTGGTTCTGATTCTGATCCAGATTCAGCTTCTGGTTCGGCATCTTCAATTTCAGATCCAGTTGTAGTCTCTCTAGCCATTTCATTTTGTGAGATTTCTTCTAACTCAACTATTTCAAATGTCTGTCTACTGGTGCTGGATGGTTCTACTTCAAGCTTGTCTTTGTACATCATATTTTCATTAAATGTGACATTCTTGTGTCTTAGGATCTTTCTATTCTGATCATCCCAAAATCAATAACCAAAATTATCATCACCATAGCCAATAAAGAAATATTTCTTGGCCTTTGGATCAAGCTTATCTCTATCATTAGAGTTTACATGCACATAAGCAACACACCCAAAAATTTTAAGATGTATACCTCATTTCCTATCCATACCTCCCCGAGAATTTCAAAATCCAGTGGTGCAGAGGGTCCCCTGTTTATGAGGTAAGCTGCCGTGTTAACAGCCTCAACCCAAAAATACTTTGGCAATCCAGAATGTATTCTCATACTTCTGGCTCGTTCATTCAGGGTTCTGTTCATCCTCTCAGCAACGCCATTTTGTTCCGATATTCCAAGAACTGTCTTGATCATTCTGATCCCATTCTCAGAGCAGAATGGTTTAAACTCTTGACTATCATACTCTACTCCATTGTCAGACTTCAGACATTTTAACTTTAGACTTTTCTGATTTTCAACTTTAGCTTTCCATCTTTTAAAGGTAACAAACACATTAGATTTATTTTTCAGAAAATAAACCCATACCTTTCTTGTGGAATCATCAATTAAGGTGACGTAATAGCGTGAGTCTCACAGAGAAGTTACAGGTGCTGGTCTCCACACATCTGTATGCACTAGTTCCAACTTCCCTTTCTTTGGCGTCCTTCCAACCTTTGAGAAACTAACTCTCTTTTGTTTTCCGTAAATGCAATTTTCGCACAAACCTAATTCAACATAATTTAGGTTTGGCAACTTTTCTTTGGATGCCAACAACTTCATTCCCTTCTCACTCATATGCCCGAGCCTCCGGTGCCACAATGTTGTATCATGACCATGATCAACTGTTGTTATAGTATCTCTCTATATTGTAGTTGCATACAGTGTTCCCTTCTTGAAGCCTCGTGCCATAACCAAATTTTCTTTGGTTATCTTCCACGATCCGTTACCGTATATTGTTGTATATCCTTCACTGTTGCAATTTCCATAGCGTGCCTTGTGAAGTCTTTATATGTGCTTCACCTTTCCCGACAATGTCCAGAGGTTCGCCGTCTGTTAGATAAACATTCCCAAATTTTCTAGCAATATAATTATGCAATAATTCTTTGCATGATGTAGAGTGAAAGGATGCACCTGAGTCCAGGATCCAAGATTCGACTGGACTGTCTGCACAACAAATTAATGCATCACCGACTTGTTCAGCAATTGCATTTTCTGAATTATCATCCTTGTATTGATTATTCTTCTTCTTCTTTGGCTCTCTACACTGACTACAGTAGTGACCCTTTTTATTGCAATTTCAACACGTAATGTCTTTGCGATTTTTGGATTGCCCTCTTCTCCTTGACTTTGATCTGCCACACCATGACTTTGTCCTTTTTGGCTGCCTCTCCCCTACTTTCGGTATTCAAAGAAGATCCCGCTGAATCACTTGATTCTCTCCGGCGAATATCTTTGCTTAGAACCAAGTCTCTAATATCATCCAATTTGAGTTTGGTACTTCCCGATGAACTGCTAACTGCAGTTACTTTTCAGACCAACTCTCCGGTAGAGATGATAGTAGAATCAATGCCCTGACTTCGCCATCGAATGTTCTATTAACAGAACTCAACTGAGTTAATATTACATTAAACTCATATTTGATAACGCCTTCATCAGGCCTGCAGTGGTCTTCTCGTTAATGATGTTAAACGCCACATTTCGTGTTAGCGTCAAACGAATCACACCAAGAGCTTGGCGATCTAATAGATCCCATTCTGCTTTGGCCATAGTCTCTGGTTTTACCTCGGTCAGAGGTAAGTGTAATTTTTTCTGGTACAAATAATCCTCTATTTGCATTTTCAGAATCTAAAATCTTTGCCATTGAACTTGTCAATCTTAACCTTCCCTTTTTCCGATGCCATTTTTCACAAAAAACATTTATGTGAATAGTGCCTATGAATAGTAACAATGATCAATATTGTCGCACTATTCTTGTGAATAGTACCTGCACCAGTACAATACTTTTCTACCAGAATTACACTGTCTGTGATCTGATGCCAATTATTGGAAAACGTGTCGGGCTAATAGAAGGGAAACATATTTGAAAGAGAAAAGTAATAAATTGCACAAGATAAGACAAGACAAGATTTACGTGGTTCGGCAATTTTGCCTACTCCACGGTTACACAAAAAATAGCTCTTTATTAATTGAAGAGAGAAAGAAGAGGTTGAGGGATGATTTACAAATGAAAATGCATACCCCTTTTATAGGCATTTGAATGCCCTGTCGAGGTAAGCGCTTACATCATAGGAATGTCGATGTAAGCGCAAACATCATAAGAATACCGAGGCAAGCACTTACATCATAGGAATGCCGATGCAAGCGCTTATATCATACGAATGCCGATGTAAGCACATACATCATAAGAATGTCGATGTAAGCGCTTACATCATAAGTTCACCCCTTTTTGATTTTTCTTTCTTTTATTTTGTCTACTTTTCTTTCTTTCACATACAACAACAAGTTTGCTACTATTATAAAGGTACGTAGTTTCCTATTTATTATGTTAGCAAAATTTTAATGAGAGCAGAAACTCACTACCCACATTTGGAAAAACTGGCCTTAGCTCTCATAGTCGTCACTCAAAAGCTGAGGCCCTATTTCCAATGCCACCCAATAGCTATGGTGACTACTTTCCCTTTGCGGAACATCCTTCATAAACCCGAACTCTTAGGCAGATTGGCCAAATGGCCCGTCAAAATGAGTGAATTCAACAAAGAATATAAATCAAGGATTGCAATTAAGTCAAAAATATTGGCTGACTTCGTGGCCAATTTTAGTTCGGGGCTACTACCTTTGGCAACCAAGGAGGCTGTCATGGTGTCGGAATTGACATCAGGGTTTGGACCTTATTTACAGATGAAGCCTCGAACGTAAAAGGGTCCGGTTCAGAATAATTTTAATCATGTGGAAACCTTAAAGTAAGCTATCAGAATAATTCCTTTAACTAAAAATGAAGCAGAGCATGAAGCTTTGATTGCAGGGCTCGAATTGGCCCGGAACTTGATTCTAAGGTTATCGAAATCAAATGTGACTCACAGCTGGTGGTAAATCAGGTTTACGGGATCTTTGATACCAAAGAAGAACGTATGCAGCATTACGTGATAAAGGTCCAGGTTCTTTTGGCACGATTCTGTGAGTGGTCAATCACTCATATCCCAAGAGAGGATAACGCAGAAGCGGATGCATTAGCAAACTTAGGTTCATCGAGAGAAATAAAGGGATCAGAGTCTGGAATAGTGGTACATCTGATGAGTTCAGTCCTTGATACAGATGGTTACTATGAAGTGAATTCGGCTAGTCTGGTCTAGGATTGGAGAAACGAAATAATCAACTACCTCGAGCATGGAAAGTTATCCGACGATCCCAAAGCGTCTAGAGCGTTACACACCAAAGATGCATGTTATAGCTTCAAGAAAGGCCAATTGTATAGAATATATTTCCAAGGCCCGCTGGCCCGGTGTTTAGGAGCATCAAAAGCTGACTATGTCATGAGAAAAATTCACAAAGGGATATGCGGCAATCACTCAGGCGCAGAGTCTTTGGTGCTGAAATTGATACAAGCAGGATATGACTGGCCTCGCATGGAACAAGACGCCAAAGATTTCATACTAAAATGTGACAAGTGCTAACACTAAGCATCATTTATACATCGACCGACAGAACCCTTACATTCGGTTCTGTCCCCATGGTCGTTCATGAAATAGGGGATGGACATCGTCGGATCGCTGCCACCGACTCCCGGAAAGGTAAGGTTTCTTTTAATTTTGACTGATTATTTTTCTAAATGGGTGGAAACAGGTTCTTATCAGAAGATTGGAGAACACGAAATGGTCTATTTCCTGTAGGAAAAAATAATTTACAAGTTCGGAATACCAAAAGAGATAGCATGCGACAACGGGCCACAGTTTATCGGTGCAAAAGTTACAAAGTTCCTCGAAGACTTGAAAATAAATAGAATCACATCTTTGCCTTATCATCCGAGCGCAAATAGTCAAGAGAAGTCAACAAAAAAAGTGATCATTCAAAACTTCAAGAAAAGGTTGGAAGCAGCAAAAGGCAAATGGCCCTAAGAGTTACCCGGAGTTCTATGGGCCTACCGAACAATGGCCAAATCAAGTACAGGAGAAACTCCTTTTTCCCTCGTATACAGTGCTGAAGCCTTAATCCCGGTTGAAGTGGGCGAACCCACTTTGAGATATTCTCAGACAAATAAAGAATCGAATAACGAAGCAATGCTAGTCAACTTGAAATTGTTCGAGGGATGCAGGGACTTGGCGCATGTAAGAATGACATCTAAAAAGCAGGGGATGGAGCATATTACAATCGAAGAGCCAATTTCCATTTTTTCAAAGCAGGAGACTTAGTTCTAAGGAAAATAACACAAAATACCCGAGAGCTCAACGCGGGAAAGCTAGGTCTAATGTGGAGAGGTCCCTACCAGATTTCAGCTTCCACTAGGAAAGGTTCATACGAGTTGGAGAACCAGAATAAGGACAAGCTGCCTAACAGCTGAAACGTGGCATACCTCAAAAGATGTTATTGCTGATGAACAACACTCAAATTGAAAGTATGTGCTGCACTCTTTTTCCCTTCGTTCAGTTTTTGTCTCAATTGGGTTTTTCTGGCAAGGTTTTTAATGAGGCAGCGACAGAAAGCTTACTACGAAGATAGCAGCAATAAGACCTTTGATAGTAAGGCAAACGAAGAAGCTTCCACTCAGGGACGATTAGTAATCTTTGGTTTGATAACAAATTCCCACCGGGAATTTAATTTTGCTACCGAACAGAGGTTACCCGACCATTCGCGAGCACAAACCACCGGGGGACTGTTAGGTATTATTTCGCTCGATAGCATAGATTCCTAAGGGGAAACAAGATATGTTGCCGAGTGAAGGATTACCTAGCAATTCATTGTGGGACCTTCGAAGATAAAAGATTTCCAGTGTTCCAATTCATATTCTTCGCATTCAAACACTGGAGGGGGAGGGGGGGGGGATGATATGAGGATACAACAACAGTGACTGCCACGTCAACCGGGAACAAAAATCTGGAAAACAAATGCATCATTGGGACGGGGGACTGCGCAGCCAGCCCCATAGAAACAAGTTGTACAAGATAGCTACAAGCAATGGCAATTTCTTTTTTGCAGAGCAAAATGCTTATGTAATTTCTGAAAATAGAAGGAATAAAATTAAATCCTTTTGCTTTTATCTTGTTTCTTGCCTGAGCAATGAGCTGATTTTGTCATTTGAAAGTTAAACAAGTACTTCAAATGTTAGTACCGTAATGAACATGAGACGTCCTCTTCAAGAGCACCGTAAACATAAGAGGGCCCTCTATTATAAAAACCTCACGTTAAAGGGTTAGTTCCGGAAGAATCAATACCCTAAATACAAAATTCCATCGAAGAAAAATACACCCGAAGTCGCATATGAAAAGGACGCAAAAAGCAAATTTGCGCAAATATTCATAGAAACTCTCACGTAAAAGGGAAACTTGCGCAAATATTCATAGAAACACTCACGTAAAAGGGAAACTTGCGCAAAGATTAATAAAAACCCTCACGTAAAAGGGATAATACTCGGAACCGAAATGCTTCGAAGAAAAGGCATCCGAGACTATATAGTGAAACGCGAATAGAACAACATGCGCGGAATACTTGAGCAAAGGCAAAAGTTAAAAGCTTGCTGGATATTCAAACGAAAGTAAGACTCAAACGATATTTGAACAAAAAGTATGTCTTTATTCACAAGAACGGGCCAAAAAGTTACAAGTACAAAATGAGAAAAGAAAGGAAAAGCTAAACTGCAGTGCCTCCGGGACCAGAAGGAAGAGAAGTATCCACATTGCCAGAAAGAGTAGTTGGTTCCGCAGATGGCTCAGCATTTTCCCCAGTTTGACCTTCAGCCTCATCGCCTTCCGATCCTTCTTTAGTTTTCGAAAACTCGGAACCGGAATTGGAAGAACCTGGAGCATCAGACTGCGTCGGGTGTCCATTTTTTGCACCCAACTCAAGCTCTCGGGCCTTAGCACTTTCGGCATCAACATCGATGATACCAACTTTGGACTCTTCCAAGTTTTTTCTCCTCATACTATATATGGAATAGGTTTTTTCAACAATGAGGGAAGACGCTCGACGCTTAATTTCTTCTTTGAGTTGAGTGACCTCGGCGGAAAGGTTTTCCCGGGCAGATCTAGCAGATTGGAGGTTGATATCGAGCTCACGGATAATTGAACTAAAGAGCCTATTATGCTCGATAGTTTCCTGTACTTCTCTTCTAGCTGGGCATATTTCGCCTCCACGGCAGCAAACTTTTCACTCTTGGAGTTCAAGGCAGCTTCCAAGTTAATCACTCTTTCAGCGGAGGCAACCTCGCAGTCGGTTGCAGCAAGAACGGCGTTCTGGACTTCTGCCCATTTGGCCTTGGCCTCATCAAATCTAACCTTCAACGGCCCAATTGTTTGGCTAAGGGTTACCATTTCTTGGTCACTTTGCTGCAAACGAGCCTCCAAAACAACGGCCTCAATAACTCTAGTTTCCAGTTCCGAGAGGCGAAGAACAGTCTGGTCCCGTTCCGCCAAAAGCTGATCCCGTTCAGAAGTAAGTTCTTCCTTCTCACGAATCAACCTCTAAAGGCCCTCAGAAGCAAGAAAGTTGGCCTATAAAATAAGAAGAGGTAAAATTTAGAATACATTCGTTCAAAGTAAAAGAAATAACAGAGGAAGGAAGGAACGTACCGCTGCGGCATTATGCATAGCATTATTCAACAACACTCTCCCGGGAGTGTCTGAATCTTTTCCCAGTCTCTTCTGAAGCCAAAGGCTTCAGGTAATTAGCAAGCTCCACCGGCCGTGATAGCAGGTTGCACCGTTAGAGACCGAAAGAGTGATGTTCCTTCTTCTTTGGGCATCTTCAGAAGTAGAAGCATAATTTTGTCCCAAAAACCCATGAACTGGGGACTGTGGAAGAGGAACACCTTCTTCATGGTCAGGTGCGGCCGATGGAGATGGTGTAGCAACCGTTGGTGGAAGAGTAGACGAAGATGGAAATGATGTAGCATTTGTTGGTGTTGGTGAAGGCGGAGATGAAGCTGATGGAGTTGAAGAGTGAGAAGCAGTTGCATCCAGTGTAGTGCTGGTTGTTTTATGCTCGCCAACCAAAGATAGCAAGGACCCGGTACTCAGCCTCGCAGCACCGGTTACAGCAATTGGGGCCCAAAAGCGTTAGTTGGCATATTCTACTATATCAGTTGGTGCAACTATCTCAACAAGTTGAGCATCCTATTGAGATGATGAGGATCGTTGCCTTCTATGTAAAGAAGCTCCTTCATCAACAACTTCATCATCATCATCATTAATCATCACGGTGTCTACGACCGGCCCAGAAGGAGGACCAGTTATCATCGCCACCGGAGATGATTCGGGGGCATCCGTCTTTGCCCTTTTATTTTTTTTTTCGGCCACGAAGGAGCGTCTTCTCTTTGTTTGTTTATCCTCCCACCGGGGACTCTGTAAAGAAATATTTGCACCCGAAACAGGCCCGGAGATACCTGTTCGAGTAAGTGCTTCCTAAAATAGCCTCACTGCATCAGCAGGATAAGCCAGAACGTCCTCCTTAGGGACAGTAACAGAGCCCGCAAGTAGACTTAATTCCATGAACAAAGTCAAAAGGGTTCCACCATGTTCTTCATATACAAAAATGGAAGTAAGGTAAATTAGAAGTTACCATGATATTTGGCCTTCCACCCGTACTTTAGGGCCAGTTCTTTCCACGAACGAGTTTCGGGCGTTGTGTTGTCCAAAATCTTCTGAACCCACCGATTCAAACCTCCAGCACCGGTGGGAGCCATCGACTTGATGAAATATGCGAAGGGTGAAGAGATGATACGGCCATAAAAGAATATCTAGTAAGAGGAATATTATACAAAGAACTTACAAATGAGATTCCAAGCAATCGGAAAGGACGAAGCCGTTGTCGGAATAATGTCATTGGTGGAAACTACAACGAACTGTTTCATCCATCCACGGTCGTTGTCATCATCCATGCTAGACAACAAAGCATGGTGGCCACGCTTGCAAAGGTTTATCATTCCCCCGCGGAAGATTTTAGGGGAATAGAGATTCATCACATGAGCTAAGGTTAGCTCCTCTCCAGTTTCTTGGCATAAGTGTCCGAGGCAGGCGATCGTCCTCCACACTGAAGGACTTATCTGTGCCAAACTTACCTGGTAGCAAAGGCAAAACTCCGCAATCATGGAATCAAGCTCTCCGCTCAAAGAAAATACACCCAAAATAAAGGGATACGTGAAAAAGTATGTAAAACCTTCCTCGGGAAGGGTCACTTGCTCCGATAGATCGGGAGCAATGATTTCCAACTCATTGCAGCGATAGTCCTCCTTCACAGCAGGGATACTGGAAGGACGAATGGAAGAAGGGTACCTACTAACAACCCATGTACGAGGATTAGGAGTAAGGAATTTCTCTTCAAAATCCTTAGTAGTACTAAGCCTCCTTGGGATGATGGAATCCACTGTTGGAGGAATGGAGTCCTCGATTTTGTTCTTATTCTTTGAAGAACCAGCACGTTTGGAAGAAGAAGCCATTGGAAAAGAAGAAGGTAAAGAGTTTGTGTTTGAAGAAAATTAGGAAAAGGATGGAAAACAAGGATGCAAATCAGAAACTCAAGCAATTGAAAAATGTAAAGGAAAAGAAAGTTGCGTATAAATAATTCTGGTGGCTAAATTCATGCCCATGATTACCTCGATAATCGGCAAAAGCTGTGTTAAATTATGGGATGATACGTGTTCGGGGCATTAAATGCGGAGAGACGTGCGTCTAATCAACTATCAGAGACCTTCAGAGGGAGTTATAGTAATTTTCGCCAAAAAAGTATTTCTACCAACTTTTCAGTAACACAAAGTTATGTCACCGGAAAGTAGGGGGACTATCTGTATAGGGTAAAATATGATATGACACATGGCTGACTAAAAAGAGGACACGTGGAATCCAAGATGAGGACCGAACACAGCCACTGCGCTTGTCACCGGAACGGATAACGTTCATAAAAGTGTTATAGGGAATTTGGCATTTATATTCAACGTTACATCTTCATCAATGACCCTCATAATTGGCATTAAAGGAGGGCATGATCCTAAGACCTTTTTCCGAGGCATAGCTATAAATAGTGAGCTCAGTTACCATTGTAAAGGACACGAATTTCCTAGCAAGAACATATACTATATTTTATACAAAGCTATATACAATTTCACTTTCTTGCTTTTAGATCTCATCATTACTGTGTTCGGGAACCGTGTTCACGGAATCATCATCTTTGCTATTTCATCTACATTATAAGGCTAAGTATTGCGTATTTCTTCAATTATTATATTATTTCAGGATGAAATTAGTTCACTTGTCTAGAACCTACATATAAATTCAACAGTACCGTTTTATGGGTAAATAACTATATATTTACTTCCCTTAATTTATTCATGGATTTACCTCTGAACCCCTTAATGAAAATACTTAGCTGCCATTGGTGACGAGAAATGATTTCACAAAGTAACAAAAAAGTTATGACCAAGTCGTGGTAATGATTGCATAAGAAGGAAGAGAAGTACTAGAAATTTCTATTCAACCCAAGAGCAGCAACCGTATAGAACTCATAATATGATGAAACAAACTAAGGTAGATAGGTTCAAATAATAAGTGAAAACATAATGAGAAAGAGAAATAAGTTAACTCCCTCAAAGCTTTCATTCTTTGCTGTAAGCGATTGCACTACACCTAATATTAGACTCCAAAATATCACATACTCTTCTGCTACTTTGCACAGTGCAACAAGATTCCTCTTCAAATGGGTCCCTAGGTTTTTGGCTACTCAGAAAGTAACCTTCAATTGAAAACAATGAAGGGGGCAACACGCTACAACCCTAAAACTACAAAGAAATGAAAGAAGACAAATAGACATTTGCATTTCTCCAGGTGAATTTTCTGGAGTGTGAACTTTGGAAAATGTTAGAACTAGGACTTTGGGAGGGTAAATTTGTCTCTGTGTGACCTATAAGTTACAGGTTTGAACAGTGGAAACAGTTATCAACGCTTGCGGCCCTTGTCCGAACTCTGCATGAATGCAGAATGCCTTGTGCACCGAGCTGTCCTGCCCTTTTAGGACTCTGGGGAGGAGGGAGTACCTCCTCTAAGGGAAATAATTGAACCACGAGAAGAACTTCTATTCATGGAATATGGATCAACAAACACAATTACAACTGTAATATCATCATGGAAATGCCTTCTTACGCCTCGATCAATCTTCATTAGGTCTGAATATCGCATTTCTCTTTTCTTGGCAGCTACATGTAGAGCAGCTTCAATAAGTCTTCTAGCAATTCCCTGCTTAGCGTAAAGAGAAGTATATGTTCAGTATGTGGTAAAATTTGATCAAAAAGTTGTGCATTCAATATATATAGGAATATTGAGATTGAACTCGTGCACTGTGGTTTGAATTGTGACTTCTTGGCTAATCACCAGATAAATCAGAAGTGCAAATGAACATAAAGGTCATAAAGTCAGATCTCTCTATAACAGCATCCCTGTATAACAACATTCATTATCTCGGAATCGATTTTTATATTATGTTATCACTATATCAGCCAAAAAATATCGGAACGAACGAGTCTGCTATAAAGAAGTTTGACTGTAATTAGAGATTGAAAAGCTTACATTTCTAGGATGAGTGTGGACAATATCAACAGCCTCCTGGTTGCTAAGATGATCCCATAGACCATCTGAAGCAAATATGACGAATTGATCTTTGGAACTGAGTCTGTGAACGGATATTGATGGCTCCGCGCTGAGGATTGGTTTCGAGAAGGGTTCAGGCAACCTAAATCTTGCCAATAATGGTGCTTGGTTGAACTCCGACTTCTTAAGATAGGCATCACCAATTGACCTTGAAACCTGTAAAGAATATATATTAGGAACATCACCATCAATTAAATGTCGTTGAAGCTCAAACTACATATTTTCTTAACAGGTCACATAACATAAGAAAGCATAACATACAACAATTACCTGTATGAGACCTTTCACACGCCAAACTTTGTGTTTGAGAACAACAATTCGCGAATCCTGAGGATGCAACGAGCGAAGTTCATCTCTTACAGACTCAATACTAGCATTATGCTCTGTTGACAATTGAATAGCTGTTATACTCTTTGTAGCTTTATCTACTCTACCTAGTACTGCACGCGAATCTCCTACATTCGCGATATATAGTAGTCCATTGCATATTGTGCCCGCCAAACAGCATGATCCTACTGATGCAATCTGTGGCTTCTCATTCCACTGTTGCTTTACAAGTGACAGAAACTCCTCTTCAGTTGTCAAGAAAGCTTTCCTTATTGCATCAGCAAAAATTTCTTGATGCTCTGATGTAAATTCTGATAATAAGAATGAGATGCAGTTAAATTGAAGAACTAATAGTGTTTATTGTATATTATATAGATGAGCCTAGACTTCCACAAGAAATTGAATTTTAGGTCTGAAACTCAAATACCTCTAGAGGATAATATGTTACGATTAGCAAAGGTCTAGACTCTAGGGCATACAGAACATTCATTCTTCCATTTCTTGGTTCTAATTATTAGTTGAACTATTTCTTATAATTTCATATGCTTATTCATTCAATTCACAGTCACAAGAGGCACGAAAGGACTTCTAGTCTATTAGAGTCCCCTAGATGAAAATCTTAGAAAATCGCCAGATCATTGATACAAAACAAAAATATCCAAATACCAAATCGAATTTCTTTATACTCCCCACAAACTAGAAGAAGCTCGTGGGAAGGTCAAAGAAAGAACTTGTTCTTCCGATATTAAGAATTCTTCTAATAATTCTGAGCCTGATCTTTTCTATAAGAAGTGTATATAGTACTTTTCTGTTTTCGAGCTAAAGAAGTTACATATTGGAGACATAAACTAATTAGCACTTTTTTGTGAATCAAATCAACCAATTCACACAATTCATTCATAAACCAATTCACAGAATAAAGCATCATGCATTCAAATAATAATAACATTACATACTCTTGAGATTGGAGAACAGAGTTTTGTTTATAAACCGCGATGTCTCTGGTCCTCCATGTCCATCATAAACTCCTATAAATGTTCCATGAGGTCCTGATTTAAGAGAACTCAATGGCCCTGATTCGAGCTGACTCCGATCCTCCATCAAATTATTGGCTTGTATCACTGCCATGGAAAATTCTCCATTTGTATGAACTCCAAGATCCTTATACCACATTAATCCATCAAACCTCCCATTCGTATCTCCTCCTCGCTTACTACCATCCCCCTTTACAGAAGGTCTCCAGCACAATGTAACCATCTTTTATACATGAATATGGGGCTTATCCAAATGGTCTAACAATCCTCAATTTCTGTATTTGTCGCGAGGATTCATATAACTGACTCCAACTCAATTCTTAACGTTCCATACTCGCAAGTACTAAAAGGCTTAGAGACCATTGAATACGTAGCAAAACTCCAAAGAAAGGTAAGAAAAAACCAAATTTGTATGGGCAGAATTGAAGCAATAGTTGTGTCCCAAGACAAGAAAGTAATAGTTTTTATGTGAGTTCAGAGAATATGGAGGTGTTCTGGTCTTGATTCTTGAATACTATGAACCTATGTACAAACTCTGTGGTCCTTTTATGAATGTGTCAACTTTCAACTACAGCCTTAGCTGTAAAAACCCATAAAAGATGTGATGGTGACAGAGTTTGTTGCTGAATCAGAAGGATGATCAAAAGAGGTTATGCGCAACAAAAACAAAACTGAGTTTTGGAATTTCTTTCCAAATGGTCTTTTTTGGTAATTTGATGTCAGATGAGATCTCAGATTGTTTGAAGACAATCTTTTTTGTGTCTATGTAATACATAGCGAACCTCCACATTTCTCTCTATTTCAGTTCCTCTATGTTTCTTGGTTGTTATAATTTTGACATTTGAGTTATTGTAGTTGTGGTCATGGGCTCTCTAGAGCCTTCTATCACAGGGCTAAAGTTTCATTTTCTTAACTTTTTTACCTTAATACATAAAGTTACTCTGATGTTGATGATTTAGACTTACTTTTGAAATTAGAATTTGAAGATAAAGTTCTAATTAGTATACTAATTCAGATTCTTATCGGCTTATAAAATTTTGTTAGTTCGTGTAATAGTTGTCTTAGCTAAAAGAAACTTTTTAAGTTTAAAATTATTAGATTCTTAGCTAAGATTAATAATGTTTCAAGAATGATTTTCAATTGAAAAAGTAATTAGAAAAGTTCGACTATAAAATAACTTGCATCTCAAAAATTTAGAAGAATAAACTTCAAATGAAAATCTATATGAAAGTTTATTGAAAAAAAATTAAAGGTCTTTTAATAAAGTTTAGCTTTAGGTGACCAATTTTATTGCGTCGCACTTGTTTTTGTTTCCTTTTTCTTCATACTTGAAAATCAAAATGTTTGGTGTGTTTGGTACGATAGAAGTCATTTTTCAAGAAAACTTTTTTCATGAAAAAGTTATTTTACTTATAATTATCTTTAACTTTTAATTTGGTATCACTTGCTCCAACCAACATTTAGGTGCATTATCAATCTTTAATACTAAAAAATATTTCATAAAAATACTATCCAATTTGTTAATATTATTATTATTTATCTTTAGTACACACAATACATTTTCTTTTACAAAAAATATTTTTTACTTACCAACCAAATATGGCAAATTATTACTTTAATATTTTCACCCGTAGGACAGAGCCTTGACCTTTCAATTGGGATAGAAAGTTCATCACCAAATTATGTCCTTTATTGCAAGAATATTACATGGCAGCAGTCAACCTCAGTTGGCTCGAACATAATATAATATCATCAAGCTTGATGCTTCAATATATATAGTTTTGTACATCCATCTCTACAATAAATCTCAACCACCTCAAATCTTGATTAATATATGCTTAACAACTAAAATGTTACTGTAATGTGGTAAAATCAGGGGTATTTTTTCCCATCTGTTCAGGCCTTGGTGGATAGAGTTACATAATACCTGTTGATGGTGGGAGGTGGCTGATAACCCGTGAAATTAGTCGAGGTACGCGCAAGTTGACCCGGATACCATGATTATAAGAAAAAAAAATCAGGCAGAATCAGATTTCTAATGTCTCATAGGCATCTACTGATTAATCCATGAACAAATTGTCATATAAATTAGCCAACTCTAATCATACTTCTTCTCTCCAATTGAGTCTGCAATTTCTCTTTAGCATGCCTTAATGCATCAAGAACTTCTCTCACAGTAGTGTCAAGAACAACTGGATCAATGGTTTCCTTTGGCTTTGGCAAATCTATAGGAACTAATGCCAAAGAGTTACTGACATTCTCCTCTTGCTGATGTGTTTCATCTTCTCCATTTTTCTCTTGCTCTTTGAGTGAAGATTTTGAGCTAGAACAATAATAGATTAAAAGTTAGACCAGCTTTGGTGATATTACATACTAGAGTAATAAAGAACTGAACATACTTAAAGGTGGCAGTCCGATGCACAAGCCATTTCATGTTTACGAAGGACCCGGAAAAGTCACACCTTAAGGGGTGTGATGTAGATAGCCTACCCTAATGCAAGCATTAGTGCTGCTTTCACGGCTCGAACCTTTGGTCTATAGGTGACACTGAGACAATTTTACCGTTGCTCCAAAGCTCTCCTTCCAAGAACATAACATATTTAAAGGGGGCAGCCCGATGCACAAAGCATCCCACGTTCATCCAAGATATGGAGAAACATCGCACCTCAAAGGGGTGTGATATAGAATGCCTACCCTAATGCAAGCATTAGTGGCTTCTTCCACGGTTCGAACCTGTGACCTATAGGTGACACTGAGATAATTTTACCGTTGCTCCAAAGCTCCCCTTCCAACAACTGAACATATTTAAATTGTACTTTCTTTTGTGTAAGATTTTCAATGTTGAGTTTACATACCTATTGACATCTGAATTTGAGATTTGAAGCTCACTTGATTTTCCAAGATGTTGTTCACCCTTAGAATGACTGTGATCATCTTTGCTAGAAATAGTCATTTGTGTGGCATTTTGCTCCAAATTGATTGATTTTTCTTGAGATATTCCCTTCTGAATTGGTTCCTTTTTCTCACATTTTTGGGATATGAGCTCTTGAGAATGATCATCAAGATATTCAGAGCTGGATTTTCTACGTCCAATTGACTCTACAAACTCACTGACCATAGAACCTGTAAATTGAGAATTTTGCTCTTTATCTTCAGAGGGTTTGGTGCTGCTAACAGTTGCGGATGTTATAGATGAAATTTCACTTGTGTCCAATAAGCTTGAGTGTTCTGATTCATCTGAAACATAAGATATGTTCAACGACTCGAGTTTCTTTATAAAAAAATTGAGCTTCTTCTCAGCTTTGTTTCTTGATCTTGTCTCTTCCTTCAACTTATTCTCCAGCTCAATCAGCTGAAATTTCAAAGATTTAAGGAGTTACACTTCTAGTGGAAAAAAAGTTGGGAACTTTATTCCAAATGGGAAACAGAACAATTCCCTTATAACTAAGCCAATCTAATCAGGGTAGATTTAGGGGGTCGGAAGGAGTTCGCTGAAAATTACACTATAAATATAAGACAAAATTTATTTTATACCTCTATATATTATATTTTATTTTCTCTTAATACAGCCCAATTTTAAATTTTCTTAACACAGCCCAAAAGCATAACTCATTGGCCAAGGATTTCAAAAACTTTGTGAGATCACTTGTTCAATTTCCACTGGCCAGTCTTTTTAAATTTTTTAACTTTTTCTTTTTTAAACCCGTCACCGGAAATTCTGCCTCGTATAATAAGAAAACAGTAGAACTACAGCACAATGTTGATAGCATTTTCACTCAAAAACAAGCAGAGATATGAGGAAAAAATAAACCTTGTTTCCAAGAAGCTCAGCATCCTCTTTTGCTTTTCTTGAAGCTGCCCTCTCTGCAAGTAATCTTCCTCTTAGACATTCCACTGTCCTCAAACCATCTTCTTTTTCCATTTTCTTCTCACTAAAAAAAGGAAAAAAGAAAAGCACCCATGTCATAAAATGTGTCAAGAAAAGAGAATAAGTAAGAAAATTTAGACAAACACAATAAAAGAAGAAGGGGTTGGTGCTGGGGATGATGAAGATCAAAGAAAATACCTCCATTTTGCATCTGTATTTCCTTCAGATATCATATTCTAGCTTTTCTCTTTGGACCTTTAATTAGAGGGTAATAGTTAAGATAGTCAGTCTCACAGATCAGTGCTAGTATTATTGAGAACCAGTAAGGGATTTATAAGAACTACTACTTAGTAGTAGAAGAATTGAAAACTTTTTAAATATTATATATACTAGTGATATTTGGAGAGTAGATTTTGCAGAGTCCTTGTTTATGTAGAAAAACAAATATGCTGTTTGAAATCATTACTTGGGGTAGTATTATTAGAAAAAGCTCCAAAGAGCCAGAGACATGCATAATTTTGGACTGTTGCCCCCACCATAACTAGGCTTTCTGTTACTTCACTTCAAAGTTGCAGCTGTCCTAATGTCAGTACACTTAAAGTTCTCATCAATGCAATATTAATATTTCCAATTTATAAAATTCAAAAAGGGTAGAAAAGTTAAATATCTTGCAAAAATTTCTGATCATCCGGGGTCCTTTGATTTGAATACAAGTTATGCTGTAATTAGTTATTGAATATTTATTATGTTGTATTAATTTTGAGATTGTCAATTTTACACCTTTATTCTGGGTAATTTATCCTGTAATTACTGTTCCACCCTCTAACAGGTATAAGTTATCCCGATACTATTTTTAATGCTGGAATAATTTATCTCAGAGTTAGTAACAAAACAACAAATAAGATAATACTAAATTATTTTTGCTTATCCATCGTACCAAACTACTCCTAAGTTGCTTTATATGAGGACTAATAAGTGTATATTTCCAATTTCCTAGTGCTATATAAATTGTGGATGTACATATTTTGTTTATGACTAAAATCCATTTACATTGGGCAAATTTTGATTTCTATCCAATTATTTTCTTATTGATTTAAGATTTGGTCTTTATTTTATCATTTTAACTTTGAGTTTGTGTCTGAGCTTGTGGCATCTGGCTAGACTATAATCACGTGATTTACCCTGCATTTGTCCGTAGCTCAACCGTCCAAACCGCAGTGTACTGTGTCTCTTTTTTTTCTCATGGCTTCACTTATTGCTCGTGTTGTTTAGGCACGGAAACTTCAACTTCCTGACAAGAAGAGGACAAAAAAGCCCAGCCCCTACCAACGTACATGTAGCGTACTAACCACTTTTAAAATCATTTCTTTGACTAAGGAGTCGTTTGGTTTAACTCTAGTTATGCAAATCATAATGTTGTGATTGTTTATATCGTAAATAATGCAGGAATTGAATGTGAAATAATAGAGATTGTAATATATACATGAATTATTAACTTCAAAAGGGTATTTTTTGTCTTTACATAATTTATCCGCATTATATCTCGTACAAATTGATACATATCTTATTCCTGCATAATTTAATGAGGATATTATTTAATACCGTTAACCAAACATTGTACTATTAATTATGGCGAGATTATTTTATCACTATGAAGCTAACAAAACATTGTATCATTTTATATGAAATTTTATGTTGGAGTTAATCATTCAATACAATCAAGCAAACCATCCGAAAGTACTTTAAGATAAAGGCGGATCTAGAATTTGAAGTTTATGAGTTCTGAATTTGCCATAAAACTCATAGCTCGTCTTTATTATTGGTTTTAAAACTTCAATATTTATACATATATTATATCAAAGAAAAATTGACTGGGTTCGGTCAAACCTGCATCTAGTGGGCTCCGCCCCTGCTTTAAGGGGGAAGAGAGGGAGGAAAAAAGTCTCTCTCTCATTTTCCAGAAAAACGGTTCAATAAACAAAAGACTACAATTCAAGTTACACTGTGCTAATTCAATTCGAGGCCACTACTGTTCACTTGAACGCACTTTAATATGTAAAAAATATGAGTAGATAATATTGACCAAAAAGAAGAAGGAAACAAGAACAGCTTATCGAAAATTACTGTGTCGTGGCAAGTCATTGCCTTGAAAGTGATTTCGGCCCGACTGGGTGCAAATCGTTAAGACCGGTCGTTTCCCAAGGTTTCACAGCACCTCCAAACACGTGCACTCATGGCTGAAAGTCTGAAATTTGCACAAAATAATTGCTAAGAAAGAAGAGAAGATGAAGGTATTTTCTGTGCTGGATAATTTGCAAAGAAGACTGCCTTTTATAGGCAAAGCTGTTGGATAATAACAAATGAAGAAATTAATCTGTAGCTGTTACATAAATTAAAGATGGAGCTGATACAAAAATTAACCACAACTGTTACAAAAATTAAAGCATGACAGTTACAAAAAAATAAATGGGACGTTACAAATTCAATTCAAATAGAATGAATTTGGATATATTATGGTAAGCTCAAAAAATGAAGAAATAATTTTAGCAAAACCAGATTTGGAATAGGCCTCACGTATATCTCGCGCATAGGGGAGAGGGGCGACAAATCGACCCGTTTTGTCTTCAGGACCAATTTTTCATGTGCGCGGGACCACTCCCTTTTACTAGCTCTTTACAAGTTCAACAAAGAGTAATTCAATATAAGAGAAGAAAGAAACTTTCCACAATATACGAGGGACAATTTGTCTTTCACAAAAGACAAAGAAGTAAAGAAGGAAAAGGGACTACAAAGAAATCTTTGATTTTGCATTACCAAATATAAATAATACCAACAATCCCCCACTAATGCAAAGACAAAAATACAATAGGAGCAATTCTGGGCAAAAGAAGGAAGGTTTACTTAAGTGTCAATATCTTTCGATTTGAATTGACACGTAGTGAAATGAGGCAACAACTAATATCCACAAAGTGAAGTACTCTTGAACTGAATGAACATTAGTTTAGACCCCCACAACACATACTATATCCTTAATTTTATGCAAACTCCGCAATACTAATAAAGTGCTTTTGTGATCATGCACATACCTTAGGTTTCATGAGTGCTCTAGAAAGTCATCCAAAATTTTCCATAAAAGGCGACCGCACTTTTACGCTTACGTAGGTAATTCCATCAAGTCTATCTACACATAAACTACCTTAAGGCTAGGGAATCATTAAGAACAAAATAAGCTCAACCTTATAAAGCACTACCACACGCCATAGAAATAGAAAATGTAGTGCATATTGAGGTATCATATGGCTTCGTTTGACCACAAATGGGTATCCACCATACTGTGATGACCCAAAATATCATCTTTAAATTTAATGATTAATTATGTGATCTAAGCACTATTTATCATTACTCGACTTGAGTGTGCAGTCCGTAAAAAATATTTCGGAAATTTTTCAGGTGAAAAATGAATTAAAATGTGAATTAGAGCTTTAAAACTCAATTGAGTTGACTTTGGTCAACAGTTTGAGCAAACAGACTCGGATCAGTGTTTTGACAATTTTGGTAGGTCTGTATCGTGATTTGCGACTTAGGTGTATGCCCGGAATCAAATTCCGAGGTCCCTAGTCATAGATATGGAATTTTGATGAAAAATTAAAAGTTTAAGTTCAAATAGTGATTGGATATCAAATTATGTGCAAATGACCCCGGAATAGAATTTTGATGATTCCAACAGCTCCGTATGGTGATTTTGAACTTAGGAGCATGACCGGAATTTTATTTGGAAGTCCGTAGTAGAATTAGGCTTGAAATGCCGAAAATTAAATTTTTGGGAAGTTTGACTGAGAGGTTGACTTTTTGATATCGGGGTCGAAATCTGATTCTGAAAATTTTCATAACTCATTTATGTCATTTATAACTTGTGTGCAAAATTTGAGGTCAATCGGAATTGATTTGATATGTTTCGGCGCAAAATATAGAAGTTGGAAGATTTGAAAACTCATAATTCGTTTCGATGCGCGATTCGTAATTTCGGCGTTGTTTGGCATGGTTTGAAGCCTCAACTAAGTTCATATTGTATTTTGGGACATGTTGGTATATTTGGTTAAGGTACCGAGGGCCTCGGGTGGATTTCGGAAGGTTAACGAAATGAATTTCGGACAAAAAGGAACTGCTGGAATTTTTCTGCTGCAGAAGCTGTTTTTGGACAGCAACCGGTGCAATCGCAGAGCTGACTTTGGAAGCTTATATCTCGAAATCTATAAGGAATCTGAACATTTTTAAAACATGAAAGTTGTAGCCCTTTGATAAACCATTTATCATTCAGACATTTATACAAAATGTTATGATCGATTGACCGAAGCTGCTACTGTAGATTTTTGCTACAGCAGTGTGCATCGCCAGAAATTTCTGCTGAACTATTAAGACCAAATTGATCCAAGAGGGTGCCCCATTTGCAGGGTCAGACGAGTGTGAGTTAAGCTTTCAGAAGCTTAAGATCACTTTGACTCCGACACAAGCGTTGGTATTACTTACATATTCAAGGTCTTATACTGTGTATTGTGACGCGTCGCGTATTGGTCTCGGCGCGATGTTGATGCAAGACGGTAGGGTGATTGCCTACGCGTCCAGACAGTTAAAGGTACATGAAAAAAAAAAAATTGGTCCACGGCCTTGAGTTTGCAGTTATTGTTCGTGTCTTGAAGAATTTGGCGGCATTATTTGTACGGTGTCCATTGTGAGGTCTACACCGATCACCGAAGTCTACAACATCTGTTTAAACAGAAGGATCTTAATTTGCGGCAGCGGAGATGGTTGGAGTTGCTTAAGGATTATGATATCACCATTCTCTATCATCCTGGGAAGGCCAATGTAGTGGCCGATGCCTTGAGTTATAAGGCAGAGAGTTTGGGCAGCTTAGCATATTTACCGGTAGTAGAGAGGCCTTTGGCCTTGGATATTCAGGCCTTGGCCAACCAGTTTGTCGGATTGGATGTTTTCGAGCTTTGTCGAGTTTTGGCTTGTGTGGTTTCTCAGTCTTCTCTTTATGATCGTATCAGGGAGCGTCAGTATGATGACCCCCATTTGCTTGTCCTTAAGGAAACAGTTCAGCACGGTGATGCCAAAGAAGTAGCAATTGGAGATGACGGTGTATTACGGATGCAAGGCAGGCTATGTGTGCCTAATGTAGGTGATTTTTGTGAATTGATTCTCCAGGAGGCTCACAGTTCGCGGTACTCCATACATCCGGGTGCTGCGAAGATGTAGCAGGACTTGAGGCAACATTATTGGTAGAGGAAGATGAAGAAAGACATAGTGGAGTATGTAGCTCGATGTCTAAATTGTCAACAAGTGAAATATGAGCATCAACGACTGAGTGGATTGCTTCAGAAGTTAGAGATTCCAAAATGGAAATGGGAGAGGATCACTATGGATTTCGTTGTTGGGCTCCCTCGAACTCAGAGGAAGTTCAATGTAGCTTGGGTGATTGTGGATAGATTGACCAAGTCAGCTCATTGCAATCCTATGATGACTGCCTACTCTTCCGAGCAGTTGGCTCGAATCTATATTCGCGAGATTGCCAGATTTCATGGCATACCGGTATCTATCATCTTTGACCGGGGTATGCAATTTACATCACGGTTCTAGAGGGTAGTACAACATGAGTTGGGTGCTCGGGTAGAGTTCAGTACAACATTTCACCCTCAGACGGACGAGCAGTTCAAACGCACTATTCAGATACTGGAGGATATGCTTCGTGCGTGTGTGATAGATTTTGGGGGTGCTTGGGATCAGTTCTTACCACTTGCGTAGCTTGCTTACAACAACAGTTGTCAGTCAAGCATTCAGATGGCTCCGTATGAGGCCTTGTATGGTAGGTGGTGCCAATCCCTAGTGGGTTAGTTCGAACCGGGCGAGGCTAGGCTATTGGGTACAGACTTGATTCAGGATTGACTTCGTACAGCCCAATCTAGACAGAAGAGTTATGCAAATCGGAAGGTTCGTGATGTTGCATTCATGGTTGGTGAGCGGGTATTACTCCGGGTTTCGCCTATGAAGGGTGTGATGAGTTTCGGGAAGAAGGGGCAATTTGAGCCCTAGGTATATTGGGCCTTTTGAGATTCTTGATAAAGTTGGAGAGGTGGCTTACAAACTTGCACTACCACCTAGTCTCCTTGCCGGTCATCCGGTATTCCATGTTTCCATGCTTCGAAAATATCACGGCTATCCGTCTCATGTGCTAGACTTCAGTTCGGTTCACTTGGATAAGGATCTATCTTATATTGAGGAACCAGTGGCTATTTTAGATAGACAGGTTCGAAAGCTGAGGTCAAAGAACATTACTTCCGTGAAGGTTCAGTGGAGGGGTCATCCGGTCGAGGAGGCGACTTGGGAGACCGAGCATGATATACGCAGCCGTTATCCACACTTATTCACAAGCTCAGTTACTTTTTCTAACTCCGTTCGAGGACGAACGTTTGTTTTAGAGGTGGAGAATGTGATGACCCAAAATATCATCTTTAAATTTAATGATTAATTATGTGATCTAAGCACTATTTACCATTACTCGACTTGAGTGTGCAGTCCGTAAAAAATATTTCGGAAAGTTTTCAGGTGAAAAATGAATTAAAATGTGAATTAGAGTTTTAAAACTCAATTGAGTTGACTTTGGTCAACAGTTTGAGCAAACAGACTCGGATCAGTGTTTTGACAATTTTGATAGGTCTGTATCGTGATTTGGGACTTAGGTGTATGCCCGGAATCAAATTCCGAGGTCCCTAGCCATAGATATGGAATTTTGATGAAAAATTAAAAGTTTAAGTTCAAATAGTGATCGGATATCAAATTATGTGCAAATGACCCTGGAATAGAATTTTGATAATTCCAACAGCTCCGTATGGTGATTTTAGACTTAGGAGCATGACCGAAATTTTATTTGGAAGTCCGTAGTAGAATTAGGCTTGAAATGCGAAAATTGAATTTTTGGGAAGTTTGACCGAGGGGTTGACTTTTTGATATCGGGGTCGAAATCTGATTCTGAAAATTTTTATAACTCATTTATGTCATTTATGACTTGTGTGCAAAATTTGAGGTCAATCGGAATTGATTTGATATGTTTCGGCGCAAAATATAGAAGTTGGAAGATTTGAAAACTCATAATTCGTTTCGATGCGCAATTCGTAATTTCGGCATTGTTTGGCATGGTTTGAAGCCTCAACTAAGTTCATATTGTATTTTGGGACATGTTGGTATATTTGGTTAAGGTACCGAGGGCCTCGGGTGGATTTCGGAAGGTTAACGGAATGAATTTCGGACAAAAAGGAACTGCTGGAATTTTTCTGCTGCAGAAGCTGTTTTTGGACAGCAACCGGTGCAATCGCAGAGCTGACTTTGGAAGCTTATATCTCGAAATCTATAAGGAATCTGAACATTTTTAAAACATGAAAGTTGTAGCCCTTTGATTTTAGTTTCCAGAATGATAAACCATTTATCATTCAGACATTTATACAAAATGTTATGATCGATTGACCGAAGCTGCTACTGTAGATTTTTGCTACAGCAGTGTGCATCGCCAGAAATTTCTGCTGCACAGGGCTGATTTTGGGAGCTTATATCTCGTAATCTATAAGGAGTTGGGCGATGAGCAAAACATGAAAGTTGTAGTACTTTGTATCTAGTTTGCAGAACTTTAAACCGTTTGGCAGTTAGAGTTGAGTACAAGAAGTTATGATTGATATACTACAGGCTGTCGAGGAAGAGTTTGATGTTTTCAACATAAGCATGTAATGATTCAAAAGTCCATTTTTAGTTCTAGAGATTGAAATTCGATTTCGAGACTTTCTACATTTTGATAATAAATTATAGGAGTGATCTGGAAAGTTTGGTCTAATTTCATCAAGTCGCGATTGAGTTTTAAGCACGAAATATGAGTTAATTGTTTAACGAGCGAAATTGATATCATATTGAGCAAATGAGCTCCGAATTGAGTTTCGATTGAACGAATGGGTTCGTAGTTTTATTTGTGACTCATAGGAACAAGAATCGTCGAATTCCGAGTTCGTATGATAGAGTTAGAGCCTTTTTAGTGAAATAAAACTGTTGGTGTAAATAGTCCTGGTGTGCACCTTTAGCGACCAGATGTGACACTTTTAGCGATGGGATTGGACTTTTAGCGACCAAAATAGTGTTTTTTGGGCAAAAACTTAAGGACAAAAAATGGTCATTTCCTTCATTTCGTTTTGGAGTTTTGGAGCACGGTTCTTGGGCGATTTTGAGGATTTCTTCAAGACTTCAACCTGGGTAAGTGTCCTATATCCAAATGTGATTATATTTCATAAATCCATGGTCATATTCATCATTTATTTCGGATTTAAATGGAAGAAATCAAGATTTTTGCAAAATCTTCCAAAAACGAAAATTTAAGATTTGGAGGTCGAGTTGTTATCGGATTTTGGTAAAATTGGTATGGGTGGACTCGTAATTGAATGGGTTGTCGGATTTTATAAGTTTCGCCGGATTCCGAGATGTGGGCCCCACGGGCAAATTTTGAGCTAATTTCGGATTTTAATGAAAATGTAATATTTTCTTATGAAATTGATTACTATAATTTTTGTTGACTGTATCGAATTAATTATGACTAGATACGAGTCGACCGAAATCGGAAAATCGAGGAAAAAGCATAATACTTGATTAAATTGGAGCAAGTCGAGGTAAGTGACTTGTCTATCTTGTGTGGGGGAAATTTTTCCTAGGATTGGTATTGATGTGATTATTGAAATGTATTGAAAGTCATGTGCACGAGGTGACGAGTGTGTACACGGGTTAAATTGCGAAAGATTATATTTTTAAATTGTGTAGATCACTGTTGCGCATTTATTAAATTATTTTATCTTGTTATATTCTTCATCATTGATGTGAGATATATACTTCAAATTTGTTTGATCTTTTCTTACTAATGGTTTTACCTGTTTAGTTAAAACTTGGTTTCTTTTATTCTGTGCATTATTTGAAGGTTGATTTTTTTAAAATTAAATATTATTAATATGAAGTATTTGACATTTTAAAACTTGATATTGAAGCAACGTAGTAAAGATTTTGAAATATTATTTTCCTAAATTATTTACTCCTGAATATTTTTATACTCATTGTAAGGGAGCTGTGAGCTCTTTATTGTGGAAGAATATTATTGATGAATTATTTTGACATGAGCCGTGAGCTCTTTATTGTGGCAAACTATTATTGATGATTTATTTTGGCATGAGCCGTGAGCTCTTTATTGTGAAAAAATATTGTTGTTGAATTATTTTGGCAAGTTAAATTATTTGAGCACTTGAGGTGCAAATTATGATATATTGTGATATTGATACGCATGCGGTGGTATAAGGTCTGGGTGTTGAAACGCATGCGGTGAGATAAGGGTGGCTTGATACGTGTGACTAGTAGGGGAACTACTAGAAGTCATGCGGTGTGATAAGGGTAGCTAAAACGCGGGATGCTATTTCGGAAAAAAAAATATTTTCTTTAAATAAATTGTGAAGGTTCCCGCGGTGATATAAGGAAATGAGATATTGTGAATTTATTTATGATTTGGGACTACGAGGCGGTACCTCGGGAGTGCCCTTGTTGATATTGATTTATGGTCGTAGTTGCCTTTGATTATTATTGTGATTTTCATAAAGTTGAAGGAAATTCTGTTTTGATTTCCACGAGATATTATTTGCAATTATTTGGTGTCATTAAATGTGACATACTATTTGATTCATTTTCAATGTTATTTTATTTTACTACATTGATAAATATTTTGCCATGCCATTATTATATTCCAGTAGGGCCTCACCTGACCTCGTCACTACTCTACCGAGGTTAGGCTTGGCATTTACTGGGTACCGCTGTGGTGTACTCATACTATGCTTTTGCACATCTTTTTGTGCAGATCCAGGTACATTTTACCAGCCTAGACGTCAGTGAGTTACTTGTGCACGGAGACTTCGAGGTATATCTACCAGCGTCCGCAGACTCCGGAGTCCCCTTCTATCATTTTATGTTGCTTCCTTATATTTTATTTAGACCTTGACATATAGAGACATTGAGAATAAATTCTTAGAAGCTTGTGACTTATTTCTACTGGGTTTTGGGAGTTGAAATTGTTTGAATTGTAGTTTATTTATTTCAGATATTTATTATTATTCTGCATTAATAGGCTTACCTAGTCTTAGAGACTAAGTGCCATCACGACATCCTACGGAGGGAATTTGGGGTCGTGACACATACTTCCTCAATCAATGGACTTTAGCCCCATCCTCTTGATGTTTCAAGGATAACTCTCCTTGCCAAACCCTTGGTTAAAGGATTCGCCAAAGTTCTTGCGGATCTTACATATTCCAAGGAAATAACACCATGTTTCAACAAATGTTTTATCGCACCATGTCTAATGCGGATATATCTTCTTTTTTCATTGTACACACTATTTATGGTAATTGCCGCCTGTGAGTCATAATGTAGAGAAGCTGGTGAAGCTTGTTGTAATGACCCAACCGGTCGTTTTACTTTCTAGAACGCCATTCCCCTAAATAAGACTCCCGGTATACGCTCTTAGTGTTTTATGACTTGTGGGGATGGTTAGTTAGGGATTTGGAAAGGTTCAGGTTGAAATCGGAACACTTGGTTTCTTAGTTTGGCTGTAGAAAGGCTAAGTTTGACTTCGATCAATATTTTAAATAAATGAATTCCGAATCGAGATTCGACGATTCAATTAGGTTTGTATGATGAATTTGGACTTGAGCGTATGTTCGAATCGGGTTTTGGATGACCCAGGAACGTTTCAGCGCTTGATAGTGAAAGTTGACTATTTGAAGGTTTTAAAGTTCTTTAAATTTGGTTTGGAGTAGATTTTTATGTTATCAAGGTCTGTTCGGAGTTCCAAGCCTAGGAATAGTTCCGTATGGTGATTTAAGACTTGTACGAAAATTTGGTATCATTCCGAGTAGTTTAAGTATGTTTCGGCTTGCTCAGAGTAAGTTGGAAGAACTTGAAGTTCATAAGTTGATCCTATTGGTTTTGAGTTGCGATTCTTAGTTTTAATGTTTTTTTTCGCGTTTCTAGGGTGCGAGCGAGTCCATTTTATGATTTTAAACTTTTTGATATGTTTGGACGGGGCCTTTGGGGGCCCGGACGCCATTCGGACGATGCACGGATTGAGTTAAGACTCAAAAAGGGATGCTGGTGCACTAGTTCTGGTGTGCCCGCACCTGCGAGCTTTTGGCCGCAGGTGCGAGCCCGCAGATGCGTCCTCTTGGCCGCAGAAGCGGATTTGGAGACTTGGCCTGTGGTCCGCAGAAGCGAAGGGTTGAGCGCAGAAGCGACCCCCCGCTTCTGCAATGAGGAGCCGCAGAAGCAAGACTGCAAAAGCGGAAACCCGTCCGCAGTTGCGGCCTACGCTGGGCCTGTGGAGTTCCGTAGAAGTGGGCCTTGTGCCACAGAAACAGTACCGTAAATGCGGCCCAGTGACCACAAATGCGGAAGTTCTGCTGGGCAGAACCCTCATTTAAGGTCGGGACTCAACTATTTTGGGTTCATTTATTTCATTCTTTGGGCGATTTTTGGAGCTCTTAGAGAGGGGTTTTCACGAGAGTCCGTGCGTAGTTGTATTCTATGTGATGTCCGGGTAGACTTAGGCTTACACCATGTCTTGTTTGCACTGCTATGTTGGTTATACACATTAACTGCTTTGAAATGAGCTGAGATTAAGGATTTAAATATTTAAAGTCTCTAGTTTAGATTTTTTGTGTTTGGAAAGAATTTAAGGATTTTATGAGAACTCTGACAATTTTACGTTCACTCGCATCGCAAGTATTTCCGTGAGCGAAGTAAACTTTCCTCTACTCACATGGGAGCGGGGCGTTTGCCTCGACAAGTTAATAGATGCATTTATGGTTCGTGTCGTTCGACCCTCGACAATGCACAGTATATTTTTGGATCGGGCCGTACGACCTCGGCATAAATCGTGCGTGATAATACTCGGAGCCTAACTTTTATTTGATATTAATTTATGGCTTGAGCAGTCACTATTATTGAAAGGACAGGAATTTATTTGAAGTTATTGTTAGTAAAGGGAATTATTATTCACTGCTTGTTACTGTGTGGTATTAATTGTGTATATAATCCATATTTATTTATGATTTTCGCATTTTATTTATAGCGCATAGTAAGTGTCGATGTCGACCCCTCGTCACTACTTTTTCGAGGTTAGACTTGATACTTACTGGGTACATGTTGTTTATGTATTCACGCTACACTTCTGCACTGACCGTGCAGGATCTAAGGCAGGTGCATCTGGTGGACATACCGGAGCACACCCCCGTTACCTGGAGGCCTAGTGGTGAGCTGCATCCTGAGTCGTTCTTCAGCACCTAGAGCCTTTATTTTGTACTTATTTTCTGTCTATGTTATTTCAGACACTAGTTAGAGTTTTGTATATTCTACTAGTGCTCATATACTTGTGACACCAGATCTTGGCACACACTCTAGTAGACTTTACGGTTTTGGGGTAGTTATATATTTATGCTTGCTTTCAGTTGTCTTCATTTTTAACCATTTGAATCTCTATCTCTCAAAATTCTAAACAAATGGGATTTAATTACTTGGAAATTGGTTAAAAGAAGAAATCACGTAGTAACTTCACCGTAGGCTTGCCTAGCGGCGATGTTAGGCGCTATCACGACGTATAGGAGAAATTGGGTCGTGACAATATGGTATCAGAGCATTAGGTTCACGTAGGTCTCACAAGTTATGAGCAAGCCTAATAGAGTCTTGCGGATCGGTGCGGAGACGTTCGTACTCATCTTCGAGAGGCTATAGGGTGTTAGGAAACTACTCTTTCTTCATCTCCTATCGTATAATTGATGTAGTACTAAATATTGTTTTCTCTCATTCTCTCACAGATGGTGAGAACGCGCACATCGGATGTACCAGACCATGAAGGAGCTGCTCCTCCTGTCGCTAGAGGCCGAGGGAGGGCTCCAGTTTGTGGTAGAGGATGAGGGCGTCCTAGAGTTGCTCCAGTTACACCACCAGTGGATCCAGTAGAGGATCCCATTGTTGAGGAACAGGGTGAGGTGCCTGCACTAGGACCAGCTCCAGTGGATTTTATGTACGCATCGGGATTCCAGGAGGTCATGGGCCGTATGCTATGGTTCATGGATTCTATGACTCAAGCTGGTTTATTTCCAGCAGACCCTGCCACATCTCAAGCGGGAGGGAGAGCACAGACCCCTACAGCTGAGGCTCCAGGGCACGCAACTGCCGTATATCAGACCCCAGGCGCACTGCCCATGGGCGAAGCTTAGCCAGTTGCAGCAGCCATACCCGAGCCCATACCAGCTGTGGCCGGCGATCCACATAGGCTATTGGAGAGATGGACCCGACTACAGCCTCCTTTCTTTGGAGGTGAGCGACACGAGGACCCCCAGGACTTTATTGACCGGTGTAGGGACAGACTGCACAACATGAAGATATTGGAATCTCACGGGGTGGATTTTACTACTTTCCAGCTGGAGGGCAGGGCCCGTAGATGGTGGCAGTCTTATCTTTGTGGCAGACCAGGAGGTTCTCCTCCTATGACTTGAGACCAGTTCACACGCCTCTTTTTGGACAGATATATTCCGCCCTCTCAGAGGGAAGAGTTGCGACTTCAGTTTGAGCAGCTCCAGCAGAGCCATATGTCAGTGATCGGCTATGAGGCGAGATTCTCTGAGTTATCTCGTCATGATGTTATGATACTTCCGACCGATGCAGAGAGAGTGCGGAGGTTTGTTGCAGGATTGCACTCTACCAGCCAGGCCATTATGGCCGGGGAGGTTGAGATGGGGACTTCTTACGAGCTAGTTGTAGAGATAGCTCGGAGGATCGAGGGCGCACGTCAGCGTGATCGGGAGCAGGCTACGAGGGATAAGCGGTTTCGGTATTCTGGAGAGTTCAGTGGAGCCCCGACTGGTGGCAGGGGTCAGTTCGTGAGGGGTTGGTCTAGCAAGACTACATATCCAGCACCGCCACCTCCTCGGGGTGCTCCAGTGCGACCTTATTTCAGTGTCATGCCATAGAGTTCTTACCGTCCGCCAGCTATTCAGGGATCCTCAGTGGGTGTTCAGGCCATCAGGGTCAGCCTTCCGGTCAGCAGTCCGCCATTCCGAGAGGTTGTTGTGAATGTGGGGATCCTGGCCACATAAAGAGGTTTTGTTCCAAACTTCGGGGCAAGGCAGTGCAACAGGGACACCGGCCTATGATTACAACACCAGCCGCCCCACCAGCCGTCCAGCCGCCTAGAGGCAGAGGGCAGGTGGGTAGGGGCCGTCCTAGAGGTGGAGGCCACACAGGAGGAGGCCAGTCAGGTGGCGCTCCATCTAGATTCTATGCTTTTCCGGCCAGACCATATGCAGTGGCCTCAGATGCCGTGATCACATGTATTATTTCTGTTTGCGGTAAGGATGCTTCGGTACTATTTGATCCAGGGTCTACCTATTCATATGTTTTATCTTTGTTTGCTCATTTCCTGGGTGTTTCTTAGGAGTCCTTGGTACTCCTGTTTATGTGTCCACTCCAGTGGGCGATTTTGTTATTGTGGATCGAATCTACCAGTCCTGCATTATTACTTTTTGTGGTTATGAGACCAGAGCGGATCTTCTATTGCTTGATATGACCGACTTTGAGGTCATCCTGGGCATGGATTGGTTATCTCCATATCACGCCATCCTTGATTTCCATGCCAAGACTGTTACCTTGCCGATGCTAGAGTTGCCTAGATTAAAGTGGAAGGGTTCGTCTGTCAGTACACCTAGTCGGGTTATCTCTTTTCTGAAGGCTCGACACATGGTTGAGAAGGGGTGCTTGGCTTATCTAGCCTATGTTCGGGATACTACCACAGAGTCTCTGGTGATTGATTCCGTGCCCGTGGTTCGGGAGTTCTCCAATGTGTTTTCTTCTGATCTTCCAGGCATGCCACCAGATCAGATCATGCCACCCAGCCTATATCTATTTCGCCGTACCTCATGGCTCCGAGAGAGATGAAGGAGTTGAAGGAGAAGATTGAGGAGTTGCTAGCAAAAAGGTTCGTCAGACCGAGTGTATCGCCCTGGGGTACACCAGTGTTATTTGTTAAAAATAAAGATGGGACTATGCGGATGTGCATTGATTACCTCCAGTTGAACAAGGTTACGATTAAGAACAAGTACCCGTTGCCGCGTATTGATGATTTGTTCGACCAGCTACAGGGTGCTAGGGTGTTCTCTAAGACCGACTTGAGATCTGGGTACCATCAGTTGAAGATTCGGGATTTCGATGTCCCGAAAATGGCTTTTCGGACTAGATATGGCAATTATGAGTTTTTAGTGATGTCTTTTGGTTTGACTAATGCCCCGAAAGCGTTTATGGATTTGATGAATAGGGTGTTCAGGCCGTATATTGATTCATTTGTCATTGTCTTCATTGATGACATTTTGATCTTCTCGCGTAGCATGGAGGAGCACGAGCAGCATCTAAGAGTGGTACTCCAGAACTTGTGGGAACATAAGCTATATGCTAAGTTCTCCAAGTGTGAGTTCTGGCTAGATTTTGTGGAATTCTTGGGACATGTTGTATCGGGCGAAGGTATTAAGATTGATCCCAAGAAGATCGAGGTAGTTCAGAATTGGCCTCGTCCTACCACATCGACTGAGATCAGGAGCTTCCTGGTGTTAGCAGGTTATTATCGTCGGTTTGTTGAGGGTTTCTCGTCTATTATAGCACCTTTGACTAGATTTACCCAGAAGGGTGCTATGTTCCGATGGTCCGACAATTATGAGGCAAGCTTTCAGAAGCTCAAGACCGCCTTGACCTTAGCACCGGTATTAGTGTTGCCTTCCGATTAACGGATGTATATTATGTATTGCGACACTTCACACGTTGGCTTGGGTTGTGTATTGATGCAGGTGGGGCGAGTTATTGCATATTCTTTACATCAGCTGAAGACCCACGAGAAGAATTACCCTGCACATGATTTGGAGTTGGCCGCGATTGTTCATGCTATTAAGATCTGGAGGCATTATCTTTATGATGTGTCCTGTGAGGTTTACACTGATCATCGCAGCCTGCAACATTTGTTCAAGCAGAGGGATCTCAATTTGAGGCAGCACAGTTGGCTTAAGTTACTGAAGGATTATGATATCACCATCCTTTATCACCCGAGCAAGGCGAATGTAGTTGCAGATGCCTTGATAAGAAAGGCGGAGAGAATGAGTAGTTTGGCATTCATTTCAGCGGAGGAGAGGCCACTAGATTTGGACATTCAGTCCTTGTCTAACAGACTTGTGAGGTTGGGTGTTTCAGAGCCCAGCCGAGTTCTTGCATGCGTCGTCGCCCAATCTTCACTATTCGAGCAGATCAAGGCTTGCCAGTTTGATGATCTGCACTTCTTGGTTCTCAGAGAGACGGTACTACATGGTGGTGCCAGGGAGGTTATTATCGGTGAGGATGATGTTCTGCGACTTCATGGTCACCTATGTGTTCCTAATGTTGATGGTTTGAGGGAGAAGATCTTAGATAAAGCACACAGTTCTCGGTATTCTATTTATCCAGGTGCTTCGAAGATGTATCGCGACCTGAGGCAGCATTATTGGTGGCGTCGGATGAAGAAGGACATAGTTGAGTATGTTACAAGGTGTCTAAATTGCCAGCAGGTCAAGTATGAACATCAGAGGCCAGGTGGCCTACTTCAGCGAATGACTATACTTGAGTGGAAATGGAAGCGCATTACTATGGAATTTGTAATTGGGTTGCCGTGGACCTTGCAGAAGTTTGATGCAGTTTGGGTCATTGTCGACAGGTTGACCAAGTCGGCACACTTCATTCCGGTTATGACCACATATACTTCAGAGAGGTTGGCCTAGATTTATATTAAGGAGATAGTTCGGTTGCACGGTGTGCCAATTTCTATCATATCAGATAGAGGCCCTCAGTTTACTTCATATTTATGGAGAGCAGTACAGAGTGAATTGGGGACCCGTGTAGAGCTCAGCACAACCTTTCACCCGCAGACCGACGGGCAGTCGGAGTGGACAGTTCAAATCTTGGAGGACATGCTCATAAAATGTGTGATTGACTTTGGAGGGCAGTGGGATCGGTTCTTGCCTTTGGTCGAGTTTTCTTACAACAACAGTTATAAGTCCAGCATCAAGATGGCTCCATTTGAGGCATTATATGGTCGACGATGTCGTTCACCCATATGATGGTTTGAGCCCGGCGAGGCTAAGTTATATGGTAACGATTTGGTGAAGGATGCCTTGGAAAAGGTAAAGTTGATTCAGGAGTGACCGCACAGCACAGTCCAGACAGAAGAGTTACGCGGATTAGAAGGCACATGATTTATCATTTATGGTGGGCGATAAAGTTCTCTTGAAGGTCTCACCGATGAAGGGGATCATGAGGTTCGGGAAGAAGGGCAAGTTGAGCCCAAGATTTATAGGCCCCTTTGAGGTGTTGAGGCGAGTTGGGGAGGTTGCTTATGAGCTTGCCTTGTCCCCAGTCTATTGGGAGTTCATCCGATTTTCCACGTGTCTATGCTCCGGAGGTATCATGCTGACAGGTCGCATGTGTTAGACTTCAGCATGGTTCAGTTAGATAAGAGCCTGGGTTATGAGGAGGAGCCAGTTGCCATTGTTGATAGGCAGGTTCGCAAGTTGAGGTCCAAGAAGATTTCTGTGGTAAAAGTTCAGTGGAGAAGCCAACCAGTTGAAAAGTCAACTTGGGAGGCCGAGAAGGACATGCAGAGTAGATATCCACACTTATTCGGCACTTCAGATATAATTATAGACCCGTTAGAGGATGAACGTTTATTTAAGAAGTGGAGAATGTAACGACCTAACCAATCATTTTTCTTTCTAGAACCACGTTCCTCTAAATAAGACTCCCCGTATGCGCTCTTACTATTTTATGACTTGCAGGGATGGTTAGTTCGGGATTTGGAAGGGTTCGGGTTGAAATCGGAACACTTGGTTCCTTAGTTTGTCTTTAGAAAGGCTAAGTTTGACTTCGGTCAACGTTTTGGGTAAATGACCTTGGAATCAAGATTCGACGGTTCCAATAAGTTTGTATAATGAATTTGGACTTGAGCGTATGTTCAAATCGGGGTTTTGGATGACCCGGGAGCGTTTCGGCGCTTGATAGTGAAAGTTGACTATTTGAAGGTTTTAAAATTCTTTAAATTTGGTTTGGAGTAGGTTTTTTTGTTATTGAGGTCCGTTCGGAGTTTCGAGCTCGGGAATAGTTCCGTATGATGATTTAAGACTTGCACGCAAAATTTGGTGTCATTCCGAGTAGTTTAAGTATGTTTCGGCGCGCTCGGAGTAAGTTGGAAGAACTTGAAGTTCATAAGTTGATCCTATTGATTTTGGGTTGCGATTCTTAGTTTTAATATTGTTTTCCGCATTCCGAGGGTACGAGCGAGTCCGTTTTATGATTTCAAACTCGTTGGTATATTTGGATGGGGCCTCGGTGGCCCCGGACGCCATTCGGATGATGCGCAGATTGAGTTAGGACTCAAAAAGGGCTGCTGGTGCACCAGTTCTGGTGTGCCCGCACCTGCGAGCTTTTGGCCGCAGGTGCAAGCCCGTAGATGCGTCCTCTAGGCCGCAGAAGCAGCTTTGGAGCCTTGGCCAGTGGTACGCAGAAGCAAAGGGTTGAGCGCAGAAGCGGGTCGCTTCTGCGATGAGGAGTCGCAGAACCGAGACTGCAAAAGCGGAAGCCTGTCCACAGATGCGGCCTACGCTGGTCCTGTGGCATTCCGCAGAAGCGGGCCTTGTGCCTCAAAAGCAGTACTGCAAATGCAGCCCAGTGACCGCAGATACGGATATTCTGCTGGGCAGAACCCTCATTTAATGTCGGGACTCAACCATTTTGGGTTCTTTTATTTCATTCTTTGGGAGAGTTTTGGAGCTCTTAGAGAGGGGTTTTCACTAATCACTTTAAGGTAAGTAATTTCCTTACAATGTGAGTTAAATACATAGATTATGGGTAGATTTAACATGAAAAATTTGTGAAATCATGGGTTTAGATGAAAAATATAGGTTTTGATAAAAATGAGATTTAACCACGAAAATGGTTATGGAATTGAGTAAAAATTATATATTTGAGTTCATGAGGTTATGGGTAACAACTTTCTTCAAAAATTTTCGAAATCCGGGCACGTGGACCCGGGATGAATTTTAGGAATTCTTCAATTGGGATTAGGTAATCACTTTAATAGGTAGAATATGAACTTTTGAGCACGTATTAATTATTTTATATAATATTTGACTAGTTTCGAGTCGTTTGGCACCGAGTTGAGGGTTTAGAGCACAGTTGTGGACCGAAAAGTAAGCTTTGAGACGAGGTAAGTCTCTTGCCTAACCTTGTAAGTGGGAACTCTCCCCCTTAGGTGTATTTTTGCTGTGAATTTTATGTGTGGGGAGCTACGTACGCACTAGGTGACGAGAGTCCGTGCATAGCTGTATTTTATGTGATGTACGGGTAGACTTAGGTTTACACCATACCTTATTTGCACTGTTATGTTGGTTATGCACATTAACTGCTTTGAAATGAGCTGAGATTAAGGATTTAAATATTTATAGTCTCTAGTTTAGATTTCTTATGTTTGGAAAGAATTTAAGGATTTTATGAGAACTCTGACAATTTTATGTTTACTCGCGTCGCAAGTATTTCCGCGAGCGAGGTAAACTTTTCTCTTCTCTCATAGGAGCGGGCCGTTTACCTCGGCAGGTTAATAGATGCATCTATGGTTTGTGTCGTTCGACCCTCGGCAGTACACAGTATATTTCTGGATCGGGTCGTACGACCTCGGCATAAATCGTGCGTGATAATACTCGGAACTTAACTTTTATTTGATATTAATTTATGGCTTGAGCGGTCACTATTATTTAAAGGACAGGAATTTATTTGAAGTTATTATTAGTAAAGAGAATTATTATTCACTGCTTTGTAGTGTTAGTTGCTTACATAATCCATGCTTATTTATGATTTTTCGCATTTTATTTATAGCCCATAGTAAGTGTCGATGTCGACCCCTCGTCACTACTTCTTCGAGGTTAGACTTGATACTTACTGGGTACATGTTGTTTATGTACTCACGCTACACTTCTGCACTGACCGTGCAGGATCTGAGGCAGGTGCATCTGGTGGACATACCGGCACACACCCCCGTTACCCGGAGGCCTAGTGGTGAGCTGCATCCTGAGTCGTTCTGCAGCACCTAGAGCCTTTCTTTTGTACTTATTTTATGTCTATGTTATTTCAGACAGTAGTTAGAGTTTTGTATATTCTACTAGCGCTCATACACTTGTGACACCGGATCTTAGCACACACTCTAGTAGACTTTACAGTTTTGGGGTAGTTACATATTTATGCTTGCATTCAGTTATCTTCATTTTTAACCATTTGAATCTCTATCTCTCAAAATTCTAAACAAATGGGATTTAATTACTTGGAAATTGGTTAAAAGAAGAAATCACGTAGTAACTTCACCGTAGGCTTGCCTAGCGGCGACGTTAGGCGCCATCACGGCCAATAGAAAAAATTAGGTCGTGACACTTGTCTTCCCCACAAAGGCACGTCTGCCAATAAGTTTCTCAACCACTCGCCTTCTCGCCCTGCCAACTCAAAAGCAATGCATCCAGACTCCATAGTAGATCGTGCTATACAAGTCTGTTTTGAAAACTTCTATAAAATAACACTGGCACCCAAAGTAAATATATAGCCACTAGTGGAGCTAACTTCATCATTGTCAGTAACCCAATTTGTATAACAAAATCTTTCTAAAACAGCAGGAAATTTATTAAAATGCAAACATCAATCCACTGTACCTCTCAAATACCTTAGCAAAAATGCAAACACCAATCCATAGTACCTCTCAAATACCTTGGCAAACGATGAAGAGTATTCCAGTATTCACTACTGGGATTGTGAGTATATCTACTCAATCTACTAACAGCATAAGCAATATCAGGTCGTGTATAATTCTTGAGAAATATTACACTACCAATTATCTTAGCATATTCAGTTTGAAAAATACTGGATTCTTTATTCTTTCTCAAGTGTATGCTAGGATCGTAAGGAGTTCTCACAGAAGCTACATCAAATCAATTAAACCTTTTCAATGTTTTCTCAATATAATGAGACTGAGACAACAAAAAACCATTAGAAGTTCTTTTAATTTTAATCCCTAAAATCACATTTGCTTCTCCATGATCTTTCATTTCAAATTTAGAAGACAAAAAATATTTAGTCTCATTAACAACATTCACATTAGGGCCAAAGATTAACATGTCATCCACATACATAAATATAATCACACAATCTGATCCTATCGTCTTGGAATTAACACAAGTATCAGATGCATTAACAACAAAATCATTATCCACTAATGTGCTATTAAACTTTTCATACCATTGCTTAGGTACCTGCTTTAAACCATACAGAAACTTGCTCAATTTGCATACTTTATTCTCCTGTACTTGGATTACAAATCTCTCAGGTTGAGACATATAGATCTCTTCCTCTAAATCACCATTTAGGAAAGTCGTTTTAACATCCATTTGATTTATCACTAAATTATGAATAGCGGCTAAAGCAACAAGAATTCTAATAGTCGCTATCTTAGTCACAGGAGAATAAGTGTCAAAGTAATCAATGCCTTTCTTTTGGTTAAAATCCCTAATAAGAAGTCTAGCCTTATATTTCTCAATTGTACCATCAGGTCTCAATTTCTTCTTAAATATCCACTTGCTACTTATGGGTTTACAACCTTTAGGCAAATCAGACAAGTCCCAAGTGTGATTAGAAACTATAAAGTCTAATTCATTTTTAATGGCCTCTTTCCAAAAAGTAGCATCTATTGACCTCATTGCTTCATTATAAGTCTTAGGGTTTTCTTCTATTAAATAGATTGACACTAATTCATCACTCAAAACATCAAAATCAATATTTTCAGTCACGAAAGTACTGATAAAGTCAAGACCAAAGCTAGCTTCAATTCTACGTCTCTTACTCCTTCTAAGTTCATTTTCATGCTCATTAGCAGTAATACTAGAATTAACAGACATAGATGTAGAAGCATTATTAGGCACATCACTAGGCAAATTATATTTCCAATGGAAAAACATGCTCAAAAATTCTGCATTTCTAGATTCACAAATAGAACCATCATTCAAAGACACAAATCTATACACTACACTATTTTGAGCATAACCAATAAAAATAACATCAAAAGTCTTGGGTTCAACAGTTACTTGTTTAAAATCAGGTAGACCAACCTTAGCCAAACATCCCCATACTTTCAGAATTTTCAAGTTAGAGGTAAACCCTTTCCATAACTCATACGGGTTTTTATCTAACTTCTTATGAGGAACTTTATTAAGAACATAGCATGCAGATAAAACAACTTCCCTCAACATATTATCAGATAAACCCAAACTCAAAAGCATAGAATTCATTATTTCCTTAAGGGTTCTATTTTTCAGTTCGGCTACACCATTTTGTTGGGTAGTATAGGGAGCACTAACCTCATGTATAATACCATTTTTCTCACAAACGGCTTCTAGAGTATTAGTACTGTATTCATCACCCCTGTCAGATCGTAGTCTCTTGATTTTTCTATCTAATTGGTTTTCTACAAAGGTAACCCTTCCCAACAAAGACTTCTCCACGAGAAATAACTACTTTATCAGATTCAAAAACAAGTTTAAGACCTGCTTTGTTGAGAATCGCACCAGAAACTAAGTTTCTACGGGGGGGAGGGGTTACATACAGAGTGTGTTACAAAAATTAAAGCATGATAGTTATAAAGAAATAAATGGGACGTTACAAATTCAATTCAAAGAGAATGAATTTGGAATGGGCCTCACGTATATCTCGCGCACAGGAGGGGAGGGGGAATTGACTCGTTTTGTCTTCAGGACTAATTTCTCATGTGCACGAGAACACTTTCTTTTACTAGCTCTTTACAAGCCCAACAAAGAGTAATTCAATATAAAGAGAAGAAAGAAACTTTCCACAATAAATGAGGGACGCTTTAACTTTCACAAAAGACAAAGAAGTAAAGAAGTAAAAGGAACTACAAAAAAATCTTTGACTTTGCATTACCAAATATAAATACCAACATACTCAAGTTACTATTTTCCATAAGGCTCTAGTAATTGCTTTTTCAGACTTTCGAGGGGTTGTTTGGTTCGAAACAAAAATATTCTGGAATTAATCCCATATGGGATAATTAATATCAAAATTTTGGTATAAAACTTACAACAACAACAACATACACAGTGAAATCTCATAAGTGGGGTATGTGGAAGGTAGTATATACGTAGCCTTACCCTTACCTTTGTGAAGGTAGAGAAATTATTTCCAATGGACCCTCGACTCAAGAAAAGTATAATCCCAACAATCATTAAAAGGACAAACAAAGCAACATTTTGGTATAAAATTTATAACATTTTGACTAATACCAATAATTAAACACAAAATAAATATAAACTCAAATTTATACTAATCTCGGTAACCAAACGACTGCTAAGTGATTTTGCGCTACTCCTATGTTATAGGAGCAGTTCATATCGATTAGTCGAATTTTCACTGGACCCTAAATAACCCAATGTGGACTCCAGTACTCCACAACCAGTGCTGTGCATGTCTTTGGTCCATGTGGGTAAACTTTGCATCATCCTTAAATCCCAAATAGATTTTAAGAGGTTCTAACAAAAAAAAATTCAAAAAGTTTATATTAATGAAGACAACTCAAATCTTCTGATCAAGGTTAATGAAGATTATACATTATTATTTTTATTTTTCAAAAAAATTTAGGTTGTACACAAATACAACAGGCCCTTCCGAAATTCAAGTGAATTCCTCACGAACATAATGACAAGGAATTTTGTAGGTTGAGGAACAAAATGATATCTTCATAAATTTTAACATTGTTATGCAAGAAACTTAATGACAAGGCGGTTTTTGTAATGATTTTCAAAACTATAGGAACGTATAATATAATTTAGAACAAGGGAGTCAACGAAATCAAGACTACATTTAGTCAATTCCTATGGTAAAAATGAGTTTACTTATGTTTTAGCCAAAACAGGACCAATTTTTCTGAATAATCTGGATTTTCTCATTGTTAAAGACGCAGCTAACTTGCTCCCGTTTAAACGATTAACATTTCGTTAGCTTGGTTTATGGTGCCCAACTATGTCTTATAAAAAGGACCTAGCGGTCGCTGCAAATATAATTCGATTTTATAGTCCAGAGTTGAATCTCACAAAGAATTAAGATTTAGCTGTAACGGTTCACTATCACTAAGAAAACAAGTTCAAACAATTTTTAAGTTATAAGGATTGTGAAAAAAACAGTAAAATATTATCAACTAAAGATCTAGACCAATTGCTTGTTTGGATGGTTGTTACCCATCGTTTTATAATGTATTGTATTGTATTGTATTATATTGTATTGTATCGTTTTATAAATATAATGTTTGGATAGATTATATTGTTGTTGTTAAATAATATTTTGCTGTTTGTTTTGATTGTATCGTACTGTACTGTAACTGATAAGTTTATTAAAATACCTTTAATTATTTAAATATTAAATTTATCAAGAATTACGCATAAATATAATTTAAGAAAATCCCTTTCTACTAATTTATCACCAAATATGTCTTGTAAATAAATTGAGCAACTAAATTATGGAGTTAAAATAAAAACTAAAAAAAGGTAAAGGATAAAATAGAATTATGGAGTAATAGGTTAGGGTATAATTGGAAAGAAAAATAGGAAACAATCCCACCACACCAAATCGGTTGTTTCAAAAAATGGGACTTTTCATTGTTGCGGAACAATGGATTTAACAATCCAATACAACCAATTTTAATGAAACAATCAAAACAAACATTGTTTTGGGATAACAATAAAATACGATACAAATGAGTAACAACCATCCAAACAAAATGTAAGGGTTGTAGACAAAATTAAGGAGGCCTTGATTTATGATTTCCCCAATTGCCGGAATCTTTCTTGCTATAATAGCTATAATTTCGCCTTTACTTTCTACGGATTGTGAGCATTCAACTTACAATAATTCTCTATCGAACAATCTCGATAATTTATTAGACATATTCTATCGAACTACTCTAGCTGACAATTTCTCACAGCTCACTACGATCATGCCAAAGCTTCGTTATCTCTAATTCGGCTTTTAAACCTGCAGTACTGATCTCTCACATACCAAGGCAACGGCGTTGTTCAAGACCTATCTAAATACATACTCTCACTCGAGAAATATATAATAAATAGGTACCATTAATTGAAAGCTCTTCAATTAACTAAAATAAGCATGTAGTTGAACAAATAGAGGAATCTAAAGGCTCAGTTATAACCTCTGTTTTAAAAGGCGTTTCTGGGGCGAGCTCCGGGGCGAGGCGTACCAAAAACGCGTCGGGGCGATGGTGTGGGGCGAAAGTCTCAAGAGGCGTATGCCCCGCAATTTGGGGCGTACGCCCGGGAGTTCGGGGCGCGTTTTTTTAGTAAGGAGTAAGCCCTAGAGAATTTTTCAAATTAAAACAAAATTTGTTGAATTAGTCCTTCATATAATACTCAAAATTTCAAAAGTCAGTTTGGTAATTACTCAAAAGGTTTAAAAAGGAACTCAAAAGTATTAAATTTAAAAGTAAAGACTTTTTTTATTGATTTAAGCTCTAATTCATAGTTTTTTTAATTTTTTATCTTGTCCGCTAGTCTGCTAATATCTCCCAAAAGCAACGAATATTTAATTTTTTTTACAAATACAAAGAGAACTACATTTTTCTTCATAGCAGTAAATTCAAAGTTCAAATTGCAGGTTAATCATCCTTTTTGTTCTTGCATATAGAAAACTTTATTCTTTTAGATTCAAATTACTTGTGCTTGTAAGTAACGTATAATAGATTGTTTGATTAGTTTTTTGTGAGGATGGAGCACACATATATATAGTTTTCTTCAATTTTTATGCAATTTTACTTGTTTATAAATATTAACTGTCATTATATTATTTTTTAAAATATTAAAAATTAAATACCTATGGGGCTTACGCCCCGCGCCTCGGGGCTTACGCCCACGCCTTTTAAAACACTGGTTATAACAAAACATATCAAGAGTTCCTACAAAAAGTTCCATCAAAATCTTAGAAAGAAATTTAGCTACTCATAGTCATGCTAACAATAACATTAACAATTGAAAGCATTAATCTATAAACTAAGAAAGAGTGGAAGAAAAACTCTTGATCCGGTGCGTGCAATTCTTCTGGCCGTCTTTTCCTCCTCAAAAGTTATAACCTCTAAAATCTAGGTTACATAGGTATTTATATACTATGCTACAATTAGGGCCGAAATAATTATGTCTTAAGCTGACTAGGCATCCAAAAAGTCTCGGAATAGGGCTTGGCGCGTTGTGCCCAATCAACCTTGCCCTGGAGCTCGCCTAGCGCCGTCCGGGGCTCGGTTCTTGGTGCCTTAAACCTCACAAGGCATCATGTAAGGCGCCGACTTTTGGTTGCCTAGCACCCTCTGGAGTCTGGAGCACCATTCTTTCCTTGCCTAGTACTGGGGAACCATTTTCACCGAGCCTTGCTCCGTGTAAGGCACCAATTTCACTGCGTGCTCTACATCATTATTTTGGTGCCAATTTTTGCAATTTATTTCATGTCTAATACACATAAAATAACTCAATTAAGCTCAAACGTTGCACAAATTATTATTATTTTATATAGAATATAGCTAGGGTAAATAAAAGTATGAAAGTATAATAATTTAGACATCAGTTACAACAGACTATATCTCATATAGAGAAGTTGAATAAAGACTTTAGCTTCCCACCTTATTTTCAATGTATTTAAGTTTTATTTATTGACATTATATAAATATTTATTTATAAATATATATTTATATATATGTATATATATTGAATTTGAATAACCTGATTTAATACAGACACCTATATATTAATCACTACTACATATTCTCAATTCATTTTTGGTAATTTTTATCATATAAGACCACAAAATAAAAAAAAAATCCTCTTTACTATTTTAAACTTCACGCCTAGTTACATAAAACAAAATAGATGGAATAATTCAGCTAACTAACCAAGTTGACGGGTCTAGAATGATCTCGTCCTTTAGGACAAGGCCATTGAGTAGGGAAACCGATGTAATGGTGACTAAAATCTTTGGTCCGCCTTAATTATGAATTGCAGAATTTATTAACTATATTCCCCTTACTGAAATTGGCCAAACAAATGTAACCTTTTCAAGTCCTTCTCTTTGAAGTCTAATTCAGTGAGATTGCTTCAAACTTGTCGCAAATCTATATTATATTAAAAGCACGAAAACTCTTAGAAAAATATTGTTTGCGTTTTTTATCCTTAAAATTTGATTTTAAACTAGACAAGATAGTCATTTTATTATTTTCCTAAAGTTTAGGAGTTTGAAGTCAACTAAAACTATGGTCATTAAGTCATTCCTTATTTGATCAATGTAGAAACTCTTAATATTTAATAACTTAAAATAAGGTTTACTAATATAAATCCTTTATTTATTTGAATAATTGTGTGATGTAAAATATGTTAAAAGTGAAACCTTGAAGCTGGCTTTTTAGAATACGTGATGTTAAGTATGTTAAAAATTAGTGTATTATATGTGAAACTCAAGGCATACAAGACTTCTCAGTTCAACTAAAATTAAGCATGTTATAAGTTATTTATGCTTCTTTTACATGATTAGTTTCTTATTATGTAGTGAAATAAAAATTTTATCATTACTTTGATAAGTTTAAAGTTATCATCAATCTTTTGTTAGATGTTTTTATTAAATGTGGCTCATAAATTACTTTTTTCGCCTTTTTAGTTCTTTAATCCATTGGCTGCTAATTGTAGTTCTTTATATCATCTAATTTGTGGTATAATGGTTTGACATTAGCTATTGGGGTATTATAACTTTTAGCTCAGGTTAGAAACTATTTACATCTGGTAGCCGAAAAAGTATATAAAACTTGTATAATTTTATATATAACATAAAAAATGTATATATATACAAACAATATACAAATTTTATATATTTTTTCGGCTATTATTTTTATAGCGGTTACACAGTGTCATTTTTCCTTAGTTATTTTGTAGGCTCTAAATTGTCAATTATTCATTTTATTTTCTAGGAGTTGTAGGACCAACCTTTACTCCCAAATTTCAAACAAACACAATTATGATTATTTTCATGTTATTGACAAATCTTTGAATAATTATGATAAAAGTATGTCATAGAAGATATTTAATTAAATTTAATGTTGATAGGCTTTTCAACTTAAAAAATGAAGACTTAACCTATATAGCCGGTCATCCAACCGCTTAACTAAACATAGCCAGCGAATGTATAATATATGTCTACCAGGTAGGAAAAGTAAATAGTGAGTAAATAGTGAATCCGTCCGGCTATTTATATAAAAAATCCTTTTGAAAATAGATTTTACACTATACAAAGTTATCCTTTAATTATTCTCTTAATATTTAAGATTTTAAAATCAACTAAAATTTATAGTTCAAAATGTAGCTGTTGGATTCTACTTTTGCTACAGTAATATATTCTTTTTTAATCTGTTAGAAACAATTCATATAGTAGTTCTTATTGATTAAAGAAAAATGGACCGTCTTTTGTTAGTTAGTTGAAGATGTTAGTGTCTATTAGAACGAACTTGAAAATTACCACACAAAAAATGAACTTGAACATAGCTTTTCAAAAAAAAAAAAAAAAAAACTCTTAAATCTTCAAATGCTATGTGTTCTTACTGAAATTAAAAAGGAAGTATGATAATTTGTGAAATTAAAGTGATAAAATTAAAGAGATGGCCATGAATTTAAGTTGAATATATAGAATGATGATATTTGAGGAATTCTATGAGACAATTTCTCTTTATTTATTGAGTTATCTATATTGGATTAATATTCATCAATTTCAAAAGTTTAAACTTTTATTTTGTAATTCAGATATAATTTGAATATACTATTTATCTGGTTTTTATAAAAAAAAGTTTACTTATTGAAGTTGGGTATCCTAAGACTAGTCTTTACTAAAAACTGTTTTAAGTTTTCAGAAGCATAAACAATAAGGAAAAACAAAACAAAGCATCAGGACTAAGAAGAACTACTTATAAACATTAAATAATTCCATCTCAATTGGTAAGCATTAGAATGAAGTAAATATAATTAAGTCATCACGAATTGATCAAGAACATTCTAATTACTGTTAATAACATTAAAAGACCAACAAACGAAGAAGGAAAACAAATAACACTAGGTAGTCCAGCCAAATTCATTACATAAACTTTTCAAATAGCTAGTGCAATCTGTAGGCAAGAAGGAGATTTTGTTTGCAACAAGATCATATCCAATTAGGAAATTTGCCTGCGCCAAGTTTCCAAAAATAGCAACTTCCTCTGCTGGCACTATTGTAAGACAAACCAAACCTTCCTCCACTTCTGTAAACGTGCTCGAAGTCGACAACTCTAAATCTGCATCTGTAAAATGCGCGACAATCTTGGGAGCATCGATAGTACCATTCTCAGACTCGTAACAGAGACCAAAAGTGCCCGAAGGATCATCTTTCTTAGTAGCATTAATCGAATCCACTAACGTTAATTCCAAACTCGAGTAAAATTCGCTAGGCAGCAATGTTAATGTCGTACCAGAATTAATTATAATGTTCCCTTGACTAAGTTTATGTGACTGGTGGCATTAGAAATTGATGATTGTAATGGAATTGGGATTAAACAATAAGAGAATTTTCCATTGATTTCTTTATCCAATTGGTTGATAATTGAAACTTCACCGCCACATAAGCCAATAATACCAGAAGTATAGTTATTGAACGCGCCACTATTGTCATGACCGCAACCAAAGACAACATTAGGAATGGAAACATTATTTCCATAAGTAGAAGGAAATGTTAATTTCTCAAAAGCAAGGTCACCAATAATTTGTGATTGGCACCATAACTCATTTGATATTCACAAATATTTCCTTACACAAGAAGAAGTCCCTAGTGATGCACATTCTTCAGCATTACACCCTACAGTTTTATAAGTAGAGTTTTTTTGGGAATCAAAAAGGGGGGCTGATTGTTGGAAACAATTAGTGCAAGGCATATATTGTGTCCATGTTAAGTCACTACCAGTGTCAGCTATGGCTACAATTTCAACTGGTGGAGTTCCAATAGAGATTTTCATGAGATATTCTCCTGGGATTGGAAAAATATCCGATTGGATTGTGTCATTAGCACTAGCAAAGGAATTTTTCTTGAAGAAAGATGCCCGTGAAAATGAGCGGTGGAAGGAGTTTCGAAGACGCTTTGATGGATTGTTTGATGGGTTGTAGAGGGTGAAAGAGTAGAATCGAGGTGCATAAGATCAAGGGTGAAACCATTTTCGCCACAAGTGCGTATTATTTTTCGGCAAGAAATCAAAGAAAGATGAAAGAAAGCTAAAAAGAGTATGGTAGGAAAAAGAGTGTGAGATTTAGTATTGACCATTTTGGTGACAAGGGTTTATGAGAGTTGATATTGTATTCAAGAATGATGAGAAATGATGAAGAAAAGCTTGTGATTAGTATCATTTTATAGGTGAAAATAAACGAATGGGAATGCATGTAAGAATTTGGAAAGTCAACAGGAAATATGGGATTCAGGGGGAATGCATATTAACTTGGAAGAATTGGCAAAGACACCAAATGCAAAGTAAGAAGTGAAACATTTCTTGAAAATTAAATACATGAGTTTCAATTTCCATAGATGAGACAAGTATATTATTAAATAACTACGTCGAAAACGATTCATTTAATATACTCTTTTCCCCCATATTTCTATTCACACCATTGTGTAACACAATGCATTGATTTTCTAGGCATGGATTGTTTTGCTTTCGTTAAGAAATATAACATGATTTTCATTATAAAACCATTTAATACTGCATGTACGAGTTTTGACCTATTACCTTCCTGCCGTAAAAAGACTTTCTAATAAACGATAAATTCACGTCACAAAAGTTTTCAGTATGATTCAAGACAATGAATTTTGGAAGTTTTCTCACTTAGAAATAAATGAACTCCTATTTTGAATGCAACATGTCATGCATTTACCTTTTGGCTTCTACTAATTAGAGGCGGATCCAATATTTAAATTTTATAGGTTCAAAATTTAAGGTTTTTAGTATTGATCTCATTATATTTATAAAATTATGGTTTCATATCTATTATTTATTATAATTCCACTGATCTTTAATATAAAAGTTTATGTTCTACATCGAAAGTTATAGGTTCAAGTGAACCCGTATGTATAGTTGTATATCTGCCATTGCTATTAATGATGAGGTGATGTCACGACCCGAAATTCCCACCTTCGGACCGTGATGGCGCCTAACATTTCACTTGTTAGGCAATCCAACGTTAGAATAATATTATCAATTTTTAAAATAATTTTTAAATTTATTAATAACAAAGAACAATTGCGAAAGTAAATTCTGAAATATAGTGAATAATTCATAAAATCAACGGTGTCTAAATACCATCCCAGAATTGGTGTCACAAGTGGAAGAGCTTCTAGAATAATACAAATAAAGATCTTAATAAAATAAAGCTGTCTGGAAATAAACACACAGCTAAAGTAAAGTAGACGGGGACTTCAGAACTGCGAATGCCGTGCAGTGTATATCTCAAGTCTCCTCTGGTAAGTGTTGAGCCTAACCTCGACGAAGTAGTGACGAGGCTAAGGCAGGTCACTTACATTAATCTGTACGCAATATTAGTAACAACAACAATAATAGAAATAAATCGGGTAACTCATTTATAATAATTGAAGCCAACTCAACAGTCATAACCAATTATCATTTTCATCAATTCTGTTGCAGCGTGCAACCCGCTCTCACAATATATTCACATTCAATTCTGTTGCAGCATGCAACCCGCTCTCACAATATATTCATTTTCAATCCTCTCATATAATTATTTTTAATCATGTATATATATTAACTTTTAAATAAGTCTATTGCGGCGTGCAATCCGATCCCCCAAATATTGACTTTTAATAAGTCTGTTACGGCGTGTAACCCGGTCCTCCAATATGGACTTTTTAATAAGTCTGTTGCGGCGTGCAACCCGATCTTCCAATATATCCATTTACCAATTCTTATAGAAGAAATTTTTTCAATAAATACAATAATTAATATAAAATTATAAGACAACAAGCATACAATAATTATGATTTAAATATGAAATAAACAATGACAAATAGCAAATTATTATAAAAATGAGGGAGAAAATAAGCAGTTTAATATTTAATATGCTAAATGTCAAATAACAATTAAGACACATAATTCAAATAGCATGTAACAATTAATGCAGGAATTCAAGAATTAATATTTGATAAAGAATAGGAGAGAAATAATTATTATAATAATTAATTCATAATTTAAAGCGACTTATGATTTTTTAAATTAATTATGCAAACAATTAATTTGGCGACGTATAGACACTCGTCACCTCGCCTATACGTCGTTCCCATGCATTTCACATAACAAATAGTTTAAGGGTTCTATTCCCTCAAGTCAAGGTTAACCACGACACTTACCTCGCTTTGCAAATTTCAATCAATTACTCGACCACAACTTTTCCTTTTAAATTTGTCTCCAAAAGTTTCAAATCTATTCACAAACAATTCGATATACTCAATACGAATCATAGGAATTAATTCCGTATGAATTTACTAATTTTCCGGATAAAAATTCGAAATTTATTTAAATATGCGACAGTGGGACCCACATTTCAAATCCCAAAAAAACTTACGAAATCCGAACACCCGTTCCGATACGAGTTCAACCATACAAAATTTATCCAATTCCGATGTCAAATGGACCTTCAAATCTTAAATTTTTATTTTTGGAAGATTTTATAAAAATTCCAATTTCTTCCATCTAAATCTGAAATAAATGATAAATATAGACTTAGATTTATGAAATACAATCACTATATTATAAAGAACACTTATCCAGTTCGAAATCGTGAAAAACTCCTTTGAAATCGCCCCTAAACCGAGTTCTAATTGAGGGTTTGTGAAAAATGGGAAAACTCCCAGTTTGGTTCTGTTTTAAGTCACATGCGTCAGGCCTTCTTCGCGTTCGCGAAGGGCCTGTCGCGTTCGCAATGAGTAGCAGCCCGTGGATTTTGCGTTCGCGAGTCCTCCTTCGCGTTCATGAAGGCTTTTCCCCCCTGGCCTTCGCGTTCGCGTGCCAGTGCTCGCGCTCACGTAGAAGGACAACTGACCCCTCCCCCAGGCCTCTAAAGCTTCGCATTCGCGTTGAGCTGGTCGCGTTCGCGAAGGGTAAAGTCCCCATAGTTTCGCGTTTGCGACCCAATCCTCGCGTTCGCGAAGAAGGAAAATTCAACCAACCTAGTTTGCTCTTCGCGTTCGCGAGAGTACATTCGCGAACGCGATGAAGGAAATACCAGAAGCCTGAAGTTGCAGAAAATCAGATTTTTCTAAGTTCAAAATCATCCTGTATCCTATCCGAAACTCACCCGAGCTCTCGGGGCTCCAAACCAAACATGCACCCAAGTTCCAAAATATCATACGAACTTGTTCGCGCGATCAAATCGCCAAAATAACACCTAGAACTACGAATCGGACATCAAATCAAAGGAAGTTTTCAAGAAAATTTTAAAACTTATATTTTCACAACCGGACGTCCGAATCACGTCAAATCAACTCCGATTCGCACCAAATTCGGCAGAAAAGTCATAAATATTATAGTGGACCTATACCGGGCTCCGAAACTAAAATATAGACCCGGGGTCAATAAATCCAACATCAGTAATTTCTTAAAAATTATTAAGCTTTCAAGCTTTTAATTTTTCATCAAAATTTCATATCTCGGGCTAGGGACCTCGAAATTCGATTCCGGGCATACGCCCAAGTCCCAAATCACGATACGGACCTACCGGAATTGTCAAAATACTGATCTGGGTCCGTTTTCTCAAAATGTTGACCAAAGTCAACTCAGTTGAGTTTTAAAGCTCTATTTCACATTTTAATCCATTTTTCACATAAAAACTTTCCGGAAAATTGTACGGACTGCGTACGTGAGTCGAGGAATAATAAATAATATTTTTTGAGGTCTTAGAACACAGAATTAATAATTAAATTTAAAGATGACATTTTGGGTCATCTCATGTGATGAGCGGTTGAGTTTCATCTACACCTCCCCCAAAAAACACATAGAAAGTGGATTCGATATATTAAAAAAAAGGAGAAAAAAGAATGCAACCTATCAAAGCTAATAGATAAAATGAAGTCAAGCCTTAGTATGTTTTTTGACACCGTCGAATATTACTAGCTATAGGTTGTGTAATTACTAGGATATGTTATTCACATAGTTTATTAAGTACACAACATAGTAAATCAAAGACTTATTTATTTTTTCTGATGTATTATAATGTAATTCTTAGCTTCTAGTACAAGACATGCACATTTTCATAACCATATTCCCTGTAAAGTATATATAAACACGTAGCCTCGGCCACAAAGCAAAACAGTCCAGAAGTACTTAATTTGGTTATCAAGAACGACCGACTCCCAGAGTCCGAAGACCTCTACAAATTAAAGTTTCACTGTACGGGTAAAATCGATTCGTATTAAATTCTCGTATAATAGAGCGACACGTGAAATCGGAGACAGATGGAAAACGAAACAGGTGGAAACTAAGACCGGGGGCAGCAACTTCGGTTGGCATTGGGAAGCCCCCGAAGGGAGTATTACTAATGAAGACAAACGAGTGCCTGCCACCCGTTTAAATACACAGTCCGTTATAGAGAATTTTGGCTTTCATAGCCTGTCGTAACATATTCTTCAATGACCCCTATAATTGTCATTTAAGAGAGGCTTGATCCTAGGACCTTGTTCCCTAGGTGCAACTATAAGTAGTGATTTCAACAGCCATTGTAAGGACTCGAATTTTCTAACAAACTTATACGATATACTATTCAAAAGCTCAATAACATTTCATTTCTTGTTTATTGATATTCATATTGCTGCCTTCGGAAGCTCTACTCCCGGGACCAAGCTAATTGCTGTCTTATATCGTTTTCAACGCTTAGTCTTGCATTTTACTTAATTTATTTATCATTTTGGGATCAAATCGATCCGCTTGTCTATAAATCATGTTATAAATTTAACTGTACCGTTTTACGGATAAACAATTCGGCGCTCACTGTGTGGCTTAGACAGTTGTGTAATTGAATTGATCCCCGCATCTATTCCTAACATGTTTAATTCTTTGTTTCTTAACGAAAAATCGTAAGAACATGGCAGATGATGATGTCAACATTATACACAACGTTGAGGCACAAGGAAATACGCCTCGACACGAAGATTAGATCAGTGATAGCCACAACGAGGAAGACGTAGCCACGCCGGTCCATGGCGGGCAATATCCACGACATGTTCGAGAAGCAATTTCTGATGATGCTGAAGACGAGCACGTTGTGGAAACAATGAGAATCCTAAGGGAGAAACTAAAGGCTATTATGGGCCATCTCTCGCGACAAGATCAGGTCATGTTAGAGTTGAAGCAAGTGTTGTCGGGTGCTTCCAAAAACGCGAATGGAAGAGGTCCGATTCCTCTCGGTGCTCCCGCAAACCAAACAACACAAAGGGTTGATAACAACAACCCGATGGGTGAGGTCGGCTCTGATGGGGCTGGGGGGAATGACAGTGGATCTGGTAACAATGACGGGAATGATCCCTTTAAAATCGAACTCATGCGGTTTATGAGAGAAATAAATATCAGAATGGATCAAATCCCGGGTGCACCGCCAATGTTAAAAGGACCGGACTCAAAGAAGTACACCTAGTTGCCTTTCAAACCAAGTACGACACCAGAGTTAATTCTGAAGCAGTTCAAAATGTCAGACGTGCAAAATATGATGGAACTTCAGATCCTGAGGAGCACATTACACTTACACAACGGCGGTGAAAGGAAACGACTTAGCTCTGCACGAGATTGAGTCATTCTTGCTGAAGAAGTTTGGAGAGACCCTCACAAAGGGGGCCCTAACATGATATCACTTCTACCCGAGAACTCAATAGATTCTTTTGAGATGATCGCAAATTCTTTTATCAAGGCCCATGCTGGGGCCAGGAAGGTACAAGCCCGAAAGGCCGACATATTCATAATTGCGCAAAGAGAGTCCGGATTACTGCGGGAGTTTGTGACCAGATTTCAGAAGGAAAGGATGTTGCTACCAGCCGTGCCAAACGAATGGGCAGCTTAGGCATTTACTAAAGGGCTGAATCCTAGGAGTTCAGATGCTTCTCAGAAATTGAAAGAAAGTCTGCTCGAGTTCCAGGAAACAACATGGGCAGATATCCACAACCGCTATGAATCGAAGATTATAATAGAGGATGACTAGCTCAGTTTCCCGGCATCAACCAAGGGTCGGGACCGAGAAAAGAATTAGGAAAAATTGTAGGATGATTTCGACGCAAATCGACGGTCTTCTAGAGGTCGGGTTTTGCCTTACGAAAGGGCCAAAGAACGCGGCAGAGGTTTACGATCTACGGATAGGTTCGCTATCGATAGGAGATCTGATCGTGGCTGGAACAACAGATCATTGTAGGATAAAGAGGTATCGGGCTCCCAGGATTCTACCTACCCTAGATTGTCCGAGTATAACTTTAATGTCAGCATAATGGAACTGGTATCGACGATGAGAAACATTAAGGAAGCATGATTCCCGAGGCCGATGAGATCCGATCCCAGTCATAGGGATCCTAATCTATACTGTGAGTATCATGGGACTAACGGCTACCGGACTGGGGACTGCCAACATCTGCACGAGGAGGTGGCGATATTATTGAAAAATGGCAATCTCAGAGAGTTCTTAAGCGACTGGGCTAAGAATAAATACGGCCGTAACTGGGATAACACGGAACCCTCAAAATCAGGATAAAATCCTCATCGTCTAACGATAAACATAATTTTTGGGACTCCGAAAAGTCGCCAAGAATGATATCACCTTCACGAAGGAGGACGCAGATGGACTACTACTACCACACAATGATGCCCTATTAATTTCTCTTAATATTTTAGATTTTAAAATTTAATATATTTTAGTGGACTCAGGGAGTTCAACCAATATTATCCAATGGAGAGTGCTGGAAAAAGCCAAGCTAACTGAAAACATCATTTCGTCCACAAAGCTCCTCATCGGATTCAACTTAGCAAGCGTGAAAACCCTAGGGAAGATTCTGCTGCCCACGAATGCCGAAGAGGTAATAAAGACGACCATGTTTGAAGTAGTAGACGGTGATATGTGCTACAACATTATTCTTGGAAGACCATGGCTACACGGGATGAAGGTTGTGCCGTCAACATACCATCAACTTCTGAAATTCCCAATTCTAGAGGGATTTAAATAAATAAGAGGAGATCAAACGGCTACAAGGGAGATGAATGCGATCTCGGTTTCCTATAGTAAAGGGAAGGAACATGCGGCTTAGAAATTACAGGAGCTAAACGAAGTCAACAAGGGGGAGGAGTCGTCGGAGTCCTATCAGGTGCTAAGATATTTTCAGGTACTAGAAGAAGCAGACGCAACCAAATCCACAGCAGAAGAACTCGAACAAGTCACATTGTTCGAAAAATTCTTAGAGAGGAAATTCAACTTGGGGACAAGACTAAACCCCGAGCTCAGGTCAAGATTTATAGAATTTCTTGAATTTAATATTGATTTCTTTGCGTGGTCACATGCGGATATGACATGTATCCCACTAGAGGTGGCCATGCACAAGTTAAGCCTGGATCCTAACATTCCTCCGGTAAGGCAGAAGAAATGCCCTATTACCAAGGTCAGAAATAAGTTTGTTAAAGAAGAGGTAATTCGATTTCTTGATATCGGTTTAATCCAAGAGGTAAAGTATCCTGACTGGCTAGCTAATGTAGTAGTAGTTCCAAAAAAGAATAATAAATTTCGCATGTGCGTGGGTTATAAGGATCTAAATAAGGCGTGATCAAAAGACTCGTTCCCATTTCCAAATATTGATCAAATGATTAATGCGACGGCCGGGCACGAGTTGATGAGTTTCCTCGATGCCTATTTCGGGTGCAACCAAATAAAAATGAACCCGGACGATTAGGAAAAGACTTCGTTCATAACGAACTTTGGCACACATTGCTACAATGTGATGCCTTTCAGAGGCTTGTGAACAAAATGTTTGAAAAACAAATAGGGAAAATAGTGGAAGTTTACATAGATGATTTGTTGGTTAAGTCTTTGAATGCAGGTGATCATTTTAAACACCTCCAAGAAAACTTTGACATCCTAAAGAAGCACGACATGAAGCTTAACCCCGAAAAATGTGCATTCAAAGTCAGCTCTGGTAAGTTCTTGGGGTTCCTGGTGTAAAAAAGGAGGATCGAAGTCAATCACGATAAAATTAAAGCTATCGAGGACATTCCCGACCATCTATCAAATGTGATAGAGGTTCAGAGGTTAACAGGAAGACTGGCCGCTTTAAGAAGATTCATTTACCGGTCTTCAGAAAAATATCATCACTTCTTCTCACTTCTGAAAAAGAAGAACAACTTTGAATGGACTCCAGAATGCCAACAGGCTTTGAAAGATTTGAAAAGGTATTTATCGAGCCCTACGTTACTATCAAAACCGGAGAAAGGTGAACAATCGTTGATTTATTTAGCAGTCTTGGAGGTAGCAATAAGTGTCATTTTAGTCTGTAAAGATGAATGTACGCAATCTCCTATCTATTATGTTAGTAAAATTTTAACGGGAGCGGAAACTCACTACCCACACCTCAAAAATTAGCCTTAGCTATCGTAGTCGCCGCTCGAAAGCCTAGGACTTATTTTCAATGCCACCCGATAGCCGTGGTGACAACCTTTCCCCTGCAGAATATCCTTCACAAACCTGAACTTCCAGTTCGACTGGCCAAATGGGCAATCAAAATAAATAAATTTGACATAGAGTATAAACCTAGCACTGCGATCAAATCACAAGTTTTGGCCGACTTCGTGGCCGATTTTAGTCCTGGACTACTGTCTTTGGCCACCAAAGAAGCGGTGATGGTGTCAGAATCGACATCGGGAGTCTGGACCTTGTTAATGAATGGAGCTTCCAACATGAAAGGGTCCGGGCTCGGGGTAGTACTAATTACGCCCTCGGGAGAAACCCTGAGTCAGGCCATATGAATTGTTCTCTTGACTAAGAATGAAGTCGAGTATGAGGCTTTGATTGCAGGACTTGAGCTGGCTCGGGGACTGGACTTGTCCAAGGAAGTCATGATGGCACCTAGTATCTAAGACTAGGTAAGCCTAACATATACTAATCACTAGTGGAATTCAACTAAATTAACTACAATAATTTAAAAAGAAAATTCCGTAACAACATAGTCAAACCAACTTCAGTTACATAATCCCAAAACCGATAGTACAAGTCACAAGCCTTTCTAAGAGTAACTATAAATAAGGAGTAAGTCATTGTTACAGAATAATAGAAGACAATGGAAATAAAATACAACGGAAGGTGACTTCGGGGCCTGCGAACGTCGAACAGGTATACCATGAAGTATCCAGGAGCACAGACATAAGTCTTAAACCAATTCGATCATAAGTACCTGGATCTGTATAAAAATATGCATAAGTGTAGCATGAGTACACCACAGCGGTACCCAGTAAGTATCAAGCCTAACCTCGGTAGAGTAGTGACGAGGCCAGGTCAAGATACCTACCGGACATGAAAACTTGTGCAGGATATGACATAAAACTAACAAGGAAGGAATATCAATATAAGGCCACAAGCAGAAAGATTTCAAATCACCATCAACAATGAAAATAAGGGGAGCACGTATGGCAACGAGAACACTCAAGTAATTAAGCAATAACATAGTCAGGAGTATAGATAAAATATGAATGTGTTCAAGTAAGGGAAGTCAATGACAACTTAGTCAATCAAATCATTCCTAATGCACGAATTTCAACAAGAATTACCCCAAGTACCACATCTCGTAATCTCTTATTATAAGTCACAACTTCCAAACCTTACACACATGGCCCCTTGTGCCCACATTTTTCAAATCACTTTCGCACGGCAATATCCACATACTACTATGTATATAGTATCTGTGTCAGTATCAACTAAGATGATCGATGAATAATTTAAACACAATTAAGCACAAATCAAACTTGAATACAGTTAAGCGTCAAATGAGATATTAAGCCTAATTTAGGATTCAAATAAAGTAAAATAAAGGAGAGATTGTGCAAATAAAGTAAGAGATAAACTTAGTTTTAGAAAATAAATGAGATGAAGCACAATATCGTATTTAAGCAAAGTAAAACATCAATTAAATTTAGCGAGTTAAATATAGAATTTGTTAAAATAAAACGTGACAACTATTTTAAAGTAAATTACACAACAATAAGGTGATGAGTAAATTTAGAAAATCAATTAAAGTAAATGTGTAATAACCATTTAAATTAGTAAGATGCCGAATGAGATACGAGTTTTATTTTTGAAAGACGCACAAGTGAAACACCTCAAGAACTCTTTCATTTAAATCCACTAAATTACCAACAACTCAATCGGATATAAGCTAATGACCCCGTGCACATATATTCACCTTGACGATCAATTTATCAATAAATAACATAGGCACAAATTTAGCATATTGAAGCAACACAACATATCATCATTTTCATTACTATTGCGGCGTGCAACCCGCTCCCCGAACAATATAAATTAAGAAAATAATTTACAACCAACTATGGTGTACCACAAAATCAAAAGGAATAACGAGGCTACACAAAGAAATCACAACTGATGAAAAAGTTACGCGATAACTCACGAAATCAAATAGCAAGGAATGACAATCCATAAACCAAGACACAATTTTCGAGAATCAATTAACAATTAAGGCATGTAGGAGATAAAGCATGAATTCAACAAGCAATTATAATTTAACAATTAGCATATAAGGATGAACTTGACAACAAGAGATGGAACATGTACTAACAACTTCAAGTAAAGCACGTAAGAACAATCCTAACGACAGAAGATATAACATGAAACGATAGCTATAATTAATTGCATGAAAGAAGCCCAATGGTCTAATCCAATCAAATACCACATATAAGTCTATGTACATACTCGTCACCTTATGTACATGCCTTCCACATAATTCAAGTAGTACCATCAATCAAAAACCTAAGGGGTAATTCCCCCACACAAGGTTAGGCAAGATACTTACCTTAACGAAGTTAGGCCGATACTTTAAAATGGCCTTCTCGCGGGAAACGACCTCCGAACGGCTCAAATATAGCCAAATTAATTTCATAAAATAATTAAAACTCATATGAAATAATTTTGAATAATAAAACGTCGACTTTTAATTTTATTCTAAAAAGTCAACTCGAAAGTCAACCCAGTGCCCGCACCTCGAAATCTGACAAAAATTCACGAAATCTTAACACCCATTCCAATACGAGTCTAACCATACCAAATTCATCAAATTCCGGTATCGAATCGCCCTTCAAATCTTAATTTTACAATTTCGAAAGATTTTACAATTTTTCCAATTTGTTCCATTTGATTCACTAATTAGGGATGAAAATAATCACGGAATCATGAAATATAATGAAAATTGAGTATGAACCACTTAACCCAATCCATATGGTGCAAATCATCTAAAAATCGCTAAATCTCGAGATCTCCAACTCAAAATATGGATAAATGGCTCAAAGGTCCGAAATTGTACATTAAATCCACTGGCCAGGCTTCCTTCTTCGCGACCGCGATGAACAAATTCTTCAATAGCGATTTCCGAACTCTTCCCAGATAGCCTGTAGTATATCCACCATAACCTTTTCTACAAAACTCCAAGTGCTAAATGGTTTAATTTTCTGAAAACTTTACACGAAGGGCTACAACTTTCATGCTTAGATCATCTCCAAATTCCTTATAGATTGCAAGATATAAGCTTTCAAAGTCAACCTTGTGCAGCAGAAATTTTCTCCTACGCGATCGCGAAAAGGCTTACGTTATCGCGATTCACAAGGCCCCAAACTGCAGTTTGCTCTTCGCGAACGCGACCAAATGTTCGAGATCGCGATGCACACCCCTATAGCCAAAAGACCAGCAGCTGAAAATGGCCTAAAAATGGCCCGAAATCACCCCGAAACTCACCCGAGCCCTCGGGGCTCCACGCCAAACATCTACATAAGTCTAGAAACATAATGCGAACTTGTTCGCACGATCAAATCACCAAAATAATATCCAAAATCATGAATCGGATATCAACACGCATGAAATTTGAAGGGAGTACTCAAGAACTTCTAGAATTGCAACCAAGTGTCTGAATGCTATCAAACCAACTCCGAACGACCCTCAATTTTGCAGGCAAGTTCCAAATCATAACTCAAACCTACTTGATATTTTAAATATCACTTAACAATATCAAAATCATGAATCACACCTCAAGTCAAGCTTAATGAACTAATAAACTTTTAAAATTCAAAACTGACGGCCAACAAGCCTAAACACCTCGGAATGATCTCAAATTTTGCACACAAGTCATAAATGGCAGTACGGACTTATTACAACTTTCGGAATCGAAATACGAACCCGACATCTAAAATGTCAACTCCCAGTCAAACATCTCAACCTTCCAAAACTTCAACTTTTCAAATTTTTGCCAAAATGCACCGAATTATATTACGGATTTCTAAATACAAACCCGGGCGTACGCCTAAGTCTAAAATCGCCATACGGAGCCATTGGAATCATCAAAACTCCACTCCGGAGTCGTCTACACAAAAGTGAAACTCAGATCAACTCTTTTCACTTAAACTTCTAAAATAAGAATTGTCCTTCCAAATTGATCCTGAATCATCCAAAAATCGAACTCGACCTGGTGCGCAAGTTATAACACATATTATGAAGTTACTTAGGTCCTTAATCCATTGAACGAGATACTAATTCTCAAAATGACAAGTCGGGTCGTTACAGGACTCCGACGTCATAGAAATCAAATGTGCTTCCCAATTGGTAGTAAATCAGGTATACGGGATCTTCGACATTAAAGTGGAGTGCGTACAACAATATGTAGAAAACCTAGAGTCTGCTCATACAGTTTAGGGAATGGTCAATCATCCATATCCCAAGAGAATAATACGCGTAAGCAAACACACCGGCTAATCTAGGCTTGTCCATGGAAATAAAAGGATCAAACTCCGGTACGGTCGTGCGGCTTATACATTTGGTATTGGATATGGACGGTTATTATGAAGTAAACACTTCCAATTTGGTCTGGGACTGGAGAAATGAGATCATTGACTATATTGAGCACGGCAAACTACCCAAAGATCCCAAGGCATCTCGGGCGCTACACACTAAACTAGCATGTTACTTCTTCAGGGGAGGCCAATTGTATAGAAAGTATTTACAAGGCTCGTTGGCCCGATGCTTAGGAGCCTCCGAGGCTAATTACGTCATAAGAGAAGTCTACGAAAGAATCTGGGGGAATCACTCTAGTGCGGACTCAGTAGTGCTAAAGTTAGTTAGGGTAGGATACTACCGGCCCCGTATGGAACAATACGCTAAGATATTTGTTCATAAATGAGACAAGTGTCAGTGCCACGCACCGTTGGTGCATCAACCAGCAGAACTATGGCATTAAGTATTGTCGCCCTGGCCATTCATGAAATAGAGGATGGACATAGTTGGTCCGCTATTGTCGGCTCTCGGTAAGTTAAGATTTCTTTTGATTTTAACTGATTATTTTTCTAAGTGGGTCGAAACAGGTCCTTACCAGAAAATCTGTGAGCGCGAAATGGTCGATTTCCTGTGGGATAACATAATTTGCAGGTTTGGGATAACCTGTGACAACGAGCTACAATTTATAGGCGCAAAGGTCACAAAATTCCTTGAAGACTTGAAAATCAAAGTAATCACATCTTCGCCATACCATCCAAGCGCAAACGGCCAAGAGGAATCGACAAACAAAATGATCATTCAAAATCTCAAAAAGAGATTGGAAGCAGCCAAAGGCAAATGGCCCAAAGATTTACCGGGAGTGTTATAGGCATACCAAACAACGACCATGTCAAACAACAACTTTCTCTCTCGTATACGGAGTAGAAACTCTGATCCCGGTGGAAGTAGGAGAGCCTACCATGAGATACTTCCGGGCAGACGAAGAAGCAAACAACAAAACATTGTTAGTCAGATTGGAGCTGCTCGACGAACGCAGGGACTTGGCGCATATAAGGATGGCAGTCCATAAACAAAGAATGGAAAGTTATTATAATCGAAGAGACAGTCTCTGTTATTTCAAAGGGGGAGACTTGGTTTTAATGAAAGTGACTCAAAATACCATAGAGCTCAACGCAAGAAAGTTGGGTCCAACGTGGAAAGGCCCCTATCGGGTTTCAGTTGTTATCGGGAAAGGATCATATGAATTGAAAAATCAAGAAAGAGTAAAATTGCCGAGCAACTGGAATGTGGCATACCTCAAAAGGTATTATTGTTGATGAGCACCGCCTATACTGAAAGTATGTGATGCACTCTTTTTCTCTTCGTCTAGTTTTTGTCCCAATTGGGTTTTTTTGGGAAGGTTTTTAATGAAGCAGCAACGGAAAGCATACTACGAGGGAAGCACCATCCGTAGAAATAATACCTTTAAACGACAAGGCATGGAAATAATGAACCACTACGGGATGGTTAGATAGTCTTTTGCCCGATAGCAAAGTTTCTAACGGGAAACAAAGCTTGCTATCGGACAAAAGGCTACCCGACCGTTCACGAGTGTCCCTTTACCACTAGGGGGTGGTCAGAAAATCTTTTTCTCGATAGCAAAGTTCCTAACGGGAAATGAAGCTTTCTATCGGACTAAAGATTATCTAAACATTCACTAGTGGAATCATCAAAGTAGCAAAACTTCCGGTGTTCTAATTCGTATTATTCGCGTTCGAACACTGTGGGGGGGGGGGGGGGTTGATATGAGAATACGACAACCTGGCTGGCACATAAATCGGGACTAAGAATCTGGGAACAAAGTTGTATCATCGGAACTGGGGACTGCGCGGCCATCCCCGTAGAAACAAGTTGTACAAATTAGCCACAAGTAATGTCAATTTCATTTTAGCATAATGCATGCTTATGTACTTTTGAAAATGGAAGGAATAAAGTAAAGTCCTTTTATTTTTATCTTGTTTCTTGTCCGAACGATGAATTAATTTTATCATTTGAAAGTTAATCAAGTACTTCAAATGCTAGTGCCGGAATGAACATGCAACGTTCTCTTCAAGAGAAAGGTAAAAATAAGAGGACACTCTCTTATGAAACCCTCACAGTAAAGGGTTGGTTCTAAAAGAATTTATGTCCGGAATCGAAATGCCATCGAGGAAAAATGCACATGAAGCCTTGCATAACTCGACGCAAAAAAGTAAAATATGTGCAATGCTTAAACGAAAAAGAATTTGTATATAACAAACGTGCCAAGCACCACAAATACAAAAGTATGAAAAGAAAAAAAAAGGAAAAAAAAAGTAAAAAAACTAAACTACTGCATCCCCATAACTTGGGGGAAGAGAACGTTTGCGCCCCTAGAAGAAGAAGGCGGATCTGCCGCTGACTCAAGGCCTTGGCCTTCATCATCATCCCCTTCAAGTTCCTCCTCAGTTCCCAAGAAAGCGGAACCAGAACCAGAAGAGTCAGTTGCATCAGGTTGAACCGGGAAGCTCCTTCGAGCAGTTGACTCCAGCTCACAGGCTTTGGCGATCTCGGCATCAAAATCAATGACGCCTGCTTTGGCCTATTCCAAGGTTTTTCTCCTCATACTCTACATAGAATATATTTTTTCAACAATGAGGGAATCCGCTTGGCGCTGAAGCTCTGACTTAAGCCGATCAACCTCGGTCGAAAGGCTATTCTGCTCGGATCTTGTGGCCTGAAGGCTAAGATGTGGGTCACGGATAATGAAGTTATAAACTTTATTGTGCTCCATGACCCCCTTATACTTTTTATCCATTTGGGCACGCTTCTCCTCAGTAGCTGCAGCCTCTTCAACTTTGGAGTTCAAGGTTGCCTTCAAATTATTCAACATCTCAATAGAGACGACCTCGCGCTTGGTAACAGCAAGAATAACATCTTGGACCTCAGACCATTTTTCCTTGGCCCCTTGAAATTGTACCTTTAACAGGACGGCCTCTTGGGTAAGGGTCATCACCTACTGCTCACTCCAATGCAACTGAACCTCCAACTCAATGGCTTCGACAGCTTGTGCTTCCAGTGCCAGGAGGTGAGCAGCAATTTTATCCCGCTTGGCCAACAGTTGATCTCGCTTATACGTGAGTTTTTCTTTATCAAGGATCAACTTCTGAAGGACCTTAAAAGCAAAGAAGTTAGCCTACAAAGCAAAAACTCAAATCAGAAATCATGTCATAACAAGAAAAGAAAAATCAATAAAAAGAACAAATATCATACCGTTGCTGTGTTATGCATGGCATTGTTCACCATACACCCCACCCCCCGAAAGAGAGTGTATTTTTTTCTCATCTTTCTCTGAAGCCAGCGGATTCAATGAATTGTTAATTCCACCAGACGAGACATCATATGGCACTCGGTAGAGACAAAGAGGGGCACTTTCCTCCTCCTTTGAGGATCTGCATAGGGGGCGAATAGTTATGCCCCAAATTCCCATGGTCTGGGGACTAGGGAGGGGGAACATCCTGCCCTCAGGTATCTATGTATGGTGGGGATGATGTAACGGTTCTTGGTGGTGAAGGCATGGCTGGCGAAGAAGGAGATGAAGCTGATGGTATTATGGGTTGAGAAGAAGCTGCAGCAAAAGCAGTGCTAGTTATTTGTTGCTCATCAACCAAAGACGGAAGAGGCCCGATACCTAGCCTTACAGTACCGGGAGCAACGATTGGGGCTCGGAAGCGAGAATTGGAATCCTCCATTATATCACTCTCCCTAGAGTGCTTGGACGTCGTCCTAGATTAGTGTTATTAGCTCTTCAGATTGAGCATTTTGTTGAGCTGATGAAGGTCGCCGTCTCCTCTTTAGGGAAGCCCCTTCATCACTGGCTCCCCCATCATCATCAAACACCACAGTGGTTGTGGCTGGCTCGGGCGCGACGTTCTTTACCCTTTTATTTTTACTCTCGGCCATAGAGGAACATTACCTTGTGTTTGCTTGTTCTCCGACCGGGAACTCCGAGAAGAAGCACTGACACCAGAAGTAGGTTCGATTGCGCTCGTTCGGGTGAAAGCCTCCTACAGGAACCTCGCCGCATCTATGGGATCATCTAAAATGTCCTCCTCGGGGATGGTAATAGAGCCCTGCAGAAGACCTAAATTCAATGAAAAGTGAAGTTAGCCAATTATCTTATACGTGAGGTAAAAACAAGATTAGTTCGAGAATCACCTTACCATAATTTTTGGCCTTCCACCCATATTTAAGGGCCAGTTCTTTCCACCGGTAGGCTTTAGGCCTTCCACCCACTGGACGAAGCCTTCAACCCTTGGTGGTGTCCACCGAGTTGCTAAAATAGTGAAAAGAGAAGGATTAGTAACAACTTGAAATAACCTTTAGTTGGGGAAAATACATACGTTGAACTTACGTGTAAAAGTCCATGACTTGGGAAAAGATGAAGTTGTGGTCGAGATGCTGTCCCTGGTGGAAACTACAACGAACCGCTCCATCCATCCACGGTCATTGTCATCATCCATGCTGGTGAGCAAAGTATGGTGACCACGTTTGCTGAAGTTTATTACTCCCCCACGAAAGATCTTGGGAGAGTAAAGATTCATCATGCGGGCCAAGGAGAGATCTTCCCCCGTCTCCTGGCATAGCCGCCGTAGACATGCTACCGTCCGCCACACAGAGGGGCTTACCTGTGCCAAGTAGACTTGATACCAATAGCAAAACTACAAGATTAGGGGGTCAAGTCCCCCACTCAATGAGAATGGACCCAAAGTGAACGGATACGTGTAAACATATGTAAAACCCTTCTTAGGGAAGGTTACTTGCTCCGTCAGATCGGGAGAAATGCTGTTCAAATCATGGCAGCCACAGTCTTCCTTCACAGCAGGGATACTAGAAGGACGGACGAAAGAACGGTACACACCACCAGCTCATGTGTGGGAGTTAGCAGAAGGAAACTTCTTTTCAAAATCCTTGGCGGTACTCAGCCTTATGGGAATAATGGTGCTCATCGTAGTAGAAGGAAGTAAGAATTCTTTGAAGAAGGTTAAAGAAAAGTAAAAGCAAGAGAGAGTTGACTAAGAAAAGTTGAAAGAGTTTGAAAAATTGTGAAATGTAAAAGAAGAAGAATGAGACATACAAGTAAAGAAATAGCCGGCTAAAATCATGGCCGTGATTACCTCGAGAACCGATAAATAATGGAGTGACGCGTGTTTGGGGCATTAAATATGAAGAAACATGTGTCTAATCAAGCATCAAAAACTTTTCAGAGGAGATCAAAAAAAATTCCGCGAAGAAAGGTATCTTCACCAACTTCCTGATGACACAAAGATGTGCCATCGGAAAGTAGGGGAACTATATGTATAGGGTAAAATCAGTTCGTATTAAATTCTTGTATAATAGAGCAACACGTGGAACCGAAGACAAACAGAAAGCGAGACAGGTGGAAACTAAGACTGGGGGCAGCAACTTCGGTTGGCACCAGGAAGCCCCCGAAGGGAATATTACTAATGAAGACAAATGAATGCCTGCCACCCGATAGCATTAAATGAAGAATATTATGCAGTATTAAATACACAGTCCATTATAGAGAATTTTGACATTCATAGCCTGCCGTTAAACATTCTTCAATGGCCCCCATAATTTTCATTTAAGAGGGGTTTGATCCTAGGACATTGTTCTCTAGGTGCAACTATAAGTAGTGATTTCAACAGCCATGTAAAGGACATGAATTTTCTGACAATCTTATGCTATATACTATTCAAAAGCTTAATAACATTTCATTTCTTTTTCATTGATATTCATATTGCTGCCTTCAGAAGCTCTTCTCCCGGGACCATGCTAATTGTTGTCTTATATCATTTTCAACGCTAAGTCTTGTATTTTATTTAATTTATTTATCATTTTGGGATCAAATCGATTCACTTGTCTATAAATCACATTATAAATTCAATTGTACCATTTTACGGGTAAACATGTACTAAATTTTCCATATCGATCCATTACTTCGTTTCGATCTATGTCAAACGTCGTTATCAGTTAGTACAACTTTCATCTAGTGGCGAAGTCAAAAATTTCACGAAAGGTATTCAAAATTTAATATACATATATATAAAATAATTTTTGACCCATATACACAGTAAAAGTTTATATATATACAATATTATTTTTCGATAAAGGGTGTTCGATTGATCATCCTTCAATGTATGCGGCTATGCCACTACTTTCATATTAAATTAAAGTGGATGACACATTATCGTTTAAAAACTAACATAATTAATTATTGTAATCCATTTAATTTAACAATATAATGACATACTATATATGTTTGTATACAGGTAAAATCGAGGATAGAATTACCTCCGATTTCCTATTGTGAGGCGAGGAATGACGTTACTTGTTATAGGCCCGAGTGAGACCAAAGATACCCACAGATCAGAACCAGAAGCAGATAAATGATACATCAGGTCTCAATCACGGCCAAACCCGTGGAGAATCAAGCTCGAGTGAGATGAAGAATCGATGATGAAGGAAAGCCGGTTAAAGAAGATAAATAGGGAGCCAAAATATCCGCCATCAGTCGGATAATATGGCTAGGATCATGCTTGGTACTGATTGTGGATCATAATTTTGTGGGAGAAAAGGAAGGGAAAGATTTTAACCTTATTTAGACTTGTATTAGGGCTAAAACTCCTCTACTATATAAAGAGGAGGACCCCTTTATTTTTTGACGTTGTGTTTTGCATGCAGATCAAGGCAATAGAACTCATTTTGGTTCTTAGTAATTGTTCTAAGTGTTCTTTAATTGTTCACTCATTTAGCTGGACCCGAGCTCCATCTCGAGGGATTGATTGAAACCGATCGTTTACGTTTAAACATAACGCAAGGTTTAATTATTTTGCCACATTAGTTTGATCGTATTATCTAATTTCAATTGAATTATTTACTACTCTTTGATCATTTGTATTAAATTAAATCACGTATCCTTTAATCCACATATAAATTTAATTGTTATATTTTAAGGGTAAACAGTTTGGCGTCCACCGTGGGGCCAAAGATAATAGTGGTGATGTAATACGAATCTTGATAACACACTCTATTTTACACTTGTTCTTTGAAATTCTATTTCAGGATTATTCAATATGTCAGATTCTCAATCTGCTCACTTAAGTGTTGACGCCAAATCAGACTATCACAGTGAAAATAACAACATGGTGCCGAGCAACAATGTACCCCTTGTTGACCCTAATGTCGTTCCAATCGCTGATCCATTCGATGCCAATTCACAGGTTGCTATCTATATAAACCTACTGACTGATCCCAATAACAGCATTCACGGGTCACCTCGGCCATCGGCTCGTGAGGCACCAGAAGGGGGAGGCGATGGAGTTAGCTTACATTTAATTTTTGAGATGTTTCAAGCTCAGCAAATTAAAATAGCACAGTTGCAGAATCAAAATCACGCACACAACGCGGATGAACCCGAACCGATTGGAGAAGGCACTCGGAGGGAAGCACGGATTGTCACAGAACCCGACGGGTTCGGACCAAGAGAAACTTCTGAGGTGATAAAAATGCTTGAGGCGCTGACAAAATGGGTAGAATCCGGCTAAACGAAGATAGAGGCAAACGATAAGAAAGTGCAAACTTACAATTAGAGGGTCAATCAGATCCCGGGGGCACATCCGATAGTGAACGGATCGGATTCCAAAAAGTTCATTCAGAAGCCTTTCCCCCCCGAGCGCGACAACAAAGCCTATTTCAAAAAGGTTCTGATTGCCCGATATTCACAAATAAATGGGACCACAGATCCAAACGAGCATGTGACTTCCTACATATGTGTAATAAAAGGCAACGACCTCAAGGATGATGAGATTGAGTCACTATTGATGAAGAAATTCGGGGAAACCTTCTCCAAGGGAGTGATAATATGGTATCACAATTTAATTACCTCAATGTTGCACCTTATTTTGCACTAGTCAAGACAGGATCCAACTTTTGGTTTCTCTGTTGTTAATGAAAAGAGTCGCCACCTTATATTTAAAGGTATACTAGGGTACCTATTTAATGACTAAGTCGTATTTTTTATTAGTCTGCTAACCGGTAAGATTATAGGTAAGGGTTCTTGTTCTTCTAAGGGGAAGGTGTTAGGCACTCCTTAAAATCTACCTGAGGTAGCTCCATAGGACTCAGACTAAATTTGAGACTAATTGTTTGTACTATGATTTAACTAGTGTTCAAAGAGTGTATCTTACCATATATATATATATATATATATATATCTATATAATTATAAAAGAGTCTAGAGATAGGTTAAAAGAGTTCTGGAAGTAGTCCATATTTTATAAGGCTTGTAAAATGAGATTTAAGTTATGGAAGCAGCTGATTTAGGGAATGGTGTTCATATAAATGTGAAAGGTATTTGTTGATCCCTGATCTCTACCTCGATAGGGTCGATGTAGTTCTTGTCTGGATGCTGGATCATAGATGATAAGGTTACAAGCGCATCGGCGAACTCGTGCTGAATCCTGGGGATGTGCTTGAACTCAATCTTTGTGAACTTCTTGCACAACTCTTTAATGTAGTGCATGTATGGAAGTATCCTGACATTCTTCGTGGACCATTCTCCTTGGACTTGTTGTATCAACAGATCGGAATCTCCTATGACCAAAAGTTCTTTGATGTTCATGTCGACTGCCATTCTGATCCCAAGGATGCATGCTTCGTATTCAGCCATATTATTGGTGAAAGGGATTATCTTTGTTGTGGCTGGATAATGCTGTCCAAATTCCGAAATCCGAACTGCCCAAATTCCGACTCCTTTGAAGTTTGTTGCTCCATCGAAAAACATTCTCTACCCAGCGTATGATTCTGCAATATCTTCTCCAACAAATAATACTTCTTCATCGGGAAAATAAGTGGTAAGTTGTTCGTAATCCCCATCCACTGGATTCTCTGCGAGGTGGTTGGCTAAAGTTTGCCCTTTGATAACCTTTTGAGTTAGTACACAATGTCAAATTCACTGGGGATCATTTTCCATTTAGCTAGCTTTCCGGTAGGCATTGGCTTCTAGAAAATGTACTTGAGCAGGTCGAGCCGAGATATCAGATGCATAGTGTATGCTAACATGTAATGCCTTAGCTTATGAGAAATCCAAGTCAGAGCACAACGAGTGCGTTTTATCAGGGTATACTTGGCCTCGCATGGCATGAACTTCTTACTTAAGTAGTAGATGGCCTGCTCCTTTCTCCCAGTTTTCGTCAAGCTGCCCCAACACACAGCCGAAGGCATTATCCAAGACTAACAAATTGAGCAACAATAGCTTTCCTTGTTCGGGGGGAACCAACACTAGTGGGTTTGAGAGATACTCCTTGACTCTGTCGAAGGCTTTCTAGCACTCTTTTGTCCATTTTGTGGCAGCATCTTTCCTCAACAGTTTGAAAATGGGTTCACAGATTACCGTGGACTGGGCTATGAAATGAATAATGTAATTCAATCTGCCCAGGAAACTCATGACATCTTTCTTGCTCTTCGGTGGCGGTAATTCCTGAATGGCCTTGATTTTTGATATGTTTAGCTCTATCCCCTTCCTGCTTACAATGAATCCTAATAATTTTCTAGCGGGAACTCCGAACACATACTTTGTTGGTTTCAACTTCAAACTGTACCTTCGCAGGCTTTCGAAAAATTTCCTCAAGTCGTCCAAGTGCTCCGAACTATTTTGAGACTTTATGATGACATCATCCACATACACTTTGATCTCCTTATGAATCATATTGTGAAAGAGGGTCGGCATGACCCTCATGTAGGTGGCGCCGACGTTCTTGAGACTGAACAGCATAACTTTATAACAGTAGACTTCCCAAGGTATGGTGAAAGACGTCTTCTCTGAATCTTCCTCGTACATCAAGATTTGATGGTACCCAACGAAACAATCTACAAATGACTGTAGTTCGTGCTTCGCACAGTTGTTGATGAGGATGTGGATATTTGGTAAAGGGAAATTATCTTTTAGAATAGCTTTGTTGAGATCTCGGTAGTCCACACATATTCTGATTCTTTCTTGGGTACTGGGACGATGTTTGCCAACCAGCTTGGATAGTTAGTGACCCGTACTACATTCGCTTCTATCTGTTTGGTCACTTCTTCCTTTATCTTCAAACTTAAATCAGGTTTGAACATTCTGGGTTTCTGCTTGGCCGGCGGTCTAGTAGAATTGGTGGGTAGTCGATGTGAGACAATGTCAGTACTTAATCCGGGCATGTCGTCATAGGGATATGCGAAAACATCGATGTACTGTCAGAGGAGATTAATCAGTTTTTTCTTCTGCTCGACTTCTATGTGAATGCTGATTCTGGTTTCTTTTACATCTTCTTCACTTCCAAGATTGACCACTTTCAGATCTTCGAGGTTGGGATTTTTCTGACTCTCCAACTACTCAATCTCCTACCGGAGATTGTCGGGCATCATGCTCTCATCATACTACTCATAATACGAGTCGTTGTGCTCAGCGGTTTCGTTACATGTCATAATCGCGAAATGCGGGTTTTTAGCAGGTTGATTACTGAAAAGAAAAGCTAACTAAAAATAAAGCAGTAAATAAAGTTGCAATATTTGAGAAAATAATTCTTTTTATTTCATCAAAAAGGGAACGTCTAAAGCGTTCACAAGAGGCAAATGACAAAAAGGTACAGACACGGTGCATGCCTCAATTAACCATGCACTTTTCAAAAGAAAAATTTTACAGTTCCATACTACCAAGACTCCCGACGAACCAAAGATTGACTGGCAATCCAATTCCGTAGCTCTTCCCCTAGTTCGGCATCCCTAATAGTCGGTGTCTTGATGTCAGTCCCTTCACAGTATTCTTCAATCATATTCACGAATAGCTTTCCCATCCCGTCAATGATATTATCTTCGGGTACTGAACTCTGTCCCAGACTTGCAATATGCTCTGGCACAAAAACCTTTTTCCCAGAGCTAACAGTACGAGCTTTCCCTTCCAGAGGTTGATATCATATGCCAGCCCTTCCTTTCTGCCCATTATGTTCAATTGGCTATGTGATTCCATCTAACTTAACTCTCAACCCTATTCCTTGCCTGTATCCATATTTCATCATCTCCCTCATCGCTATCTTGGATCTATAGAGTGACTACATTCCCAAGTTTTGTTCATTCTTCTCCATCTCGGTAGTCTGCATGATTTCCACCGCATGGAAAAAAACTCTGTCTAGCCCTTCAATGAACGGAACATCATACTCCAAATAGGCGGAATGACCCCACTCACCATGAACCACGATCTCCTGACATCCCCACTCAAATTTTATGCATTGGTGCAAAGTGGATGGCACAGCCCCTACCATATGTATCCAGGGCCTGCCCAATAATAAGTTGTAAGAAGAGGAGATATCCGTTACTTGAAACAACACCGGAAAATCGACCGGCCCGATCCGCAAGGCCAAATAAATTTCTCCAATAACATCCTTTTGCGAACCATCAAAGGCTCTCGCCCTTACGTTATTTTTCTTGACTTCCCTCAAATGAATTCCTAACTCTCGTAGGGTAGAGAGTGGACAAATGTTGACTCCTGACCCTCCATCGACCAGCACCCGGGACACCACTTTGTCCTCGCATTTGATAGTGATGTGAAGAGCCTTGTTCTCACTTGCGCCTTCGACACGAAGTTCGTCTCTTCTGAAGGTGATCATGTTTGCTTTGATCATTTTCCCAATTGTCGCGGCCAACACTTCACCGGTTGTGTTACTTGGTATACTTGCCCCACTTAGTACTTTCAACAGGGCGTCCTTATGACTGTCAGAACTCATTAATAGATCCATGATTGATATCTATGCTGGAGTTTTCTTCAGCTGCTCCTCCACAGAATACTATTTGCTTGATATTCTTTTCCAAAACTTGGCGGCTTTTGAGTCTGTTATATTCCTCCTTCAAATTTGTTCTCTCCCTGGATTTCCTCGATTGACATCTTCAGGAGCGTAGCATCTCCTAGACCTAGTCATACCATGTGAGGAGTCTGTCATTTTGGCCTTTCCCTTTTGCTGGTACGTCCATGGGACAGTTTTGTATTCCTGTAGCAGCGGCAGGTTGCTGTGAATAAGTCTGAACCGTTACTGTAGGTCTCAGTTGTACTGTAATAATCAGAGCCTTTTAGGGAGGAATCCTGGCGGCTTCTACATTTCCTATAGTTACAATCGTTCCCTTTAGGTCATACTCTTCATCCAATCGGATCATGTTAGCTCCCTGATTTTGATGATTTGGCAGCGGATTGCGATTCACATTGGGCGGTGCCGGAGTGCACTGAATGGCTCCGCTCTTGATCAGGGTTTCAATTTCATTTTTCAGCTTAAAACAATCTTCAGTATCATGACCAGGTACATTGGAATGGTACACGCATATTTTAGTGGCATCAAAATACTTTGAGGGATGTTCAAGAACCCTTCCTTCAATTAGGTGTATTAGAGGCTCGGCAATCGAGGCATAAGTTTTAGGATTCAACTTATTGTTTCTCTATTTTGTACTAGTCAAGACAGGATTCAACTTGTGGTTTCTCTATTTTTGCACTAGTCAAGACAAGATTCAACTTGTGATTTCTCTATTGTTGATGAAAAGAGTTGCCACCTAATATTAAAAGGTATACTAGGGTACCTATTTAATTAATAAGTCATATTTTTTTATTGGTCTGCTAACCGGTGAGATTATGGGTAAGGGTTCTTGTTCTTCTAAGGGAAAGGTGTTTGGCACCCCTTAAATTCTACGTGAGGTAGCTCCATAGGACTTAGACTAATTTTAAGGGATCAGTTATTTATACTATGCTCAATTACAATTCAAAGCACGGCTTACTATATATATTTAAGGGAGGGTATCTAAGAGGGATGTAAGACTTAAGAGGGATGTGAAATTATAAAAGAGTCTAGAGATAGGTTAAAAGAGTTCTGAAAGTAGTTTATATTATAAGGCTTGTAAAATGAGATTAAGTTATGGAAGTTGTTGATTTAGGGAATATTGTTCATATAACTCTGAAAGGTATTTGTAAGAAGGTGAGCCTAAATGTACCTTGATTTTTAAAATCTGAAAAGGAGCGATCTTTTGAAAAATCCATTTTGGCGACACTGCTTTACTGTTTTACAAAAATTTGATTTACCTTTTGTTAGTAAAACCGGCGATTCTTTTCAAATTTCCTTTATGATAAACGGGGCATTGTTTTGACTAAATTTTGGGCTTCAAAAATCTTTAAGAAAAAGCAAGTGAGCGATGCAGATTAGAATTAGCGAAATGAGGATTAGTTACCAACTAATTCCTTTTAAATCCTATATTATTTAAAGCTTGCCTATGTTTCATATGATATTAAAGCATGAAGATAAAATACGTAATCTAATATATGAGTGTTAAATACATGATAATAAAATACGATAAAATGACAAGGCAATAGGTAAAAGTAATGAAGCAGTAAGCTAGATTAATAAAGCAAAAAATAATAACGAAGAAAATGAGGGAAAGAAGACTAGACTCTTATGGTTGGGCCTCAAGAAGGTAGGCCCATCAATTGAAAGATGCGGCAACAACTGACCGGACTCTCCAGAAAAATGCGACAAGGCTTGGGACTTGGGTCTGAGTTCCTTAGGAACTCACCAAGCCCAAATGTGTATATGCCCAAAAGAGAAATAAAGTCGTTAGATATATGCCCCATATATTCAACATATCCAAACATGTATGAAACATAAACAAACGATTGGAACAAGAAATTATCAATATTCAAATACTATGGGAAATTATACTAATGTTGTAGTTATATATGGAAAATAATTTATATTAAAAACTTTTTGTTGTCATTAAACACTAAACCCCTAAAGAACAGAAAGTGTTAATGAATTAAAGGCTAAGAAGGAAGTTCAACTCAAGGTCGATGCCCCTTTTGAATCCCCCAACACTTCAAAGTTCCCAAGGGACTCGAGGCCTGGGGCAATGCTTGTGACGGGGAGGGCAGCCCAACCTAGAGCTAAACTCCTCTCCCAAATACCCTTAACCACTAACGACTTATTTTCCTTATGGGTTTAAGTGCCAATGAGGCCCTTTCAATGTAAACTAAATGCTATAGTATTACTTATCACAAAATATACTTTTCCTCCTAACATAAGAACACACAGTCTACATTTGATACCAAATAAAAGAATACATATCAAGTGACTTTAAAGGTATGACTTTCGAACACACACATGAGAGGAGCAAAAATATCATAAGCATAATGTTAAAGGTATGATCATTAGAGAAGAGCACACTCAAAGGGAAGGCAAGCTATATAGGGTTCATATATGCAACAACACAAAGATACAGATGCTCCTGCCTCTGGCAAACCAACTGTGAACCGATTAGTTTGCTTCTAGCACATACATGGGTTGATAATACTACTTATCACTTTAAGGGTCATCAATAAATATTCAGGCAAAACAGTTATGACTGGCCACTTTTACAGAAAATATCAGAAATAGGATTGAACTCTCAACATGAATACAAGTTCACAGATTTAAACATGAAATCCCTAAGGGGTCAACATAGTCATATCCTTAACGGTATTATCCCAAACAAGCCATCATGGTCAGACAGTATCAACAAAAGGGCTTCTCACAAGGTTTAAGGATCAGGTTCAGTTTCAGATTGACAATAATAAGAGGTGGGGTGGTTCAGAACAAAGCATGAAATCAGGAATCAAACAGGGACATACAATATTCAGTCAGTTATATATGAACACATCAAGTTAGGTTATGACTTCATATAGACAAGGGAGCTTTGCACATTACAGGATCAAGTTAAACATGTCATGAAGAGAGAGAGTTACAGATAAAGAAGGTATTGTATCAAAACACGTTTAACTCAGACATATAGTCTAGCTTAATATCTAAATGTGAAGTAGTCATGCTTCAGCTTTTAAAGATTTTCACTTGATTATAATAGAATAACTAAGTCCTATATTTATGGAAGATAATCTTAAAGATAGATGCACGTGAGCTTCACAAAGTCAGCAGTAGTTAAAAGAGATTAAACACAAGGAAGTACTACACCAAGTAACTTTTGAATTAAACACGTAACTAAAGATTTTAACTAATCATGAGACAACCGAGTTTAGCTTAACAATAATTATTAATTACTTATAACAATACAGGATAATGACTCATTCTATGAAGAAAAGGATAACTCCATCTTAACAAAATGTGTACAGTAGAGCTATTGGTATTCATGAAAGGGAGAAAGTTTAATTCAAACAAGACTGGGTTAACATACGCAACCAATAATTAGATGAGATCATAAGAATGCCATGGTGATAACCCAGAAGTTGCTTTCACAGTTAACAAATACAAGTATAGAGAAGAAGGGCATATAAACACTTATATTTTCATGCTTAGGTTAAATGGTAGATAATTTGAACTTAGGAACCTTCAAGTTTATCTCAATTAGGACTATTGAATCATAGACTCAATCACATGACAAACAGAACACATGGAAAATAATAGGTAGAGGTGAAGATCATAGTAGAGTCATCAATGAGATTATGAAGTTCAAGTAAGACATGATCAGTCACTCATGGTACATTACAACTTAAACATGTAGACTGTTAGAACTCAGAAACGAAAAATCATCAAGAATCATTTAATAACTTAATTAATCATTAATTAAAGACTCAAAAGGCATGAGAAATGATCACAAGCAGATAATATACTATCATCACCTGAACATAAACATTCCCATACTAATTACAAATATCATAAACTACTGTAATTCTCAGAAGATAACTAGCACATTTATAGCGTTGAGATAAGATGAGCAAAATAGAGAAATGAGAAATGTACTGACCTTTTTGAGGGCAACACACCAAACAGGGATATCTCTTAGTTGCTTAAGACCTCATAGACTTCAAGCTCGAAGCAGCGATAGTACTCAAAAACAAAGAAAAGGATTCAGTAAGAAACCTAGGTTTCAAAAAATCAGAATTACTCTTAGAGGATAATGTAATTGTTTTTCTTCAATGTTAGGTGTGTGTTTTTCGTGTGTTTGGTGAGAATATTAAAGGCCCTTTTTATAGTGCCATTTAAGGCTCTAGGATTTCACAAATTCAAATTAATAGTGGAGGGTGATGCATAGTGGGTGATGATAGTAAGATTGAGTAAAATCATAAAGAAACAGAGGGAAAAAACAATGTTGATTTTACCTGAGAGGAGGGTCAACCGTTGAAGGCTTTGGACTGGTGATTAAAACTCTAATTTCCAGAGGTCACTGCGTTTGACATCTGGACAAGAATAATGATGATGGTGCTGCAGAAATTCGACCATGCATGTCATGGATTTGAAAACACAAAGGAAGAAACAGGCGAGCTCAACAACACAATTTGGGGTCTTAGGGTTTGATTTGGATTTTGAATTCTATCGGCGAAAATGAGAAAGAATAGCAGGATTCGCGTATAGTAGGGGGCGTATAGGCGTTTCAGGCTTTGATTGAGATGACCTTGCACAATTTTGTGTAAGGTTTTGGAGACTGGTGGGTTAGGGCATGAGGAGAGTAAAGAGCATTTTGGGAAACTAGGGCGGCCGAGTGAGGGGGAAAATGTTTTAAGGTTTGAGAGATAGGGGTTGGTCTCTGAGGTTAAAGTTTAGGGAAGAGATCAAGGTCGTTGATCTTTTAGATCAACAGTTCTGGTATTTAGGGGTTTAATGGGTTTTAATAAGGAAAAATAGAGACCGTTGGATCCTTGTGATCCAACGGTTAAGATAAAATCTTGCGGTGGTTTAAAATAATGAGAAAAGAAGGATTAAACCAGGTCCGTTGTTGGTGTGAATCGACGTCCAAGATTGCTTGTATTTGTTTTGTGAATGGGATTAGAGAGTGACATGGCACAATTTGATTGGTTTAGAGAGGGTGGCATGGATTGCCAAAGTGGAAAGAGTTGGGCGTTCGGGTTGGGTGTATTTTCAGACTGGGCTTGTTAATTGTGCCAAAAATAATTTAATGAATGACCACTTTGCCTTTGGTTTGAGAATTGCAATTGTGGCCCTTTTGTATTTTAATCCCTTCTTGAATTTAATTTAAATAAACTTAAAAAATTTTAATAAATGTGGTAAACATTATAATACTAGATATACTACTAATTATTTAATTAACTATTTGTAAAACACTTTATTTTTCCTAAATTACAACACTAATTTCGAATTTCACATAATAATATAATCAACTAGAAATTAAAGAGTAATTTATCAAATTAATTATAGGAACTATGTAATGTATATATAAGAATTATTTTAATAATCTTAAAAAAGTGAATACATTTGCAATTACATAATGTTAATACTACGCGATTGATTTTAAAAACTAATACTTAATTAATTTGTAAAAATAAGTATTTGTTACTAGAAAATACTTTATATATTTTTATTATAAATTATTAAGTATAAATAAATTAATTTAAAAAGAGAGGGTCAAAATTGGTCGTCAACGCTCAAAACTCTATTGATTCATTTGTTATGCCTACAGATACCTTTGTTAAGGCTCACGCTGGGGCCATTAAAGTTGAACGAGGAAGTCGAACCTATTCAAAGTTAAGAAGAGGGATAACGAGATGCTTAGGAAATTCGTGTCGAGATTCCAAATGGAACAGATCGATCTGCCACCGGTTGCAGATGATTGGGCCGTTCAAGCATTTATTCAGGGGCTCAACCCCCGATGTTTGGTTGCGTCTCAACAACTGAAGCAACATTTGGTAAAGTATCCAGCGGTTACCTTGGCCGATGTCCACAACAGGTATCAGTCAAAGATCAGAGTCGAGGACGACCAATTAGGGACCCCCTCGAGGTCAGTTTATCCTAGTAGAGCGAACAACAAGTCTAAAAGAGTAATGGATCAGGAGTCGAGGCCACCCCAAGATCGATACCAGCCATACAACTCAAATAGAAGGGGAAACCAACCCAGTCGCTATCCGACCAAGAACGAAAGAAGGAATGATCAGGGTCCAAGCAATCGAGGGTTAATGAATAGAAATGGGTTTGACAGATCAACTAGAGGTAGAGATGCCTCGAGGCTATCAGAATATAACTTCAACGTAGATACAGCGAGTATAATATCGGCCATCGGTCGCATCAGGGAGACCAAATAGCCGAGATCACTCTAGTCCAATTCGGCATAGAGGGATCACAATTTTATATGCAAATATCATGGTACTCACGGGCATAGAACCGAGGAGTTTTGGCAGTTAAAGGAAGAAGTGCCTCGTTTGTTCAATAATGGTCATCTTCGAGAATTCCTAAGTGAGCAGGCCAAAAACTATTTCAAGAACAGGGACGCTAACAAGCAGGTCCAGTAGGAGGAAACCCAACATGTGATTAAAATGATACCGGAGGAGTAGATGTTCCCCAAGGACCAATGATAAAACGCACCAAAGTCTCCATCACGAGATAAAAATAAACTCGAGATTATGTTCCGGAAGGATCCATCTCGTTTAGTTACGAGGATGTTGAGGCCGTCATTTAACCTCACAATGATGCACTAGTAATGTCTGTACTTATTAATAAATCTTGAGTTATGTGCATGTTAGTTGATTTATGTAGCTCGGTCAACATCATCCGATGGAGAGTTGTCGAAAATTGGGGGTTGTTGGATCAGATCGTACTAGCAGTTCGAGTACTTAACGGGTTTTATATGGTGCGCGAGACAAAGAAGGGTGAAATCACCCTACTGGTCAACACGGGTGGAACCACTTAACAAACAAAGTTCAATGTGATCGAGGGGGACATAAGGTACAATGCCTTGTTTGGGTGACCGTGGGTTCATAGCAAGAGGGTGGTACCCTCGATCTTGCACCAAGCGTTGAAATTTCCAACCCCAGGTGGAATCAAAACGGTCTACGGGGAACAACCGGCTGCAAAGGAGATGTTCGCCGTCGAAGAAGAGATCCCAATACCGTGATCACGACATCAAAAGATAAGGGACTGATCGAAGAGAAAAGCACTAAATAGCAATCACAGGTCTCAGCCTTGATCGAGCCAGAAAAATGGGAGGAACATCTAACAGATGAGGAAGATGACTTCAGGGTCCCAAGATCCTTCATAGAACCTGATGACGCTAATGCCACCAATTCAACAATCGAGGAACTAGAACAAGTCATATTATTCGAACATCTGCCGGATAGAAAGGTATACATGGGTACGAGGTTAACCCCCAAGCTCAGGACAAAACTCATTGATTTTCTTAAGCTAATGCTGATTGTTTTTCCTGGTCCCACTTAGATATGACAGGAATCCCACCGGAGATAATGACTCACAAATTGAGTTTGGATCCAAGCTTCCATCCGGTTAAACAGAAGAGGAGGCCACAGTCCGAGGTTAAATACACATTCATCAAGGACGATGTATCTAAACTTTTAAAAATTGGTTCCATTCGAGAAGTCAAATACCCGGATTGGCTAGCTAACATATTCCTCGTACCTAAAAAGGGAAATAAACTTAGGATATATGTAGATTATAAGGATTTGAATAAGGCATTCCCGAAGGACTCATTTCCTTTGCCCAACATCGATTGAATGACTGATACAAAGGCAGGGCACGATATGCTAAGCTTTCTCGACGCCTACTCCAGGTACAACCAAATATGGATGGACCCGAAGGACCAAGAGAAAACTTCTTTATAACTAGGTTCGACACTTATTGTTATAATGTGATGCCCTTTGGGTTAAAAAATGTCGGTGCCATACATCAACACCTAGTTAACCGAATGTTCGAGGATCAAATAGAAAAATCGATGGAAGTTTATATTGATGACATGTTAGTTAAGTCCCTACGAGCAGAGGACCATTTGAGGCTTTTCCAGGAAACCTTCGACATACTAAAGGAATATATTATGAAGTTGAACCCAAGGAAGTGTGCCTTCGGAGTTGGCTCAGGCAAGTTCCTCAATTTCATGGTATCTAACAGGGGAATAGAGATCAAATCGGATAAGATAAATGCCATAAAAGATATCAACGTGGTCAACGACGTTAAAGAAGTTCAAAGATTGGCCGGGGGAATAGCCATATTATAGTTGATACATCTACAGGTCATCGGAGAAAAGCCACCTATTTTTCTCGTTACTAAAGAAAAAGAGCGACTTCTCCGAACCCCGGAGTTCCAAAAGGTTTTGGAGGAACTCAAACAATACTTATCAAGCCCTCACTTGCTGCACATCCCAAAGGAGAACGAGCAACTATACCTTTACTTGGCAGTGTCCGAGGTAGCAGTAAGTGGCGTCCTGGTTCGGGAGGAAGAATGTATGCAAATTCCTATATATTATGTTAGTAGAACCCTAGGTGATGCCGACATGAGGTATCCACACCTGGAAAAATTGGCGCTTGCCTTGCTAAGTGCATCTAGGAAACTAAAATCATATTTTCAGTGTCACCCTATATGTGTTGTGACCTTGTACCCGTTAAGGAATGTTATGCACAAACTCGAACTCTCAGACCGAGTAGCAAAGTGGCCCGTGGATATTAACGGGTATGATATTAAATACAAACCCCGAACAACTATAAAGCCCCAGATATTGGAAGACTTAGTGGCCGATTTCACACCGGTCATGATCCTCGAGGTCGATAAATAATAATTACTTGCCTCAAGTACTAGCTCGGGTATCTGGACCTTATTCACGGATGGTGCCTTCAACGCGAAAGAGTCTGTGTTGGGTATCATACTAAAACCCCCCACAGATAACATAATAAGGCAATCAATTAGAACAGTAAAATTAACTAACAATGAATCCGAGTATGAAGCTATGATTGTAGGTCTAGAACTGGATAAAATCCTAGGGGCTGAGGTTATTGAAGCCAAGCACGATTCCTCCTCGTAACCAAGTCAACGGAACTTTCGAAGTCAAAGAAGACCAGATGTGGAGTTTCTTAGATAAATTGTAGGTAGAGTTACATCGAGTCAAAAAATAGATTCTATAACATGTGCCCCGAGATCAAAATAGTGAGGTGGATGCTTTGGCTAATTTAGGATCATCAGTGGACTCCGAATAATTTAACTCTGGAACAGTGGTGCAATTGATGAGCTCAGTGATAGAAGTCAGTCATGCCAAGGTAAATTCAACGAGTTTGACTTAGTATTGGTGAAATAAATAGGTGGACTACCTTGAGAAGGGGAAACTGCCATCGGATACAAAAGAATCGTGGGCCCTTCGAACTAAAGCAGCTAGTTTTTTCTTGGTTGAAGGACAACTGTACCAAAGATCATTTTTCGGACCATTAGCAAGATGTTTAGGGCCCGGGGAGACCGATTACGTGATGAGGGAGGTCCCCGAGGGGACTTGCGGAAACCATTCGGGAGCAAAATCGTTGGTTCGGAAATTGATTAGGGCCAGGTATCATTGGAACGAAATGGAGAATGATGCAAAAGACTTTGTTCAAAAATGCGACGAGTGTCAAAGACATGCCCCAATGATCTACCAACCGGGGGAATTGCTTCACCCGGTCCTTTCCCCTTGACCGTTCATGAAGTGGGGTATGGATATCATAGATCCTTTACCATGGTCACACGGTAAGGCTCAAGACATCTTGCTTATGATCGATTACTTCTCCAAGTGGGTTGAAGCACGGGAGTTTGAGAAAGTTAGAGATAAGGAGGTTATAGACTTCATCCGAGATCACATAATTTGCCAGTTTGGGATACCAGCCGAGATTACGTGTGACAATGGGAAATAATTTATCGGCAACAAGGTCAATAAATTCTTTGAAGATCAAAAAATCAAAAATGTTTTATCGACCCCTTATCACCCGAGCGCGAACTGTCAAGAAGAGTCGACAAACAAGACCATACTGCAGAACCTGAATAAAATATTGACGGATTAAAAACAAAGGTGGAAGGAAATTCTGTTTGAGGTCCTATGGGCGTCTCAAACAACCTAGAGGTCGAGTATAGGTTAGACACCATTTTCTCTAGACTACGGTGTAGAGGCTTTGATTCCAGTAGAAGTGGGGGAACCGACCTTGAGGTTCCAATATACTACTAAAGCATTAAATGACGAGGCCATGACCACAATTCTGAATTTAGCAGACGAACTGCGAGAAGCCGTCCTGGGGACTTAGTATTACAACCGAAGGGCAAATCTTAGACACTTTCAAGTTGGGGACTTAGTATTGAGAAAGGTCACACTACATACAAATAAACCGAATGACGGGAAACTAGCCCCGAATTGGGAAGGACTATATAGAGTCACCAGTATAACCGGAAAGGGCTCGTACCAGCTTGAGTCCGAAAATGGCATGCAACTCCAAAACAACTAGAATGTGACATACTTAAAGCGGTACTATTACTAAGGAATGAATATCTAATCTTATTTGAGGTTTATTATCCTTCGAACTAACCCGTGTAGGTACTCATTCGAAGCCATGTCCAAGAATTAGGTCCAAAAGCATGTGTTGCACTATTTTTTTCTTAAACCATTTTTTTCGAAGTGGGTTTTACGACAAGGTTTTTAATGAGGCAATAGTAAGAATGCTACTCTAGCTTTGAAGATTGGTCAAGCACCGAGGACTAGTGACTGCCTGCATCAGATTGTTAGTACTCTAGCCCTCAACATTCGACCTCAAGTACGAAGGGACTACCACACCCTGAATCAAGATTCAAAGATCTGAGTTCAGAAATTTCAAAGACGATTTTATTCGGCATCAAAATCCAAGGCCTGAATAATAAGATTTATTGTAACGGTCAAACGATCAAATTAATCGTGCCCGGATAGTTCATTCTCGTCGTGGCGGATAGTTTTTATATCTTCGATTATTTACACTACATTTGTAGTAATAAAGTGAGAAATTCACCTTATATACTTCATCGATTCATGCTTACACTAGTAATGTTACTTTTATGTCACTTAGAATAAATATTGGATTCAAAACCTTCTAAGCTCTCAGGCCATCATTAACCAGGGGCATGAAACCTCATAGGCAGTAAGAGTCCATAAGATCATGCCTAATCATTTAAAGACCCCTAAGCCTACGGGTTTCCCTGAACTGAGGACTCTCGGCTGATAGTAAGATCGGGCAAATCGGGCTACTAAACCCCGAGGGCACCGAGGTTACAAGGCAGGGCCTAAATACGAAAGGCTACGACCAACTTAAGGGACGAAGCCATTAGAGCTTAGACCCCGATGTATAAATGACTCGGATATGTCTGAGTTCGCAAAAAGTAAGGTCCTTACATATTTTAAGTCTATAAAGATTATGTCTGATCTTCTCAAATCAATCGGTTTTGAATTACGGCCAAAGAAAGGGCCACATTTGGCAAAGATTAACTGTGTCTAGATAAATCATTCAAATATTTTAATTAGGCAAAATACATAAGTTACCACCTAAACTATGGACCAAATCCATGTTACACACTTTTTGCGAACGAAAATTACTTTACACACTCAACCTTTTCAAAATGTGTCTAAGACACACCACTTTTTTCTTTACCAATTTCTCAGAATATGTGTAAATTCACGCACCAATAAGATCGTGACACGTGTTATTAATTTTTTAAAAAATAAAACATTAAAAAAATTCATAGTTATACCCCTTAGCAATTCTCATATCTTTCTCTTTTTAAAATCAAATAGCTCATTTACAATATCAAACAGATTATTTCACTCAAAAGCCGTGATGACCCAATAGGTCATCTAGAGTTTAAACCTTAATTCAGTGTTTCGAAACCTAAAATAGCTCCTTTTTGCCTTCCTTGATTTGCGTGCACGATCTGTGTCTTTTTTATTCAAAAGGTTTTTATCTGAAAAATTGATTAACATGTGAATTTGTGCCTTGAAAATTTATTTGAGTTGACCCCGGTCAATATTTAGAGCAAACGGACTCGGATCTGTATTTTGACGGTCCCAGTGGGTCCATATTGTGATTTGGGACTAGGGCGTATGCTCGGTATCGAATACGAAGGTCCGTAGCTCGAGTTATCGCATTTTGTCAGAAACTTGAAGTTTAAAGGTTTAAAGAATTTAAAGACTTGATCAAAGTTTGACTCTATTGCTACCGGGTCCGGATTTTGGTTCCGGAGTTTGGCATAGGTTCATTACTATATTTATGACTTATTTGACAGATTTTATGCAAAACGGAGTTGGTTTGACGTGGTTCGTACGTCTGGTTGTTAAAATGGAAATTCTTAAGTTTCATTGAAAATTTTATTTGATTTGGTGTCTGATTCGTAGTTCTAGGTGTTATTTTGGTATTTTGATCACGCGAGCGAGTTCGTATGAGATTTTAGGCTTGTGTGCATGTTTGGTTTAGAGCCCCGAGGGCTCAAGTAAGTTCCGGATAGGCTACCGAGTGAATTTGGACTTAGAAAATAGTTGGTGCAAAACTTGTTTCTGGTGCAGGTCTCAGACCTCACAATTGCGAGGTCTGGCTACGCATTTGCGATATGACAGTTTCCTCATCAGGTTCGCATTTGAGAGCTACTTCTCGCATTTGCGAAGAATAGCTGGGCACCAATGGTTCGCAATTGCGAAGTGGGGCTGGGGGAGCAAAGTTCGCATTTGCGATCAAAATTATCACAATTGCGAGGAGTCCAAGTTTGCATTTGCGAACAAACCATCGCAATTGCGATGGCAGTGGAAGTGTGAGACCTTCTCATTTGCAAAGTGTTTTTCGCATTTAAAGGGTTCGCAATTGCGACATCTCCGCCTGGACTTAAGCTGAGTTAGATGGGATTTTTCTCATTCTTCCCAATTTTCAATCCTAAAAACCTTATAGGCGATTTTTTCAAGAGCTTTTCCTCCCCAATTCATTGGTAAGTGATTCTAACCTACTTTCTTTCAATTATCCATTATATTTCATAAGATTTCAACCTTAAATATAGGACTTTCATGGTAGAAATTGAAGATTTGGGTAGAATTGGAGTTTTTTGTAAAAAATGGAATTTAGACCTCAAATTGAGGTCAAATTTCGAAAAAAATTACATAATCAGGCTCGGGGGTGAATGGGTAAATAGATTTTGGTCCAAACTTCAGGTTTTGACCAAGCGGATCAGGGGTTAATTTTTCTTTACTTTTTGGAAAAAGTGTATAAATCCTATCTTTATGTATTGTAATTGATACCCTTAGTATTATTTGACATTATCGAGTCGATTATGGTTAGATACAAGTGGTTTGGAGGTGGATTCTAGAGGAACGGCCCAAGTAGTGCTTTGAATTAACTGCGGAGTGAGGTAAGTGTTGCGGTTAACCTTAAATTGAGGGATTAGGACTTGTTTGCCAACTTGTTACGTGTTTAAATGTTTGGGTACAATGTATATGTGAGGTGACGATTACTTATGTGTTGTTTTTGGGTTAAAGCATGCGGGTGAGACTTGTTTCTTTTAATTTATATCCTTCTTTGATTACAAAATCCATGCTTAAAACTAGTCTATTACTAAATTGATCGTTCTTTACGCATTTATGAACTATTTATGATAATTAGGTATTGTTGGAAGTTGAGGTTTGGTATTATGGAACCGTTGTTGACGTAAGGTTTATTCTTGCTTATTCTATCTCCCTAATCATATATATATATATATATATATATATATATATATATATATATATATATATATATATATATATATATATATATATATATATATATATATTCACTGCTACCTGGTAAGGGAGAGTGTTAAAGCACAAAGGGTGATGTCGTGCCGATTATTGTTTCATTATTAATTAATACACAGTGAGGAAGAGAGTTAAAGCAAGAAGGGTGATGTCGTGCCATATTTATCGTTTTATGATGAAATTGAGAGTAAAAGCACGAAGGCTGATATCATGCCATATTTATTATTTTATGGAGAGATTGAGAGTAAAAGCACGAAGGGTGATGTCGTGCCATTGTTGTTGTTCCATGGTGAGTTTGAGAGCAAAAGACCGATGGGTGATGCCGTGCAGTCTTTATGCATTGTGTTAGCCATTTCCATTTGTTGGTGATTTACTTGACGGTTTTATGTTTCCATTTCTGTTATAGTTATCGTATCATGTTTCCCCTCGCATGCCCCCTCCCAATAACACATGTTTAATCTTTATTGTTGTTATGTTGTTCGTATATTTTTGTTTGCACAAGTTTAATTACGCTATGGTCCTGTCATAGCCTCGTCACTACCTCGTCAGGGTTAGGCTCGACACTTACGGAGTACATTGGGTTGGTTGTTAACGTTGGCTTGCCTAGCAAGTAAAATGTTAGGCGCCATCATGATCCTGAACGTCGAAAATTCCGAGTCGTAACAAGTTGGTATCAGAGCACTAGGTTACTTAGGTCTCAAGAGTCACGAGCAGGCTTAGTAGAGTCTGGAGGATCGCTACGGAGACGTTTGTACTTATCTTCCATAGGCTACGGAGTTTAGGAACAATTTCACTTCTATTCTTCTTTGTTGTGCTATTTTGTTTTATTATTTATGATTGAACTCTTCTACTCTCATTCTCTCGCAGATGGCGAGAACACGTACTGCATCTTCAGTTGGACAGCAGCAGGAGCCCCCAATGGCAGCTCCTACGAGGGGCAGAGGTCAAGTCCGAGGTCGGGCCAGAGGTCGAGGCCGAGGCAGAGCCAGAGCTCAGCCTAGAGCTCGAGCAGCAGCACCAGCAGTGGAACCTCAGGTGGATTTTGATGAGGAGGTTCCAGCTCATACTGTACTTGTTGGACCGGCTCAGGTCCCGAAGGGGTTCATCGCCACTCCAGTTCTTCAAGACGTTCTAGTTCGTTTGGTAGGCCTTTTAGAGAGTGTGGCCTAGGCCGATACATTTCCTGTGGAACCAGCCGTCTCTCGGGCTGGGGGAGGAGCACAGACTCCTACTACTCACACTCTGGAGCAGATGGCTCCCTAGTATCAGACTTCAGCAGCCCTACCATTTGGGGTAGCTCAGCCAGTTGTTGCGGCATAGGCCGGTGATAGGCCCGCCATGTCTTCTGAAGGCATATTGAGGTTGGACAAGTTTACTAATCTCTTTCCAGTTCACTTCAGTGGTGCACCTTCTGAGGACCCACAGAATTATCTTGACCGCTGTCATGAGGTGCTGCGGAACATGGGTATAGTTGAGACCAAAGTCGAAAATTTTGCTGTGTTTCAGATGACGGGTTTCGCCAAGAGGTGGTGGAGAGATTACATGTTGACCAGACTTGCTGGGTCGCCTACACTTACTTGGGAGCAATTCTCACAGCTATTTCTGGAGAAGTTTCTCCCTATCACACTGAGAGAGGATTACCGCAGGCAGTTGAGCGTCTCCAGCAAGGGCGGTATGACTGTTACTCAGTACAAGACCCGTTTCTTGGATCTAGCTCGGTATTCTCTTCTCTTGATTCCTACTGAGAGGGAGAGGGTGAGGAGGTTTATTGATGGACTCACATACCCTATCAGGCTACAGATGGCCAAGGAGACTCGGAGTGCAATTTTTTTCAGACGACTGCTAATGTTTCTAGGCGGATTGAGATGGTTCTTGCACAGGAGAGAGGGCAGGGGTCTGATAAGAGGCAGTGGTACTTTTGGTAGAGTCCATCCTCCTAGGCCGTTTTACTCAGCGCTTCAGGCATCTCATAGTGCTTCAGGTGGTCGCGACCCTCATATGTCTCATCCCGATTATCTAGCCTATAGTGCACCACCAGCTCCTATTAGTGCACCTCCGCTCCAGAGTTTTCAGGGTGGTTACTCAGGTTGACAGGGTCAGTTTAAGGGTCAGCAGTCACAGCAGCCAAGGTCCTGTTATACTTGTGGTGACCCGAGTCACATGACTAGATTTTGCCCTCGGGCACCGGGCAACTCACAGTAGCAGGGTTTTCGTGCCATGGTTCCGGCATCGGTTGCTTCACCGCCTTCTCAGCCAGCTAGAGGTAGGGTTCAGACATCTAGAGGTGAAGGTCAGCCCGTTAGAGGTGGAGGCCAACCAGTGAGAGTCCATCCCAGGGACGCGGTTCAGAGTAGTAGGGCCCAGCCCCGATTTTATGATTTTATAGCGAGGCCTAAGGCTGAGTCATCTGACGCGGTTATCACAGGTATTGTCCCAGTTTGCCATAGAGATGCTTCAGTTCTATTTGATCCGGGCTCTACTTATTCCTATGTGTCATCCTACTTTGCTTCCTATCTGGTTGTGCCTCGTGATTATTTGGGTGCTCCTGTGAATGTATCCACACCCATGGGAGATTCTATCATAGTAGATCGTGTCTATCGTTTGTGTGTGGTTACTATTGAGAGTCTTGAGACTAGCGTAGATCTTCTACTTCTTCATATGGTAGATTTTGATGTCATTTTGGGTATGGATTGTCTGTCATTTTTATCATGCTATATTGGATTGCCACGCCAAGACGGTGACCTTAGCCTTGCTGGGGTTACCTCGATTAGAGTGGAAGGGGACTCCTGGACATTCTACCAGTAGGGTTATCTCTTATGTGAAGGCTCGACGTATGGTCGAGAAGGGGGGTCTAGCTTATTTGGCCTATGTCCATGATTCTAGTGCGGAGGTTCCTTCCATGGATTCAGGGCATATTGTTCGTGAGTTTATAGAGGTATTTCCTACAAACCTGCGGGGGATGCAGCCCGACAGAGATATTGATTTATGTATTGAGTTGGCTCTGGGTACTCAGCCCATTTCTATTCTGATGTACCGTATTGCCCCGCCAGAGTTAAAAGAATTGAAGGAGCAACTACAAGATTTTCTTCATAAGGGCTTTATTAGGCCTAATGTCTCGCCCTAGGGTGCACCTTGTTGTTTATGAAGAAGAAAGATGGATCGATGAGGATGTGCATAGACTATCGGCAGTTGAACAAAGTCATCATCAAGAACAAGTATCCATTGCCGAGGATTGATGACTTATTTGATCAGCTTCAGGGTGCCAAGGTATTTTTGAAGATTCATTTGAAGTCTAACTACCATCATTTGAAGATTAGGGCATCCGATGTCCCTAAGATAGCTTTTCGAACTTGGTATGGGCATTATGAGTTTATAGTGATATTATTTGGGTTGACAAATGCCCCAGCATTATTTATGGATTTGATGAACCGGGTGTTCAAGCCCTACTTGGATTCCTTCGTGATTGTATATATTGATGATATCTTGATCTACTCCCGCAGTCGAGAGGAGCACGAGCAACATCTTTGGATTGTACTTCAAACTCTGAGGGATAGCCAGTTATATGCCAAGTTTTCAAAGTGCGAGTTTTGGTTGGACTCGGTCGCATTCTTGGGGCACGTCGTATCGGCAGAGGGCATACAGGTGGATCCTAAGAAGATTGACGCAGTTTAAAACTGGCCTAGAACCACTTCAGCTATGAAAACTCGGAGTTTCCTGGGTTTGGTGGGTTATTACCATCGGTTCGTGGAGGGGTTTTCATCTATAGCAGCCCCACTGTCCAGATTGACCCAGAAGGGTGCCTCATTCATATGGTCGGATGAGTGTGAGTTGAGCTTTTAGAAGCTCAAGACTGCTTTGACTACGGCACCAGTGTTGGTGCTGCCCACATGTTCAGGATCTTACACGGTGTATTATGATGCATCTCGTATTGATGTATCTCACCATTTTGTATCATCCCGGGAGGAAAATGTGGTGACCGATGCCTTGAGTAGAAATGCAGTGAGTATGGGCAGCCTTGTGTACATTCCAGTTGGTGAGAGGCCGATTGATGCAGATGTTCATACTTTGGCCAATCAGTTCGTGAGGTTGGACGTTTCAGAGCCCAGTCGTGTTCTAGCTTGTATAGTCACTCGGTCTTTCTTGTATAAGTGCATTAGAGAGCGACAGTATGATGACCCTCACTTTCTTGTCCTTAAGGACACGGCGCGGCACGGTGATGCCAAGCAGATTACGGTTGGAAATGATGGGGTTTTGAGGATACAGGGTCGTATTTGTGTGCCCAATGTAGATGGACTTCGTGACTTGATTCTTTAGAAGGCCCACAGTTCCCGATATTCTATTCATCCGGGTGCCTCCAAGATGTATCAGGAGTTACGGCAGCATTATTGGTGGATGAGGATGAAGAAGGATATAGTTACATATGTAGCTCGGTGTCTAAATTATCAGCAAGTTAAGTACGAGCATCAGAGACCTTGTGGTTTGCTTCAGAAGTTAGATATTCTCGAGTGGAAGTGGGAGTGTACACTATGGATTTTGTTGTTGGACTCCCATGGACTCAGAGGAAGTTCGATGCGGTATGGGTCATTGTGGACAGGCTGACCAAGTCAGCGCATTTCATTCCTATGGTAATTACCTATTCTTCAAAGTGGTTGGCACAGATTTACATCTGCGAGATCATCTGCCTTCACGGTGTGCTCGTGTCTATCATTTCTGATCGAGGTATGCAATTCACCTCGTACTTCTGAAGGACAATACAGCGTGAGTTGGGCACGCATGTGGAGTTGAGCACAACATTTCATCCCCAGATGGACGGACAGTCCGAGCGCACTATTCAGATAATGGAGGACATGTTTCGCGCTTGTGCTATGGATTTCGGGGGTTCTTTGGATCAATTCTTGCCACTTGCGGAGTTTACCTACAACAACAGCTACTAGTTGAGCATTCGTATGGCTCCCTATAAGGCATTATACGGGAGGCAGTGTCGTTCGCCAGTTGGATAGTTCGAGCCGGGAGAGGCTCGGTTGTTGAGTACAGATCTGGTACAGGATGCCTTGGACAAGGCCAAGGTTATTCAGGATCGACTTCGCACAGCTCAGTCTAGGCAGAAGAGTTATGTTGATCCTCGAGTTCGTGATGTTGCATTCATGGTTGGAGAGAGGGTATTGCTCCGGGTTTCACCCATGAAGGGTGTGATGAGGTTTGGGAAGAAGGGAAAGTTGAGCCCTAGGTACATCGCACCCTTAGAGATTCTTGAGAGAGTGGGTGAGGTGGCTTATAGGCTCACATTGCCACCTATTTTATTAACAGTCCATCCAGTATTCCATGTGTCTATGCTCTAGAAGTATCACAGTGATCCGTCCCATGTGTTAGATTTTAGCTCATTCCAGTTGGACAAGAATTTGACTTATGAAGAGGAGCCAATGGCTATTCTATCCCGGTAGGTTTGACAGCCGAGGTCAAAGATTTATCCTTCAGTTCGAGTGTAGTGGAGAGGTCAACCGATCGAGGCAGCCACCTGGGAGTCTGAGCCGGACATGTTTAGAGTAGATATCCACACCTTTTCGCCAGTCCAGATACTTTTCTATGTCCGTTCGAGGACGAACGATTGTTTTAGAGGTGGAGACTGTGATGACCCGATAGATCATCTAGAGTTTTAAACCTTAATTCTGTGTTTCGAAACCTCAAATATCTCATATTTCCTTCCTCGATTTACGTGCGTATTTCATATCTTTTTTCGGAAGGCTTTTATGTGAAAATTGATTAAAATATGAATTTGTGCCTTGAAAATTCATTTGAGTTGACATCAGTCAATGTTTTGTGAAAACAAACCCGAATCCGTGTTTTGACGGTCTCGGTAGGGCCATAACGTGATTTTGGGACTTGGGCGTATGCTCAAAATCGAATTCGGAGGTCCCTAGCTCGAGTTATCGCATTTTGTCGGAAACTTGAAGTTTAAAGGTTTAAAGAATTTAAAGACTTGACCAAAGTTTGACTTTATTACTACCGGGTCCGGAATTGGTTCTAGAGATTGGCATAGGTTCATTACTATATTTATGACTTGTTTACAAGATTTGGTGCAAAACGAAGTTGGTTTGACGTGATTCGGACGTCCGGTTGTTAAAATGGAAATTCTTAAGTTTCATTGAATATTTCATTTGATTTGGTGTCTGATTCATAGTTTTAGGTGTTATTTTGATGTTTTGATTTCCCGAGCGAGTTCATATGAGATTTTTGAGCTTGTGTGCATGTTTGGTTGGGAGCCCCGAGGGCTCGGGTGAGTTCCGGATAGGCTACGGAGTGAATTTAGACTTAGAAAATATCTGGTGCAAAACCTGTTTCTGGTGCAGGCCTCAGACCTTGCGAGGTTTGGCTTCACATTTGCGATATGGTAGTGTCCCTGTCATGTTCGCATTTGCGAGCTACTTCCTCGCATTTGCGAAGAATAGTAGGGCACCAATGGTTCGCAATTGCGAAGTGGGGCTGGGGGAGCAGAGTTCGCATTTGCGATCAAAATGATCGCAGTTGCGAGGAGTCCAAGTTCGCATTTGCGAACAAACCATCGCAATTGTGATGGCAGCAGAAGTGTGAGGCCTTCGCATTTGCAAAGTGTTTTTTGCATTTGCGGGGTTCGTAATTGCGACATCTGCGCCTGGACTTAAGTTGAGTTAGATGGGAATTTTCTCATTCTTCCCAATTTTCAACCGTAAAAACCTTAGAGGCGATTTTTCCAAGATCTTTTCCTCCCCAATTTATTAGTAAGTGATTCTAACCTACTTTCTTTCAATTACCCATTACATTTCATAATATTTCAACCTTAAATCTATGATTTTCATGGTAGAAATTGGGGATTTGGGTAGAATTAGGGATTTTTGTAAAAATTGGAATTTAGACCTCTAATTGAGGTCGGATTTCGAAATAAATTACATAATCGGGCTCGAGGGTAAATGGGTAAATGGATTTTAGTCCGAACCTCAGGTTTTGACCATGCGGGCCCGGGGTTAATTTTTTTGACTTTTTGGAAAATGTGTAAAAATCCTATCTTTATGTATTGTAATTGATACCCTTATCATTATTTGACGTTATCGAGTCGATTGTGGTTAGATACGAGTGGTTTGGGGGCGGATTTTAGAGAAAAGGCCCCGGTAGAGCTCTGAATTGACTGCGAAGTGAGGCAAGTGTTGTACCTTAATTTGAGGGATTAGAACTTGTTTGCCTACTTGCTATATGTTTAAATGTTTCGGTACAACGTATATATGAGGTGACGAGTACTTATGCGTTATTGTTGGGTTAAATCATGCCGGTGGGACTTGTTTCTTGTAATTTATATCCTTCTTTGATTACGAAATCCATGCTTAAACTAGTATATTACTAAATTGGTCGTTCTTTATACATTTATGAACTATTTATGATAATTGAGTATTGTTAAAAGTTGAGGTTTGGTATTGTGGAACCGTTGTTGACGTAATGTTTATTCTTGCTTATTCTATCTCCCTAATCATATATATATATATATATATATATATATATATATATATATATATATATATATTCACTACTACATGGTAAGGGAGAGTGTTAAAGCACGAAGAGTGATGTCGTGCCATTTGTCTCATTTATTTATTAATACATAGTGAGGAAGAGAGTTAAAACATGAAGGGTGATGTCGTGCCATATTTATCGTTTTATGATGAAATTGAGAGTAAAAGCACGAAGGGTGATGTCGTGTCGTATTTATTATTTTATGGAGAGATTGAGAGTAAAAGCACGAAGGGTGATGTCGTTCCATTGTTGTTGTTCCATGGTGAGGTTGAGAGCAAAAGCACAATGGGTGATGCCGTGTAGTCTTTATTTATTATGTTATCCATTTCCATTTGTTGGTGATTTACTTGACGGTTTTATGTTGCCATTTCTGTTATAGCTATCGTATCATGTTCCCCTTCGCATTCCCCCTCCCAATAGCACATGTTTAATCTTTATTATTGTTATATTGTTCGTATATTTTCGTTTGCACAGGTTTAATTATGTGAGGGTCCTGTCATAGCCTCGTCACTACCTCGCCGGGGTTAGGCTCGACACTTACGGAATACATTGGGTTGGTTGTACTCATACTATACTTTGTACTTCTTGTGTAGATTTTGGTACTGGTCTCAGCTGTACATGAGGTGCATCAGCTCAAATTGGCATATTTGGAGACTCGAGGTAGATCTGCTGGCGTTCGCAGACCTTGAAGTCCCCTTCCTCCTTCCTTATTTAGTGTTCATTTCATTCGAGACAGTGGTACTTATTTTAGACTTTATTTGTAGCACTTTTAGAAGATCGTGCACTTGTGACTCCATATCCGGGTTGTACTTAGATATTTTGGGTATTATGCCACTTCGCACTTCGTTTTATTTTCATTTCAATTTAATTGATTTAATTATTTGAGATGTTTAAAACTCGCTTAAGAATTTCTCTAACGTTGGCTTGCCTAGCAAGTGAAATGTTAGGTACCATCACGATCCTGAAGGTCAGAAATTCTGGGTCGTGACAAAAATCACCTAATAACCTATTTCTAATTAATTTGAATACCCACTTAAATCTCACAAAGAACTTGAAAATAAAAATAGGAGAAAATAATGAAAAACAATCAAAATAAAAACTTCACATTGCAATTTACCGTGAAAATGTGATTGAAAACTCGACCCAACCTTTGATATGCCGCAGTTCATGGGGGCGTCGGATAAAGAGAAGATGGGTGGAGAATGAAAAGGAGAAGAAGGCAATGAGGCTCTGTAATTTTTCTCGATCATTTAGCTATGTTTATCAATTTCTGAAAGTTGATAACATAGACAATTTGGGGAAGAAGACAAAAAAATTGAATCTTAAAACAAACTGAAAAAGAAAACTGAATGAGAAAAATCTGAAGATAAAGAACCAAAATACTAGGGATCTTTGAGATAAATAATTCAAATAAATTTAATAATTTAAAAAAATTTCAGATAGTATGGTTGTATGGGAATTAATAAATGGCTATAATGTTTCAAGGGAACAAAATGGTGTGAGATGAGGAAGAACGGTGGGGTTTGGGAGGTAAAGAGGAACCAATAATGTTAAAAAGAAAGAAAAAAATTAAACTTTGACATTTGTCATCTAAATAAGGATTGGAATAACAAATTAACAGCTGAACGCGCTTTTATTTTTTTGTTAAGCATGCGCATGCCACGTTGCAAAAGAAGTATGTCTTAGACACATTTTAAAAAGATTGAGTGTGTAAAATAATTTTCATCCGCAAAAAGTGTGTAATAAGAATTTGGTCCATAATTCAGGTGGTAACTTATGTATTTTGCCTTTTAATTAAGACTTCATTTAATTTTTGTTAGATCCTCCGAAGTCAAAGAAACTCGGAGTCGTTGTTTGACCCGGACCTTATTCGGGCTTTGGAAGTCAAACAATTCAAGCAACCACAAAATTTATGCTAAGGCATCGATGATATATTAGTAATATTTAATCTGAGACACAAGTTATATATTCTAAGTCCTAGGCAAAAGCAAATGTGAAAAAATTAAAGAACATAATAAATAGCTGAAGAGCAATTTCATATATTTACCAAAACATATTTACATAGGCACAAAAGAACAACCCTAGAGTATAAAGTATACGAGTAAAGAAAAATAAAAAATAATACAAAACTAACTAAGGCATTTCCCGCCTAATCTTCATCGAATCCCAGCTCGATATCTGACCCTTCGGGCTGATACTTTGCTTTGGCCTTGGCCTCTAATCTCTTGACCTCCACGATCTTGGCCACTAAATCGAACCCCCCACCCCCCGCTTGGATCTCCTCGAGAGCCTCCCTCCGAGATATCCACTTCACGTATTCAGCCTTCGTTATGATCTGGGCTTCGGCTATTTCGACATCGGCCTTATACTAGGCTAGCATATCATGGTCTTCTGAGACCTTGTTCGTAGCCACCTCTAATTTGGACTTCAACGCAGTATACTCTTAGCCAAGAGCGTCACGCTCTACGACTGTCGAGGAGAGTTGTACCCGAAATTCCTCATTCAGCCGAGCCCATTTGTCAGCCTTTTTTTTCATCACTCGAAGCTGCACTTTGGTCGATGCCAAGTCCTTTTTGGTGCCATCCTGCTCCAATTCTAGGCGGTCTATTTTTCCCTCAGCTCATCGGCTGAAGCCTTGACCGTGTCCATCTCGATCCTGAGATGGTCGATCAAAGTTATCTTCTCTTGGACCTGTGATGTTGCAGCGTTAGCATCGGCGTTTAGCCTCCCATTATCAATCTAGAGAACTCTTACCTTCTCAACCAGAAGAGCATGGTCTTGTTTTGATTTCGAGGCCTCCTTTTGGGCCTTCTCCGGCTCGGCCCGAAGGGCGGGGAAGTTGGCCATGTCCCTAAGGACTTCATCTTTCTGCTCATATAAAGCTTTGTACATCTCTGTTTGCCGGACCTTCTCCTTGAGCTCGAATTCAAGGTGACTCACCTCCATCCTGGATCGGTGAAAGCTTTTATGGTAAAGCACCGAGGCCTGAGATATAGAGAAAGAAAACCATTAAAAAAATAGTTAAGACAACGGGGACTTATTGAAATAAAGAGGGAAGAAGGAGTACCCGATTCAACGCCTACTGGGCCTCGTTGAAAAGGCTCGGCCAATCTTCCTCGTTCTCCTTCACTTGGTCTTCTTTGGTTACCAAAGAACAGAGATAGCTGGCAACTCCGACTGGCTCGGACAACATGCTGGTATCCGCCGGTAGCAAGAACATAACCGTCTTCTTTCATTTGGGATCTACACTCGGGGGGAGAAAATGCTTGTCAAGCTTGAAGCTCGAACTCGGCCCACCCGATTCCGATTGCACGACTCTTTTTGGGATCTCCAGGTGGCCAAAGCCAGAATAGTCTTCCAACAAACATACATCCACGCCCTAAAAAAATGAGTTCAGGGCATCGTCCACAGCTCGGGACGTCTCGATCGGCTTTTCTTCAGTGGCCCGAGCTTCATTTAAAATGGCCTCCATATGAGGCAGTGACTCTAGAATGTGGAGAACGGCGTCACCTTCAGAAATGGCCCTTCTTGGGACAGGAGGGGCTTTTTGCGAAGCAGCAACCACATGTTCTTCTTTGAGCCCCCGAGATAAGGAGTATTCAGCCTTACAAGCATCCTCCTCCAAGGATACCGACTCTTCATCGGCATCGATCGACTCATGAATGATGAAGTCCACGTCCTCGTCATCCTCGGGAAAATATTTGAGCCGATGAAGAGCTTCGAAATTCCGGACCCGGGCACCCAAAGTCTTTTTGATGCTCTTTCTGACCTTGAGCACAGTACCTTTTCTCTTCTGGACCTCGGCAGGAGCGTTCGAGGAATCAAGGGATCTTTTCTTCTTTTTTATTTTCTGCTCCTTCTTTGCAGCAGCTTCGACAATGGGCTGTAGAGAAGCAGAGGATTTTGTAGACAGGGTCGAGATCACGGCATCGGTGGTTTTCCCAAGCTTGGTAGTCTTGGCCAAGCCTGTGAAAGAAGGAGTTATCCATGACAATAACAGAATAAAAAACAACCAGGAAGAAATTCAACCAGAAAAAGACACTCACCGTGATAACGAGTCTCCCACTTGTCTTTGGAGAGCTTACGCCACTCACGCTAGGAATAGGTGAGTTGATTTCATATACCCTCGACCCACTTCCTAAAATGCGGAACCATGTTGGGGACTCGGGGGATGACTGCATATCAAATAAAACATGTCATGAGAACGAAAAGCAGGTATAAGAAAGGACTTTGACAACTTAAGAGGAAGTAAACTTACAGTTCGGGTTCCACTTCTCAGGGAACGCCATGAATTCGGGAGGAATGAGTTCCTTGGTATTTATCCGAACGAACCTACCCTGCCAACCTCAATACCAATCTTTGTCTATACAGGAGAAAGGAGTCATCTTTTCCCGACAGGAAAGTTTGATTAACCCCCTCGTGGGACGACTGCATATCAAATAAAACATGTCATGAGAATGAAAAGTAGGTACAAGGAAGGACTTTGACGACTTAAGAGGAAGTAAACTTACGGTTCGGGCTTCACTTCTCAGGGAACGCCATGAATTCAGGAGGAATGAGGTCCTTGGTCTTTATCCGAACGAACCTACCCTGCCAACCTCGATACCTGTCTTTGTCTATACAGGAGAAAGGGAGCTTTCTTTGCCCGAGGGGAAAGTTTGATTAACCCGCCTCGAAAGATTCGGGGGCTGTAAACTTGGAGTAACTGATCAACCTTGAACCGAGGCTCCTCCATATTATTCGCAAAATGACGTAGAAGAGCCACGACCCTCCAAAAGGATGGGTGAACTTGCCTAAGGCAAATTTCATACCTCTTATAGAATTAGAGGACCATCGTGTTAACAGGATCAAATGTGAAAGGATACGCTTAAACACTTAAGTATACTTCCACGTATGTCGTGATGTCCTCCTCAGAACTGGGAATGACTACGTCTTTTCCTTCCTATTTATAGTTCTCTCGGACAGCCTCGAGCGTCTCCTCGATAATTGAGCAAACATACCTCCTCGCCTCCTCACCCTGATCCCCTTGTGCGGAGGTTTTCTCGACTTTAAAGACATTATCTATGGAGCAGCCGTCGGGGATAAAATCTATAAGAAGTCATCGGGGTTAATACCGGAGGCACTGCCTCGGTGCCGGTGGCTGAGGAAGAAGTCGTCGATGCAGTATTTTGGGTACCAATTTTGAAGTCTTCGTTAACTCTATCTAAGAATATGAAGATTTAAAGGTTTGATATGAAGGTTTGAAGATTTGAAGGTAAAGTATGAAGGTTTGAAGATGAACTATGAAGATATGAAGATGTGAAGAACATATTATGAAGATTTGAAGGATAGATGAACGGATGAAGATATGAAAAACTCGAGGGTAACTTAAGTAAATTTGAAGTTAGAAAGTAAAAATGTAAAAGTAGGAAACCAGAACTTTTATAGGAAAAGAGTAATGATTACGAGACGTTTTGGATTCGTTAACTATCGGGGGTATTCAATGACGACTGACGCGTGTCCAAAGTCAGAGCGACGTGACTGATGGAACGTTTCGATTTGTCAACTTGTGTGTGACTTACGAGAGAAGGAACTGGGGTCAATTAGTCACTTCTCGTCGCTCCTATAATCTACTCTCCGAGAAGTGAGGGAACTATCTATATACGGATAAAATCGAGGATAAAATTACCCCCGATTTCCCGTTGTGAGGCAAGGAACGACGTTACTTGTTATAGGCCCGAGTGAGACCTAAGATAGATCAGAACCAGGAGCGGACGAATGATACACCGGGTCTCGAGCACGGCCAAACCCGGGGAGAATCAAGCTCGAGTGAGATGAAGAATCGAGGATAAAGGAAAGGCGGTTAAAAAAGATAAACGTGAAGTCAAAATATCTGCCATCAGCCGGATGATACGGCGAGGATCACGCTCGGTACTGACTGCGGATTTTAATTTCTTGGGAGAAAATGAAGAGAAAGATTTTTACCTTATTTAGACTTGTATTAGGGTTAGAACTTATCTACTATATAAAGAGGAGGACCCCCTTTATTTTTTGACATTGTTTTTTTGTACGCATATCAAGGCAATAGAATTTATTTTGGTTCTTAGTAATTGTTCTAAGTGTTCTTCAATTGTTCACTCATTTAGCTGGATCTGGGCTCCATCTCGAGGGCTCGATTAAAACCAATCATTTACGTTTAAACATAACACAAGGCTTAATTATTTCGCCACATTGGTTTGATCGTTTTATCTTATTTCAATTCAATTATTTACTGCTCTTTGATTATTTGTGTTAAATTAAATCATCTATCTTTTAAATCGCGTATAAATTTAATTGTTAACCATTTTAAGGGTAATCAATGTTCAAGCTATTATAAGCATGTATTGATCTTGATTGAGATTTAACTTCGAAGGCATAAACTTCATTTTCTGAAAATTGATGAATCCTCTGTCTCTGTGTATTTACTGAAAGATTTGGCTCTTGAACGTATAGCGCAATTTCGATGACCGGATAATAGGAGGTGAAAGAAGAAGGAAACACCAGAAAGGAATTCGTGGAACTCGTTTGTTCAAATGAATTTTTTATGACCCAAGCAATAACGAGAAAATTAGCTTTTATTAACTGAATCACATTAAATATTATAACATTGACAATATATTTATATTTTGATTAAAAATCCCTTTATGCAGTCTTCTTTTGGACTCGACGCATACGTTTAGATATGTCAGGAAACTTTTGGTTTAGTTTAATAATTCAAGATAATAATAAAAAAAACGACTAGTAGACCTATGGTTACGACCTTGATACATTACATAAAGAGATAAAAATACACAAATATTTACCAAAAACAACAAACAGACTGCATGCTATATATTACACAATAAAAGAATTCCAGGGTCCAATAATTGAACCCCGTCTCACATTAACTTCCAATGGTCCCATTACTCATGAAAAAACGAATATGTCTACGTGTATATTTACATTTTCCACCTGTTCTAAAAGGATAAGTCTATAAGAGTACTCCACTTGGAACTATTACCTGTGTTTCTGTATAGATATTTTTTTGGATATATTATCTAGCGAGGCTGAATTTTTTTTTATTTTTTATTTTTGGCTGAAAAAGATTGCTATTATAATTTCATCCACTAATTAATTTAGTCTTCTGGCTATGCATGTACAAACTACGCAGCACCACTCATCTTGGCTAGAATTTCCCACAACCGTTGAATTTCAGCCAAAACATCATCGGACGGCAGCTGAAACCGGCAACATGGACAAGTATTCATCTTCTTCAGCCAAGGTAGTATACATTTCCAATGAAAAATATGATCACATGGTAATTTGCAAACATCTTTACCTTCTCTCATCTCTTCTTTGCATATCACACATTCCCTTTCACTGCCACTCATCACTTCCACTGATGGCAGCGCCGCCACCACCGCCACAGACGCGGCTAAGTTCTTGCTATCTTTTCCTTCACCACCAGTAGCGGAGTCAAGAATTCTGGAAAAAAAAAAAATAAGAATCACACTTGGGATTTGAACGTATGACCTAAAATAATTTTTAACCCACTTTTGCTACTATACTAGAAGCAAAAGTGAATTTTTAAGGTCTTATCACTGAATTCATTGCAATTATAAATAATGAGTTTAAAAGTTAATACTTTGTTGATATTAATTTTGATAACATTTTATATGTATATCTATACTCTGTATAAAAAATGAAGGCTTCAATTGAATCTATCAACTATATGGTCCATTCATCTTTGACTAAAAGTTTCAACAATTTATATATATACAAAAAAAAAAAAAAAAAAAAATACCTGGAGCTCCGCCCGAGTTCACCAACATCATAGGCCATGACATTGACAAAATTCTTGCACTTTGTGACTAGCTCAACGAACTTGATTATGACTTCACTTTTAGAACTTTCAATGCTAGATAGTTTCAACATGTCCTTGGCTATATAGTCACCTAGGATATCGCGCCAACGCGATGGTGGGGCGTCAAGTGCCCCAGGTTCGTGTTGGCGCAGTTCGCAGAGGAGTAGGAGTAGAAGAACTGCGTCTAAGTCACGGAGATTCATGGAGGTGGTCGAGGGTGGGGGCAAAATTGTCTTTTTCTGCATGAAGTATACCAAAATTGCGAGTTTTGACAAGAGGTGACGGGCGATGAGGACGAATTTTTGGTGGAGAGAGAGGGAGTTGAGGTAGTGGAGAGTGAGAGAGAAAAGGGTGGGAGAAGAGAGGAGAGAGAAAATACGGCGGTGGTAATGGTGGTAGAGGGAGGAGGAATAGTGAGTTAGATTTGTGAGTTGCAAAGGTGTTAACGTAGAAAGAGCTGTCATGATTATGGCTTCTAAGTGTTTTTGATCTTCCATTTATGGATTGAGTTTTTGGGATGTGTGGGATTAATTTATAGAGGTGTGTATTTTACTTGATGACTATATCATGCATGAAATCATTACAAAGTGATTGCTATCGGTATATATTTCCCAGTCGCTCAATAATTAAATCTTTAATTTGCTAGGTGAGTTAATTCTATCCACATGAGAAAAAAGGGCAAAGAAAAGTCTAACAAAATTATGGCCATGTGATAGTGACACGAAAGGAGGAAAAACAAGACAACTGTATATAGTTCAAGACTATATAAGCAACGCCAGTGGTTTACAAACTATCTCATGGCAAATTTGGTGAAATATTGTTATATTATTTGTAACCATAAGGATGAAATCCTGGCTCCGTATTCTTAGTGATTGCGGTAAACCAGTAATTAACAATTTCATGCAAAGCAGAAGAAGAAAAAGAAGGAAAAGTGTTACGTAAATGTTGCATGGTAGGGTATATATCGGATATAACCGATAGTTCGAACCGATAAAATGCTATTGGATTATGGATATCGGGTTATTGGGTAAATAGTTCGATAACGGTTTAATATTATTTGACTATTGAGTTATCGGTTAGGATCGGTTTGCCTAATTTTATTAACGGTTTAACCGATAGCCCAATAACAACAACAAACAACAACAACAACAACCCAGTATAATCCCAGTATAATCTTATAGCAAATTTGGTGAAATATTGTTATATTATTCGTAACCATAAGAATGAAATCCTGGCTCCGTATTCTTAGTGATTGCGGTAAACCAGTAATTAACAATTTCATGCAAAGCAGAAGAAGAAAAAGAAGGAAAAGTGTTACGTAAATGTTGCATGGTAGGATATATATCGGGTATAACCGATAGTCCGAACCGATAAAATACTATTGGATTATGGATATCGGGTTATTGGGTAAATAGTTCGATAACGGTTTAATATTATTTGACTATTGAGTTATCGGTTAGGATCGGTTTGCCTAATTTTATTAACGGTTTAACCGATAGCCCAATAACAACAACAAACAACAACAACAACAACCCAGTATAATCCCACTTGTGGGGTCTGGGGAGGGTAATGTGTACGCAGACCTTACCCCTACCCTGAGGTAGAGAGGCTGTTTTCGATAGACCCTCGGCTCCCTCCATCCAAGAACTCCCCACCTTGCTCTTGGGATGACTCGAACTCACAACCTCTTGGTTGGAAGTGGAGGGTGTCTACCACTAGAGCAACCCACTAGACCGATAGCCCAATAAGCTTTAACAAAATTATAATTTTACCTACTAAATATATAAAGCCACCTTATGGTTTCATTCTCTCAATTCTCTCGGCAGTTACTCTTCATGTTCAGACCTTATTCTTTAGAGTATGAAATTTTTGGGTATTTTTTATTCTTATCGGGTAAACCGATAGGGATCGATAACCGATAAACTGATACCCGATAACCGATATTTTATCGGTTCAGTTATCGATTTAGCATATTCATAAACCGATAATCGATATGCCGAACCGATAACATTCACAACCGAACCGAACCGACTGATGCTCACCCCTATTGCATGGTCCATTCTAGGTTAGATTAGATAAGTACATCTCTGTTCGTTTCAAAAAGATTGTCCTAGTTTGATTTTAAACAAACTTTAATAAAGAAGGAAAGACTTTCAAAATATGTTGTCTTAAATAAGTCATAACATTAGTTTGGCAGTAAAACTTCGTTTGTATGGATATAAATGTTTCCTTTAAAGAAATATTGAAAGATGCCAATCTTTCTAAAGTGGATTAATAAAAAAATAATGTCAATCTTTTTAAAAGAGAGGGGATATTACCTAACAACCCAAAAATAATATGTGACACAGAAATTAAAGGTATAAAAAGATAAAGGCCAAATACATAGACAAGCACCGGAACTTGGCACCGATTTTCATATGGACACGTAAAGTTTGGCTCTTTCCTATCAGGCACGCGAACATCCTTCCATGTGTGCCAATTAAACATAGACCTCATATCCGTTCTTAAAATTTTGGAGCGTGTATGTAAACGCGGCTGATGTGTAATATGTATCTAATAAAAATCCTCCACGTGTCTAAATAGTCCACATAAGCTCTGTTTGCCTTAAAACAGATTTACTCACTTCATTTTTACCCAAATCAAACCCGTTTATCAACTCATCTCCCTTATATATATTTTTCCACTATCCATCTCTCCGTCGTCTCCCACCGTACAATCCCAAAAATTATAGGTCGATTAGTTTAAATTTCAATTTTCTTCCATCCTTACAAGTGTATTTTGTTGTTTAACTGACTATTAAGTGAGGTATTTGTCGAGGGGTCGATGCATATATATAATCTAGAAGCCCATATTAATGAGCTACTAATATTCAGGAATAATCAAGATTTTTAAGTATATGTAAGCTTGTATATTGCTTATATTTATTATTATTATAGTTATAGTGGTGATTTTAAAATTTTGCCTAAAAAGCTAGGGTTTTTCTTTTGTCCGATTGAGAGAATCTGAGCTGGGCTTTTTGTTTTTTATTTTGTTTTGCAGTGTAAAATCTTTGTCATATCTTGGAAATTTATTCAAGACCGATTTCACCATGGTGGTACTTTTACCAATGAAGCCAAGCCCAAATACATAGGTGAAAGAGACGTGGGAATCTACGGTATTGAAAAAGATCACTTTTCCTTGGTTGAATTACAGTTTTATTCTAAAGATCTTGGTTACAATACTATTGTTGATTATCTATGTTTTGAACCAAGAGACAAAAGACTTTATTTTGTTGGAAAATGACACTCAGTTGTATAATATTGTCTCTCCTCTTAAACCTTTACAGTATTTGGACTTATTTATTGAGCATGTTATTAATAACTTTATTATAGTGGAAGGGGTAGTCCCATGTGGTCCTACTAGTGGGGCAGATGTTGAAGACAACCTTTCAATTATTAGTTCTAGGGAAGCACATATTGGGTCAAACAATATAAATATAAAAGTACCTGCTGAAGATAACCTAAGTGTGGTTGAAGGGGCACCAACAATAGAGGGCTTGGCACTAGAAGATGTTGTAGTTTTTGAACACTTAGATGGATTGAATACACAACAGATCTTGATCTTCTATCAGATCTGGATAGTGGTGAGTCTGAATTGGATGTCATACCTGATGTAGATGATAGTGAGGTTGATGAAGAGCTAAGAGAACTAAAAAAATGAAAGGAGGAGTAAAAAACAATAGAAAAAGAATAGAAAATAACCTACTGCAACACATGAAGTATCAATAGGAGAAGCTGGGCTAGATAAAGGGTTTGAAAATATTGGAATAAATAAGAGAGACAAATATGCAGGGAACTTAGGTTGAGATGAGGACTATCTTGGTAGTTCATACCTTGGAAGTAATGATTATAAGGATGAGTTAGATGTCGAAGATGAAAGGGGTGTTGATTTACCAGCTAGAAGGAGAAGTAAAAAGGTTAGACGTGATCCTAAATATGAAGTTACTATTTTTGAACTTGGGATGGTGTTTGAAAATGCTATAGAGTTTAGGAAGGCACTGACCAATTATGTTATTAAGTACAAGGTGCAGCTGAAATTAAAACCAAATGAGAGCCACAGAGTACTTGTGAAGTACAGAACTGGAAGATGCAAATGGACACTGTATGCAAGCAAAGACATAGATTCTGGTGACTTCATTATGAAGAGGTAGCATTCATAACACAAATGCAATAAGTACACCAAGAATAGGTTGTGCACACCTAAATATATTGCTCACAAATTAGAAAACAAATCATATCCATACCTGGTATAAAACTGTGGGAGTTACAAGATCATATGAGAGACAAGATTGGTTTGTATATTGGAAGAACTGTTTGTTATAGGGCTATGTGTAGGGTAGTACAAGAGTTCATGGGAGACTAGAAGATGGAATTTGCAAGGTTGTGTGATTATGCTGATATTATCAGGAGACTAATCGTGGGAGCACTTGCTGGATCAGAACAGATACAAATATTGTACCTAGAAAGAATTTATTTGTATATTTTACATCTGTTTTGATGCTTTGAAGAAGGATTGGTTAGAAGGATGTAGGAAGATTATTGGATTTGATGGTTGCTTTTAAAAAGGAGCATTCAAAGCTGAATTATTGGTGGCAACTGGAAAGAATGGAAATCAACAGATGTTTCTCATAGCATGGTTTGTGGTGGACTAAGAGACCAAGCATTCTTGGACATGGTTCATCAACTTGCTAAAATCATATTTGGATCTGGGAGATAGAATTGGCTTAACATTGATGTCAGACATGCAAAAGGTGATGTATTTCTATTTTCAAATTATTGTTTTACTTCATTTATTCCTACTTCATTCATTTTTAGATCTGTTTTTGCGTGTTATTGCAGGGAATTGTCCCAACAATTGCAGAGTTACTACCATTTGCTGAACACATAATGTGTGCAAGACTTATTTGGTCCAACTGGGCTCAAAACTAGAGAGGCTAAGAAAGAAAAAACCAATTCTGGAGATGTGCCAAATCAACATATGAGGTAAAGTTCAGGGAAGAGTTACATGCTTTGAGTTTACTTGGTGGTCCTAAACTGTGTGAAGACTTATTGAAGTACAACAAAGAATATTGGTGCAAAGCTTACTTTAGTGAGTATTCTAAATGTGATGTTGTTGAGAACAATATGTGTGAAACTTTTTACTCTTGGCTAGTTGGACCTAGACATAAGTCAATTATAACAATGTTGGAGGAAATCAGACACAAAATAATGAATAGGAATAATGACATGAGGAACTTTGCTGAGACTTGGATAAGTGACATTTCACCAATGGCAGGGATAATTTTAGAGGAGAACAAGGAATTGTCTAGGAGATGTAAAATAAGATTTAATGGATATGATGGTTTTGAGATTGAAGAAGGTGATAAGAGGTTTATTGTTAATAAGGTGGCAAAGACTTACACTTGTAGATCCTGGATGTTGAGGGGAATACTATGTCAACATGTTGTTTGTTCATACTATCACTTAGAACAAGAGCCAGAATAACATGTTGAACTTTGGTATAGAAAAGAAACATTCCTAAAGGCTTACAAATATTTTCTTCAACCCATGATCAATATGAAGATGTGGCCAGAATCTAACAGTCCAGTTATTGAGCCTCCAGAGCCAAAACCAATGCCAAGTAGATCAAAAAGATGTAGAAAAAAGGTAAAGTATTAGCCCAAAAAGGCAAACTATGGCAAACTATCCAAGAAAGGGGTGAAGATGACATGTTCAAAATGTCATCAAGTAGGACACAACAAGAGAGCCTGCAAAAAAATAGTAATATATTATTCAATTAAGTTTAATAATATTTTACAATTTAATACTCAATCATTTATTTGGTGTTAACATTGCAGCCTGCTATGGGGCAGCCAAATATATGCTTTTAGAGGAAAATGATCTGAAACCAGTCAAGAAGGCACATCATCTAACATTGGACAAAAGAGGCCAAGACTAGTAGGATTTGGGATATATATACAAACACTATGAGTGGAGAAACTGGTTTGAATATAAGCAACAATTATTTGAAGCAAATGTTATTTTATATTTCATATTAAATGTGACTAATATGTGATATTTTTCAGCCTGGTAATCCATCTGAAAAAGTGATATCACATGGGAGACCTCTGAAGAATACAACTGAAACCAATATAGATATTGGATTTAAGCCAACTAATCTAAAATGGAAAGGCAAAAAAGCAGTAACAACTAACCAACTCCAGCGGATGAATGCATCAAGGAATACAAAGACTTCCAGTCAAGAAGGCACATTCTCATCTTTTCTGTCAAGCAAAAGGAGTGGAACCAAGTGACTTCATTATTTAATATGGTTTAGGTGCTTATTTAGTAAAGTATTTGGACATGAAGTAATGACTTCTTGAAAAATAACTTTATTTTGGCATGGCCTTTTGGTATTGTATTGGTGGCTACATGATTAGCCTTTGGTTTAGTTCTTATATTGGCTTCAAGGACAGCATGTGCTTTAGCTCTTGTATTTTGGTCTTGTATTGGCATCATGAACATCCTATTTTCTAGCTCTTTATGAGTTTGGTCTTATATATATAAGTCTTCATTTGGCCAATATTATACAATGTTATTGTCAACCTTCATATGCTTGTATTTTGGTCTTGTGTTGGTATCGTTTATCAATACCATTTATACAAATCTTGCAGCAGTCAAATATAGTATAAGCCATGTAAAGTACACCCCAAGTTTGACACTCCCAACCTCGGGAGACGCGACCGGTACTCAACCGAGTGAACCCGGTCAAGCAAGCATGATAGATACTTTCTATCAAACTCACCCATAATCAAGAGAAGCTATGATTTCATTAATTAGACAGAAGAAAGTTCATACATACAACACTAAACTGTTTCATTAGCTATTTCGCCTTTAAGTCTCAAAATACATAACATAACTTATTTAACATTTTCAATACCCATATATAACCTACATAGTGTCTACGGAGCCTCTAAAGATACAAAAGAGAGTAAAGATGGTGCCGGCAATAAGGCCCCGGCTATACCTCAAAAAGTGACCACAATATAAACAAAAAGGACAATATATGACCCCATAATGAAATGGGGCTCAGCGAGTCAGCTGAGAAGAGGATGCAACACTATCTGTGATCAACATTGTCTGCTAAGGAACCATCTGCATCCATTTAAAGATGCAGCGGCCCCGACAAAAGGGACGTTAGTACTGTCAAATAGTACAAGTATGTATAACTAAACACCATCTCAATAGAATGAATAATAATACAAGAGGAACAATCAAGAATTCAATAAGAGCTTCAAATAATATTAAAACATCAAGTTAAGGATCACACAAGTTTTCAAGTCAATTTTTATATTATAAGGTTGGGTGATCTTTAGTGCCGATATTCCATAATTCACAATACCTCTGTATTCTTACACGAAGTCCGATCTCGACCAGATCGGCTAGGTTGTCTCATTTGAGACATCAACCTTAACCATAATTTACAGTACAGTACCACTACGTGTGCGGCGTGGCGCCCGATCACGGCCCGACCGGCTAGGCCGTCTCACCCAAGATGTTACCATTTTCAGTCAATCATCTCACATCATACTTATTTCATATCTTTTCAATTCATTGGCACTAGTGATCACGATTACAAAGTCATTCTTGGAACTTTGCTGTATTTCATAGTTCCAATTTCCTTTTCCACATTCATCTATCATTATCATTATCAACAACAATAAGTCTTCCCATTCAAGACATTAATTCATATATTAGCACTTTGGGAATCTTAGGCACATAGAAGCTTTTCATACAATTTGGCATAACAACCTTTATTTCGATCTTAACATGAAGTCTTAATATTTCTAACACATATTCCACATTTTGAGCACATCCTCAAATAACAAGATAACATGATGAAGCATTTAGAATGAGTATTGAACAAACATCCTTTAACACAAACACATTAGGAATGGTCAGTTTATACCAATTTCATGAACACCGTGGGATTCGATTCTAAGAAGAAAGGGGTTTAGCCAACATACCTCAATTGAGCCTCTTAAAACTCTAAGATGTTCCGGAATATTAGCAACTTCGATCTATTTTAGCAATATAGCAAAATTGAACCCAAAATTAGGAAAACGATCAAAATTCTAGCTCACTTGAGCATTCTATCAAACACTATGTGTGTATTAAGGTTTCATGGCCCTTTTTATGAAGGACTCTACCAACCCACACCCCATTCTTTTCTATCTTTAACTCACAACCTCCCAACATACCTTAGGAACACATGCATGCAAGGTAAGCACTCTCATCCCCATGAATTACCTTACTAATGGCCCACTCTAGTTATATTTTAAAATTAAGAGTTTGGGTGATAGAATCTTACTTCTTATGAAGAAGACCTAGGTGCCTCTCTTAATAATCTTCAAGATAATCTTCAAAATGGTCCAAGGTAAGTGTTTTAACGGAATAGAGTCGGGTTTAAAACCCCAAAAATGAACCTCCTGAAAGGGTTCTGCGGTCGCATATGTGACCGCATAATGGTTATGCGGTCCGCAAAATTGAGTGCCAAAAGCTGGAAAGAAACTGACCTGGTATGCGGTCACTATGCGGCCCGCAGATTTGTTATGCGATCGCATAATGCGTCGCATAATGGTTCTGCGGTCGCATAATGCACCGCAGAACCTCCCTCCGAAAAAGTCTAAGGATGAATATACGACAAGAGTGCGGCCCGTGAAACAATTATGCGGTCGCATAATGGCCGTGAAATTGACATCAAAATGCCCCAGAAAACTATCCCACTCTGCGACCAGTCTGCGGTTCGCAGAGTGGTTCTGCGGCCGCAAAATGGGCCAGCAGAAATGGTTACTTCTGCCCAATATTTTCCTTCAACTCACCAACGCACTGTTCAATCCAAAAAGTCCGAAAGAATTTCTACTATTATTAATCTCTATGCCTAATTTGGCATCACGGAATCCGGGTTTTAGCGAAAAACTTTTTTTACGGGGCCTTACATCCTCCCCCACTTAAGATCATTCGTCCTCGAATGAGGGTCAAGGTTCACTATTAGCATCTTATATATCTCGTTTTTCATACCACACACCAACAACCCAAAATTTGACTAACTCCCTAAAATTTCAAAACTTTCGCCAGAGTTTCCTTTGTAACTAGGCCTATCCACCTGTCAGAGAGCCCCAAAATCACATACTAAAATATATACACAATCCAACGATGTAACATAACTCATAACAATACCAACTGTGGCCTCATGTAAACAACATATAATCAAAACGAACACCGTTATATTAACTGAACAAGTGATACAAAATTCATAGGCGACAAGTTTCATAAAACGGATTACACAACTATTCAAATAAGTAAGGATACTTCTTCTTCATCTCTTCCTCGGCATCCCAAGTGGCTTCTTCAACCTGCTGGTTTCGCCATAACACTTTCACGGAAGCAGTTTCTTTATTTCTCAACTTCCGGACTTGTCTATCAAGAATGGCAATTGCAATTTCTTCATATGACAATTCTTCATTAACCTCAATGGTCTCAACCGGCACAATAGCTGACAGATCTCCAACAACCTTCTTCAACATAGACACATGGAATATCGGGTGCACTAATGACATCTCGGGTGGTAGCTCAAGCTTGTACGCCACCTCATCGATCCTCTCGATGATTTTGTACGGCCCGACATACCTCAAACTTAATATCTCTTTCTTTCTGAACTGCATTATTCCTTTTATGGGGGAAACCTTAAGAAATACCCAATCATCTTCTTTGAACTCTAAGTCTCTGCGACGAACATCCGAATAGGATTTTTGATGACTCTGAGCAGTTCTCAACCACTCCTTAATGATATTAACTTTTTCCATAGCTTGATGCACGAGGTCTGGCACTATCAACTCAGCTTCCCCAATTTTGAACCACCGAATGGGAGATCTACATATCCTACTATATAATGCCTCAAATGGGGCCATATGAATACTAGTATGAAAGTTGTTGTTATAAGCAAACTCTATGAGTGGAAAATGATCATCTCAGCTACCTTTGAAGTCAAGAACACAAGCACACAACATATCCTCAAGCGTCTGAATAGTCCGCTCTGACTGTCCATCGGTCTATGGATGGAAGGTTGTACCAAGATTCACCTGAGCACCCAAACCTTGATGAAATGTCTTCCAAAAATTCACTCTTAAATTTTCTGTTTAATTATTTAATTGTTAAAAAACATTGTTCATCCTTTCGAATTGATTCTATAATAAATATACTCTCCCTTCGGAGGTACATAACTGGCAAAAAATGTGCTGATTTCGTGAGACGATCCACAATCACCCAAATTGAGTCAAACTTGCGCGGAGTTCATGAAAATCCTACCACAAAATCCATATTAATCATCTCCTACTTCCACATTGGAATTGCTATGTTTTGTACCAACCCACCAGGCCGTTGGTGTTCGGCCTTGACCTACTGACAATTCGGACACCTTGCCACAAAGTCCGCCACATTCCTTTTCATGTAATTCCACCAATAGACTTCCTTGAGATCGTGATATATCTTTGTAGAACCTGGATGCACGGAATACCTAGAAGCGTGAGCCTCGATCATGATTCTTTCCCGGAGATCATCTACATTTGGAACACATAGCCGCCCTTGGTACCTTTGTGTACCATCATCCATGCCAAGAGCAAAAACCGTAGTCTTATGTTTTTGAATCCCCTGCTTCAATTGCACCAAAAATGGATCGTTGTATTGCTTCTCTTAGACTTCCACAACAAGCGATGATTCAGCCCTATTTTGCACAATTACCCTTCCTTCACTAGAGTCCGCAAGACGAACTCCCAAACTGGCTAGTTGGTGAACCTCCCCGGACAACGGCCTTTAACATGCCTCCAAGTGAGCCAAACTACCTATAGATTTCCGGCTAAGAGCATCCGCCACAACATTGGCTTTCCCCGGGTGATATAGAATATCGATGTCGTAATCCTTGAGTAACTCAAGACATCTTCTCTGCCTCAAATTCAGCTCCTTTTGTTTGAAAATATATTGAAGACTCTTGTGGTCCATGAATATCTCCACATGGACCCCATACAAATAATGACGCCAAAACTTCAATGCAAAAACCACCGCCGCAAGTTCTAAGTCATGAGTTAGATAAATCTTTTCATGATTCTTGAGTTGCCTAGAAGCATATGCTATAACCTTTCCGTGTTGCATTAACATACACCCAAGCCCAATTCTTTACTGCTGAAATCTTTTGAGGATCAACCTTAATTCCTTCTCTAGAGACAACATGACCCAAGAATGTGACAGATTCAAGTCAAAATTCACACTTTGTAAATTTTGTGTACAATTGGTGCTGATAAAGAGTCTGCAACACTGCCCTGAGATGATCGGCATGGTCCTCCCGACCCCGTGAATACACACGAATATCGTCAATAAACACTATCACAAATGAGTCGAGGAAAGGCTTGAAAACTCGATTCATAAGATCCATTAAAGCCGTTGGGGCATTTATTAGTCCAAAAGACATTACCAGAAATTCAAAGTACCCATACTAGGTTCTAAAAGCTGTTTTCAGAATATCTTGCTCACTGATCTTCAATTGGTGGTACCCGAACCGTAAATCAATTTTGGAGAAGTACCTAGCACCCTGTAACTGATCAAACAAGTCATATATTCTTGGTAATGGGTATTTGTTTTTGATTGAGACTTTGTTGAGCTTCTGGTAGTCAATATACATCCTCAGTGATCCGTCTTTCTTCCTCACAAAGAGGACCGGTACGCCCCATGGCGACACACTCGGTCAGATGAAACCCTTTTTCTAACAAATCCTTCAATTGCTCCTTCAATTCCTTTAATTCTGTTGGTGCCATCCTGTAGGGTGGAATAGATATAGGCTGCGTGCCTGGCATCACATCAATCCCAAAATCAATCTCCCTATCTGGCGGAATCCCAGGGAGTTCATCACGAAAGACCTCTGGAAATTCATTCACAACTGGTACAAACTCGAGTGTAGGTGCCTCAGCATCGGTGTCCGTAACTCGGACCAAATGGTAATTACACCCCTTATTGATCATATTCGTGGCCTTAAGGTAAGAAATAAACCTACCTTTTGGCATCATATTATCCCCCTTTCATTCAACAACTGGCTCATTAGGAAATTCAAGCCTCACAGTTCTAGTTCGGCAATCGAGCTTGGCAAAACATGAATAAAGCCAATCTATTCCCATAATTACATCAAAATCAACCATCCCCAATTCAATGAGATCGGCCACGGTATCCCAACCACGCACCATGACAACACAACCTCTATAAACCCGTGCAGCCATAATAGAATCGCCAATCAGAGTAGATACAGAGAACGGCTCAGGAAGCTGTTCCGGTTCTATCCCAAATTCCATAGCAACATAAGGGGTAACATAGGATAAGGTGGAACCGGTATCAATAAGAGTATATACATCATGAGTTTGGACAGTCAATATACCTATGACAATATCTGGAGAAGCCTCTACACTCTGGCGACCACTCATAGCATAGAAATGGTTGGGCCCTCCTGAACTCTGTGCACCACCCCTAGCTGCACCACGCCCTGTTGGTTCTTGAGGGCCTCGGGCTGGAGGGGGTGCTGAAGATGTAACAGCTACAGAACTAGATGGTTGTGTTGTGCCCCTGCCCGTACCCTGGAGGGATGAATGACATTCCTTCTGAATATGACCCCCCCAATCCATACCCATAACATATAGGTAAGTCCATGTACCGAGTTTATCTTCCCACACCTGGGGCATGGGGGCCTCCGCTTCTGCGGGAATCTCCCTCGTGGTGGGCACTGATGGTGGGGTCCCCTGGTGCCCTGATTGGGCCTGAAGCAACTCCCCTGCTACTGACTGTGCCCCGCTGGTGATGCACTGGCTGAAGACTGAGCATAAGATTGGGATGGCCATGATGACCCTCTCTTGAAAGCTGATATTCTCCCACCAAATGACTCCCCAAAGTTGCCTGCGGACCGGGCTTTGCTAGTATCCTCTCGCTCCCTTCTGTTCTTCAATTTATGGTCCTCTGTAGCTTGAGGAAATACTACCATTTTTTCATAGTTCATATCTGAATTCAAAACCGCTGTAGCAACCTCATTGATAACCAAGGGGCTAAGGCCCTGCACAAACCGATGCACTCTAGCCTCCATAGTAGGCAATATGTGAATAGCATATTTTGACAGGCGCGCGAACTTCGTGTGATACTCTCACACACTCCTACTCCCTTGCTTTAGATTCTCAAACTCTGTGGCACGGGCTGCCCTAGTCTTGGTAGGCAATAAATGGTCTATTAAGGCATCAGTAAACTCGCTCCACCTCGTTGGAGGGCTCCCCTCCTCCCGAGAGTCCTCCCACAGCTCAAACCAAGAATATGCCACCCCTTTCAGGCGGTAGGCGGCCAACTCCACTCCTTCTGTCTCAGTAGTACGTGGCAATCCTAAGAGCATATACATCATGAGTTTGGACAGTCAACATATCTGTGACAACATCTGGAGAAGCCTATACACTCTGGCAACTACTCATAGCATAGAAATATTTGGCCTCCTGAACTCTGTGCACTACCCCTAGCTGCATCACGCCCTGCTGGTGCCTGAGGGCCTCGAACTGGAGGGGGTGCTGAAGATGTAGCAGCTGCAGAACTGGATGGTTGTGTTGTGCCCCTACCCGCACCCTGGCGGGATGAACAACACTCCCTCTGAATATGGCCCCTTAATTTGTACCTGTAACATATAGGTAAGTCCATGTAGCAGATCCCGGAGTGCATCTTCCCACACCTGGGGCATGGGGGCCTCCGCTACTGTAGGAATCTCCCTCCTGATCGGCCGTGATGGTGGGGTCCCCTACTACCCTGATTGGGCCTGAAGCGACTCCCCTGCTGCTAACTGTACCCCGCTGGTGGTGCATTGGCTGAAGACTGAGCATAATACTGGGATGGCCCTGATGACCCTCCCCTGAAAGCTAATCTTCCCCCACCAAATGACTCCCCAAAATTGCCCGCGGACCGGGCCTTGCCGGTACCCTCTCGCTCCCTTCTGTTCTTCAACTTATGGTCCTCTGTAGCTTGAGCAAATGCTACCATTTTCCCATAGTTCATATTTGAATTCAAGGCAGCTGCAGCGGCCTCATTGATAACCAAGGGGCTAAGGCCCTGCACAAACCGGCGCACTCTACCCTCCATAGTAGGCAACATGTGAATAACATATTTTGACAAGCGCGCGAACTCCATATGATACTCCCACACACTCCTACTCCCTTGCTTAAAATCTGTAACACGGGCTGCCCTAGTTTTGGTAGGCAATAAATGGTCTATAAAAGGCATCAACAAACTCACTCCACCTCAATTGAGCCCCTCTCTCTCTCTCTCTCTCTCACTCTAGGACCCTCTCTCTCTCTCACTCTAAAAATGTGAGAAAATATGTTCAAAATGGTCCAAAGTAGGTGTTTTAATGGAATATGGTCAGGTTTAAAATCCCAAAAATGAAGCTCATGAACGGGTTTTGCGATCACATATACGACCGCATAATGGTTATGTTGTCCACGAAATGACCGCGAAATTGGGTGGCAAAACTGAAAAGAAACTGACTTGGTCTGCGGTCACTATGCGGCTCGCAAACCTGTTCTGCGGTCGCATAATGCAACGCATAACGGTTCTGCGGTCACATAGTGCAACGCAGAACCTCCCTCCGAAAAAGTCTAAGGATGATTATGCGACAAGAGTGTGGCCCGTGAAATGGTTATGCGTTCGCATAATGGCCACGAAATTGACATCAAAATGCCCCAGAAAACTGTCCCACTCTGCGACCAGTCTGCGGTCCGCAGAGTTGTTCTGCGGCCGCAGAAATGCTTACTTTTGTCCAACATTTTTCTTCAACTCCCCAACGCACTGTTCAATCCAAAAAGTCCGAAAGAATTTTTACTATTATTAACCTCTACACCTACTTTGAGATCACAAAATCCGAGTTTTAGGAAAGAAAAAAAAATTACGGGGCCTTACACCTAAATACCATTATCATTGATTGAATACATAGTCCAAAATTTGGGTACACTTTATGTCCCAATTACAACCAGTGATACCGAATACAATGTGTTGTTATCGCACCTTAAACGATCAACCCGTAATACCATTCCAAACCCACAACATAAATATCATAACTATCACCAAGCGATATTGTTTCCACCTTTTAGCATTAAGTACAGTTGCATCATTCTTTTTGACCATCTTCAACAACCCTTATAGCTTGATTTGGAAATTGAGGTTCATACCACATAAACAATTTGCATCCACCTTTCTTCTGCAAAAAACAGACCAAAAAAAGATACAATTTGTAAAATCAATAAATAATGAAGAACAATTCAACAACGATAAATTCATGTGCTTACTTCGTCAATTATGTAGCGATAAAATCGACGACCTGGGTTTCTCTCTGGCCATAATGTTTTCAATAGAGCATTGATCCCACAGTGACAAATAATCCGTCCATTTTGTGATTTCATTGTCCTTTGGAAAATCAAACCAGATGAACTGCCAATTACATTTACATCGAGTCACTACAGAAAAAAGAAAGAAAGAAATATAAGAAAAACCCATGCCAATAAAGAGAAAAGAAAGAAAGAAACAGAAGAAAATCATTTACTTGTTTGAGCCTTCAGTTACGGGTTTGAAACAACAGAAAGATATTGAGAAATTTCATCTTGGAATCTTTTATCTCCTTTGTTAGAGACGACCTAGGGTTTTTTGGGGGGAAAAATACGGTAGATTTTCGGGTTTGGGGAAGGGATTATAAAGAATTCGCTTGCTGGAGTGTTGACAACTTGATAGGTAAGAATCAAAATCAATCCTTTACGCGCCTATTTTTGTTTAAAGTCGCGTTATATTACAAGTCAGCAGTCTGTGTTTAATTGACACACATGGGAGGATGTTCGCGTCCCTGATAGGAAAGAGCCAAACTTTACGTGTCCATGTGAAAATCGGTGCCAAATTTCGGTCCCTGTCTATGTATTTGGCCAAAGATAAAAGGTTTTGTTAGAAAGATGCACTATTAAGCATTGTATGTATGTGTGGGACAATGTTGTACTTATTGGAGGGCTGCCTATGGATGTGAGGTTGGTGGAGTAGAATGTACGGGAGTTGCTAGGAATGTCGGCCTTTGTCAAGAAGCTTGTGTCCACTTTAATCAACTTCAACAAGATGCTTTATTTTCATTATCTCTGTTAACAATTATAAGGTGAAAAAGAACAAGCAGAAGAGCAACATACATAAATCATCAAAGGGTTTGGTGGGATCAATATGATCTCTACTTTTAAATAAGGGTCACGAACTCGAGTCCCGTGAACGTTTTCCCCTTAAATGAGTCTTATGCTGTATGAATTTGAATTAGTTAGAACCCCAATACAAGCATCTAGTGGAAGACAAAAAAAAAGAAGCAAATGTATATATGAGCATGGCCTACTCTTGGAATATATGTACATCAATTTACCATAAAAAGTAAAAATAAAATGATTCATTTCAACACACCACTTCTACCACATCAAACCTATATCATTGACTCAATTTTGTTTAATTCCCTTAGAAATGCGTAATGCTAACAATACTACGTTAAAGCAATAATCCTTACTGAATCGTACGTTCTATGTATTTTCTTATAAAAAGATAAGGAATCTGATTTTTCTGAATATAAGGATATATAGGGTGTGTTTGGTATGAAAGAAAATATTTTTCGGAAAATATTTTCTCATTTTTCACTATTCGGTTGCATAAAATAGTTTGGAAAATATTTTTCTAGATATCACATTTTCCTGAAATTGAAGGAAAAATACTTCCCTAGAAAAAGTTAGGAAAATATTTTTCAAAAAACTCCACTCATCCTCACATCTAACCCCAACCCCCTCCAAATTCAATTTTCTGTTTTTTTTTTGTTTTTTTGCGCCACCCACCCACCCCAATTTTTTTTGTTACTTCTATTTTTGCATTTTTTATTTTCTGTTTTCTGCACCACTCACCCACCTCAACCCCTCCCCTAAAATTTTTTATTTTATTTTATATTTTCAGTTCTTATTTTTTCATTTTTCAGTTTACAGGTTCAAAATTTTACAAGTTCCAAAATTATGAGTTCGGAGGTTTATGTGTTTGGAAGTTTGCGAGTTTAGAAATTATAGAATTTTCGAGTTCGAAAGTTTGCGGGTTCGAAAGTTTAGCGGTTCAGAAGTTTATGAAATTTGTGGGTTCGGAAGGTTGTTGGTTCAAAAGTTTATGGCTTCATGTTTATTGTATCTAAATTATTTATGAATACTCTTGAGAAGTTATTTTCCTTAATTTGCGTACCAAACACCAAAAAATGAGTAAGATTACTTCTTGTTTTCCAAAACATTCGTTATACCAAACACACCTGTAGAGTAATGCAATCACAACCTTTATAATTTGCTTGAAACTCACATTCTTACTTACGCCAGAAGATTTGTCTAATGCTAATTAATTTCCTCGTCAAGATCACCAACATTACATAACCGTCTTTCTCTCATCAAACCGAGCAAAATTTCCAAATATCTTATTAAACTTCTTCATTTTTTCTCAATGATGTAATATAATGTAATAGATTTTTTTTGAACAAGCAATATGATATATTATTGAAGGGGAGCCTGCCTGGAGCAACAGTAAAATTGTCTCTGTGTGACATATAAGTCATGAGTTTAAGCCGTGCAAGCAATAATTAATATTTGTATTGGGACATGTTGTCTACATCACACCACTCGGGATACAACCCTTCCCCAAACCCTACGTAAACGCCATATACTTTATGCATCGAGATGCCTTTTTAATATTTTTTTTCCCTCAATTTTCAGCTGCCCTTTTAATATGATATAATATTATAGATGTACACACATTAGCACAAATAGCACTTGGGGTGCACTAGCAAAGTAGGGTGCTCTGCTTCTATTACACCTTATTGAAATCAAATAGCTTGGTGGGCGTTTGGAAGTATTGTGAAATTTCGGAAAAAAGTGAACAAAATTCAAGTTGAAAATGAAATTTAAAAATTAAAGTTGTGTATGGACATAAATAAAATTTAGAGCCGCTTTTGAATTTTTGTGAGTGTTTTGAAGTAAAAAATTTTAAAAATGACTTTTTGGAGTTTTTCAAATTCTAATTTTTTTTCGAAATTCAACTTTAAGTGAATTTGAAATGGCCAAACACTAATTTCGAGAAAAGTATAAAAAAAATTGAAAAAAAGAAATCTTTTTTATTGCCAAACGTGCCCTTAGACTCTTTGACTAAAATAACTAAAAAAAATGTGGTTAACATTTTTAATCCCTTAAGTTTGTCAAGTTGTTAGTTGGACTAAAAGGTGTTCTACTTTGTAAACATAAGGGACTAAAGATTATTAAGAGCATACTTAAAGGACAAATATAGACCTAACCCTCACAGAAAGGGACAGTTTTGGCTAAAAACTGGGACCTAAATTCTGGTTTTTGGCCCGCCGCCCTCGAAATAGCTCTCCGGCGTCAAAACTCAAACGTTCTTCTCTCCGTCACTTTCTCCGGCGAACACTTATCCTCTCTCTCTCTCTCTCTCCGGTGAAATCGAATTGTAAGTTCCATCCTTTTCTCTCGTTTTCGCTGTCCACTCTTCAATAATCTTCTCCTTCTCTTATGAAACAAAAACCCTAAACCCCTTTCCCTATGAATTCTAACTTTAGAGTACGAATTGTCACTTTAGTTAAAGTGATTTGCTTTGGATCCGCATAAAGAAAAGGAGTCCGATTTCTCATAGCTTTTGTAATTTACACTAGTTAACTTGCATTTGTATTTTTTCCCGGTGAAATTAACTGCTTCTAAGTTGTGATATTGTACTGATCTTTGAGTTAATTGATCTACCCAATCTGTCTTTTAATTTTAATATGTTTACATTTCTCCCTATAAACGGGGAAGTAACACTATGTTTGGATCATTGTTACCCATCGTTTTATAATATATTGTATTGTATTGTATTGTATCGTTTTATAGATATAATGTTTGAATAGATTGTATCGTTTGCTGTTGTTAAATAATATTTTTGTTGTTTGGTTTGAGTGTATCGTACTGCACTGTAACTGATAAGTTCACTAAAATACCCTCAATTGTTTTAAATAAAATTTATCAAGAATTACACATAAAAATAATTTAAGACAACCTCTTTCTATTAATTTATCATTAATTACGTGGCTTGAAAACAAGAGCAAAAACCTGAAAAAAAGGTTAACTAATATTAGCACCAAACAAAATTTAAAATGATACAAAAGAGATAAAGAATCGAACGGAGACTTGGATAAAAAGAACGGGGCAAACAAACTCTAGAAAAGATGGAAGAAGACAAAGTAGGTCAATAAGTTGGAGATTTGGAGTTAAAATTAAAAAAAAATGATAAAATAGAATTATAGAGTAATAAGTAAGGGCATAATTGGAAAAGAAAATAGGAAACGATCCCACCACAGCAAATCGGTTATTTCATAAAATGGGGCTTTTGGTTGATCCGGAACAATAGATTTAACAATACGATACAATTAATTTTAAATAAACAATCAAAACAAACATTGTTTTGGGATAACAATACAGTACGATACAATGAGTAACAACCAACCAAACAAGCTCTAAAGGAAGCCACAGAAGAAGAAAAAAATGAATTGCTAAATGTTGAGATTAGTGGTTGAATCTAATTGGACATCTCTCTGTTTTTTTTGCTTTGACAAATATCTGAATTGCTAAATGTTGAGATTAGTGGTCGAATCTAATTGGACGTTTCTTCTACTTCTTGTCATATGAAAGTGATAAGCTTCTTTTAATAACAGAAAATACTTGGTCATCTATTTATAGGGTTGATTAGAAGGATTGCTGGAAATGGATTTTACATGCAAAGAAAGTAATGCGGAGGACTCTTTATCACCTGGAGTATTTGAGTTACCTGGAGAGCCGGCTGTCGTTATTAATGGGTTACCTCCCATTTCTTCAAGTGCTGACACCGTTTTACCCTGCCCAACAGTTACAAATGCAGAACCACGTAAGAATTCTGGTTTTGGGCAATGGCTTGAAGGAAGAGAAGTTCGCAAGTTGTTTGGGGACCAGTATTACTTTGGGAAAGTTACTGAATTTGATGAGGAAGTTGGTTGGTTCAGGGTGAAGTATGAAGATGGTGATTTTGAAGATCTTGAGTGGCATGAGTTGGAACAAATTCTTCGGCCTTTGGACATTACTATTCCGTTGAAAACATTAGCCTCAAAGATCATTAAGAGGAAGCAGAGATCTACTCAGAAGTCTGGAAAATCTGGGGGTGGAACTAGAAATCAAGGCGTAAAAATGAAAAAGACAGTGTTGGCTATTTCTTGAATTTATGTGAGAAACTCCCGTCATGTCAAACGTGGCATGGTATGTTTAGCTCCTATGGATAGAACAGCATATTTTCCATCTTCATGAGCAAGCCATGAGAATTTTGAAACATCATGTAGAGAATGGTTAGTAGGTATAGTCAGGTGAGTTGAGTATCCCTGTAATTATATCGACTTCATTTAGCACATTCATTCAGTCTCGTCTATATTAGTCCAAAAGCATCATTTTTGAAATTTTTGGTTGAGTATCAAGTGAAGAATTGGTCCCCAATTTGCTTGGTCGCATCATCTCCGGGAGTCATTTCTGGAAAGTCGCATAATATGGATTTCATTGGTTGGATACTGAGTAAAGACCAGGGATGGTGTCTTTAAGATGCTGAGGACTGATGGCTCTACAACAGCTGGGACGAGGTTACTGTTGGACATTCGCTTATCCGTGGAAGGTTTCTGCCACATCTTCGTCTCTGGCTGATTGTAATAGTTGTTCCTTTTGTTGGGCTTGAACTTCATGTGGTAAATTGCGCAGGACTAATGAGATTCAATGACCTTCATCAGTTCGAGTCTCCAAAGCGCTTTCAATGGCATTTCTTTCATAGCCCGATGTGCCAAGAAGAGTAATTAGATGTATAATCACGGAGATCTTGTATTAATGCCCTTCTTACATCGAGTATGTGAGGAAGAAGCCTCTGCTTGCTTAAGTTATGAATTTTAATGACGACGACTTAGAGACTCTCTGTTGGTGACACTTTTGATCGACGAACAAAGTTCCGCGGAATGCCAATGTCTGTGCTGCAGTAGGGCTATGCATGATTTCATGCCTATTGGTGTTTCTTATTTTTACTGCTAGTTGGAATTTGGCGCTCTATTTGCCATTGCTTAGTACATTTAGCTAATTTTTCTAGTTGACAGACGTCTTTTAGAAAGTAGTTTCTGTGGTCAATGGTCAGTCAACCAGATTACATTTGTTCAATAATTTTTATCTTGAAAAAGAGATGATACCAGTACCCCGTTAATTCATGTTTTGAGAATGATATATTGTGTAATTTACTTTGGAGAAAAAGAAATACGAATATGTTTTTCAGTTTGATATTCTCATTTTTTGTTGTATAAACCAACTAAAATGAAGCGCCAAAAGAAAGATCAAATAAAATAGAAGTAATTTCTTAATAACTCATTTCAATCTAAAACAAACATAAAGTCATTTGCAAAAGAGAGAACTAGGTCAACGGACAATGGGTTTGGCAGACTGCAGCTCAACGGAGTCAAGTTTAGAGTAAATTCAAAGTTTTTGGGATGCAAATTAGTGAAATTCCTCCAAAAAAATGGAGTTGTACTATGACCATGTATCAAACAAATTTTAAATATAATCATTTTAAAGATTTTCTATTGTAGAATTGTGATTCGTAATATTTTTTATGTAGCTCTAAAATTGTAATAATTATCTCAACCCTTAGATACATCGATCCTTGTACTTTGATTGCAAGATTTTATAGGGAGGTTTTAGAAAGGAGATAAGATGAAAATCTTCCTTAGCCTAATCTAGAAAAGCAACTAAATTCCACTTCCCACCTAATTAATACTACTACTATTCTGGCAATGTCAACAAAAAAAAAAGATAAAGAAAAAAGGAATAACAAAAACACACACACTATTATATGTATCTGATTTCCACGACTACATCATCTAACGACTCAAATTATTCCACGTCAGCATCGTCTTCCTCCTCCTTTCCTTGCCTTTTTAACAAACGAAAACGCTTCGTTTTCTTCCTTTCTTGTTCACTCTGCCTCTCTACTCTTTTTGTCTCCATAGCTTCTTGTAGTTTCTCTTTATTCTTCTTTCTCTCTGTTTTTTCTTTTTTATAAGTATTTGATTTTCAGATATTTTAACAGTCAAAAATCAAAAAGGAAAATTTATACGATTTTCCCAATCCAAACAAGGCAGAGAACACGACTAATTTTTGTTCACTAATTTCTGTAGCAAAATGTGGTACCTTTGAATGTTGAAGCGTCGATACCATCGCCCCATCACTTCAAAAAAGACTTCCCATTAATAAGTTAGTGAAGGTGAGATTAGCATTATTTTTGTATGTTGGTTTTATTTTCTTTAAGTTTAATGTGGTAATGATGAGTATTCACGTCATGTTTTATGTGTGTGTACACTGACATACATGTATAGCATGTTTATGTATGCATGTAAGGGTTCTTTATAGGGATGTTTTTTAGAATAATGACACATAAACTTATTATATACTCCCAATTTTATATGCTCACTTTGATTGACAGAGATTAAGAATAGGGTTGGAATAATTTTTGTGGTTTAAGAGGAGCTTAAAGTTATATATAAATGTACTTCTCTATTTTGGTGAATATTGAGACTATGATCATTTGGTTTTTTTTAAAAATAAAAAATTTGGACTTTATAGTACCCGTGTTATTAAAAGTCACCGCTTTGACACTTAAAGTGATGAAGCGAGTGAAGTGAGGGGTTCTCGCTTCACTCCCTTCACTTTAGTGTCATTGTTTACATTTCAAACAATGACATGCAAAGTGATCCTAACCAGAAACGGTCGATTATTTGAATCTCAACTTTGTGGAGTTAGATTAATATCAACATATGGTAAATTGGATGCTAAATTAGTTATTTCGATTACAATTTGATTGTTGTAGTACTAAATTCATATATATTTGGTATTTTTTATTTTCCGTAATTTGTGCGCTTCATTTCTCACATTTCACTTCAAGCTCCATGAAATTTGTCGCTTCTTGCTCTTAAAAACACTTAATAGACTGAGTGTATTTGGTATGACGAAAATCCATCTTCTAGGAAAATGTTTTCCACGGGGTGATACCATGGGTGGATGCAGCCTAGAGTTACCGGGTTCATCTGAACCCAGTACTTTCGACGCGGAATATAAATTTGTGTGTAAAAATTCATTAAAATTGCAACAAATAGTAGATATGAACCCATAAATTTAAAAATTAAAATGGGTTTAATGATAAGAACCTAAAATATTGAACCCATAAAATTAGAACCCTAGATTCGCCTCTGGGTGATATAGTATCGCATTGAAAGCTACGCAATTATGGACATCAATGAGAGGAAACAAATATAGGTTAGAGTAAGCAGAGAAATGTTCACATCTCAAGTGCATTAGCATACTTTTAACGATTCTGATAAGAAATGTGCTTACCCTTCACATTGTGTAGTTAGAACCAGATAGATATTACAAGTATCAGGTGTTTAAGCTGATATTGGAGTTTTCTTTTTTTGTCAGGATTTAGAAAATGAAGACCGTGAGTTGCAAAAACTTGACCAAAAAGACATCTGATGACATGCCTCATGACAAGAAAGACGTTCGTGCAGCAAAGATTCTGGTACAAATGGCCAAAGTGAAAGCCAGTTTTGCAAAGGATTTTCCATCTCTTCATGTTAAAGATGGTGTGGTTAAAGGTGGCTGCCGATTCAGAACAGGCAAGCTGATGAGGATAGAAAATGGGAAAAAATTAGACTTGCAATCTGAAAGAGCTACTATTGCAGAGAGAAAAAGTAGAAAGAGGACATTCCATTCACTTGAAATATCAGATCATCTTAATTTAACAAGTAGATCATGCAAAAGAAATCTACAGAAAGCAAAGGTTTGTTCTATTTATGATCATAATGCTTTAGCTACAATGTTGATAACAATTATAGTTGCAATGGATTGATAAGAAACTTCAACAGCCTTTTAAATCAGACGATCATAATCTTTTAAACTGAACATATTCCAAGTTTATAATGGGTGAATAAAGTTGATAATGGAGGGAAGAAAAAATTGCAGGAAATGGAGGACGAGACTGGTGCTTTTAGGGACTGGATAAATCCCTCATTTCAGGAACCACTAAAGAAGCTGCAGTCAACTTGTATTGTCCCCACTATCGCTGATACATCCTCATTTTCCATTATACATCTTGTCTACGCTGTCCGAACTGCTTTAATTACACCACTTGGAAAAAACAATAGCCTCATTTTTGGCAAGTATGTTGAAACCAACGAGAAGAAACAAAGAAAGCATTCTGAAGAGGTCAGTTGGATTGAGAAGCATGGTGGATGTTTCTCTGGATTGAAAGGATTTGTCCGGAAGAACTTACCTTCTCTTACTACACATGAAATTGTGGAGCGTGTGAGATTGAATCCTTGTGACTTTCATATTCTAGAAGCCGAGGAGCCGCTTCAGGATTTAGTCACTGGAGTTCTCAAAGTGTTCTCATCAAGAACATTACCAGTCGGAGCAAAATCACGAAAGGCACTTGTAGTATATGACAGGCATAGCAAAAGTTGGTCATGGATTGGTCCGCTCCCTTCCTTTTTACTGCATTCTCACCATATTGAGGAAGAAACATCTCCTCAGGCTTGGGGTCTTCCACACAAAACTCTCGTGAAAATGGTTGATTCGTTTGCTTACTGGTTGAAAGAAGGGCAAGAGATGCAACTAAAAATTGGTAGTCTTCCGAAACCCCCACGGGAGTTGATGCAACATATCAACTGTAGGGAAAGGTTAAAGGAATCGAGAGCTGTGAAGAGTCTTAGGACCATAAGTCCCTGCTGTGAGGCAGTAAGAGCTTATTTCCGTAGAGAAGAAACTCTAAGGTACACAGTACCTGACAGGGCTTTCTCATATACAGCCATTGATGGTCGGAGGTCTGTCGTTGCACCTCTGAAAAGTTATAGCGGAAAACCATCAACAAAGGTTCGTGATCACCATATTCTTAAACAAAATCGACCACTTCATTTTACTGTCCTTTGTTTGGTAAGAGATGCAGCTGCTAGATTGCCTGGAGGTGTTGGAACCAGAGCTGATATCTGCGTTTTGGTACGGGACTCTCAGTTCATTGTTGAGGACATCTCAGTTTTGCAAGTTAACCAAGTTGTTAGTGGAGCTTTGGACCGTTTGCACTATGAAAATGATCCGTGTGTAAAATTTGAGAAGAAATGGCGTCTATGGGCCTATTTACATGGTGATCGACAAGAAGAAGATTTTGAATACGACTCTACATGTTCTGTGAAGAGAAGGAAGAGGGCAAAGAAATGACCTCTGAAATTTAAGGAAGTGCTGATAATGTTTCAGAAAGTGCTAAGTTCAACCAATATATTCTTGTCTTTGTTGGAAGTGGTTCATCGGCCCTTTTCAGGAAGATAGTTAATGTTGGGTAACATATTTCAAGATTTCTGAGATCCTGTAAAAAAAAGATCAAAGTTTTTCAGCTGTAGTGGATTGAATGCTCACATCTCCTATTTATATGCTTGGGCCAAATAATGTTTTTGTATTGCTGCATCTTTTGGATGTTTTTTGTTTAATATAAGTATCATTACTTCATTTAAAAATGTGCTAGTTGGTTTACTAATAACTGCATAAATGATACGATACTAGTGTTTGTAGCGATGAGAACGTTAACAATATTCGTTTAGTTTTTTCTATAAGTTGTGATTTTGTTTTCCTTGAGCTAAGGGTCTATTGGGAACAACCTCTCTACCTGCACAATGTAGGGGTAAAAGGTCAGCATACACACTACACTGCTCAGACCCCACTTGTGTGATTACATTGGGGTACTCGTCATCAATCAAACAATAACAAGAGTATGTTTAGAGAGCACTCGCCATCAATCAAACAATAACAAAAGTATGTTTAGAGAGCAAATCTGCAAAACCTAGTGAGAGCCTACAACTTTGGAAATATAAGAAGTCACTATATATATCATATATATCAAAAGGTTGATATTTAGCTTTTCACTGAAAAGACTAAGCAATAACCTCTCCCATGAATTCTGACTACTAACAATGAATATAAGTTTTCATATCACTTGAAAAATGCACTCTACATGTAGTCAGAAACATTAATACAATTCAAGAAAGTAGAGAAAAATTATCAAAGATTTTGTCATGATATTCTTCCTCGAAAAAATACTCAGCACCTCTTATTTTTGCTTCCAATCAACAAAGCAAAATAGAAGAGGATCCTGTAAAAAATTCCCAAAGCAATGGTGATCCACAAACTAGTCCATTTGTCTAAATCATTCACCCCACTTTGCTTCAATATAGATGTTCCTGTTGTCAAACAATTTGAGTTTGTTATGTTCATCTCCAATATCTTGCTCATGTCTTGCAACAACTCAATCTTTAACGACTCAGTAACATCCTTCAATGGCGAGGCATTAAAAATCTGGATACCCTTTACAAAACACTTGTGTGGATCATCAAATTCATTCTGTAAAACCCCTTGATAAGGGTATTTCACTAGAGACATATAGTGAAACCAAATCCAATAAGGGCGATCTCATCTCGCCTGATGAAGAAGCCACTTAACAACAAAAAACAGCCAAAAATCCTGGTAACTAGTGTATAACCCACTATTCCATTGTAAATGAATCCGGAGAGAAATGTGATGAAGGAATTTGCAGTCCAAAATGAGACAAATATGAAGAGCAAGAAGAAAAGAAAACCCGAAAAGCCATGAGCAAGTCCCACAGACCAATAAGTTGTGACAGCAAATGCAAGGGAAAGGACTAATAGGGAAGGAATTGAGGTAATGGCATGGGAGAGAACATAAGAGGAACCGCGATAAGCATTATGCGCTGTCTCTCTCATGAAAATATCCCTTTCTTGGATGAAGACTAGCATGGCTTCAGCACAAATGTAATAGATTGTGGAAATGGCAAAGGCAAAGAAACCGAACCTTTCTTGAATCCCTTCTGGGGAATTGTCCAATTTCTTGAAGAGAGTACCAAGGATGATCCCAGTTGCAATAGAACCACCAAAATGAACGTAAAACAGCTCAGGCATTCTCACGGAGTTAAGTATAGATCTTTTTGCTATCACAACCATTTCTATCCAGAATGGATTAGCAAATTTTGCGACATCTAAGGAAGAAAGATTGTGGTCGATATTCGTTCCTCCTGAGACTAATTTTCCCTTTGAAACACTTGCACTTATGGCATCTTTCAATGATGGTTTAGGTCCATTGGAAAAGCTGGTGCAAGTTGGATTTTCTCTTTGCCATGACCTGTTGAATTCCACCAAATTCTTGGTTCCATTTGGGGTTCCTTCTACTTCTTGTATGAAATCCAGAGCAAACTCTGTTTGATTTGCATCTCTTGGAATTGGACTTCCCAATTCAGCAAAGAATTGAGGAAGTTTTGCAGGAGAGCCACTAAACACTCTCTGCCCATGTGAAAGCTATTCTGCTTGTTGGAAGGTTCGTCCGGATCTCTTCCCGGGTCAACCCACTCAATATCCGAGAGAGGGTAGGCTTTTGGCGGCCGCAGAGACGGCGGATAAGGCAGCGGATGATACGTACTTGGAAATAAGCAGATCATAGAGAAGTTTTTTCATGCCTCGATATCAAACGGTCTAACAAACAAAGGATTCTATGACTTGGCTGGTGAATTGACATGATCACAATACTTCCACTTTGAGCTATCTTTTGCGAAACCTTAACCACCATATAAGCACTAGTAGAGTCAAGTCCTGAAGTAGGCTCATCAAGAAATAGGAGAATAGGGTCATGAATGATACCTGTTACAATCGAAACACGCCTTCGCTCTCTGCCTGACACTCCCCTGTTGCCTTCATCTCCAATCATAGTATTAGCAGCATTTTGCAAATCTAGTTGATCGATCAATGCTCGAAATCTTACCTTCTTTCTAGACCAAGATAAAGTCTTCGGAAGATGGAATTCGGCTGAGAACATGAGAGTCTCTTCGACTGTCAACATAGGAAACAAGAGGTCATCTTGCATAACATAAGCTGAGATCAGTTTGAGAAACTTGGACTCCAAAACTTCACCATTCAAAGTTACAGTGCCTTTAAGACTTTCCCTTGCTATACGGTCTGCAAGGGCGTCGATCAACGTGGATTTCCTGAGCCACTAGCACCAAGGACTGTCATGATTTCGCCTTCCCTTGCTTCCCCTGAAATGTCATTCAACAATACCTTCGTGCGAGTCGTGACCTCATCTCTCCTCAAGCACTTAGGAAGTGACATGTAAAGTCGAACATTAACACTATAGCTGAGATTATGGAAGGAAAGAACAAATGGAAATGAAGTAGGATAAGGCAGAATATTGAGATCATGGCCGGGTTCAAGGACTTGTTCTGCATCAGAGTTACAGTTACTATTTTCTCCATGTGCCATAGAGACGCTGTCCTTGAGTTTTCGGCTAAATTCTTGAAGCTCCATTCTTGTAGGAAGCTGTTTTAGTATTGGGCTAAAATTTATGTCATATTGCCGAAGGAGCTAAGGGGTAGTTGGCAGCAAAACTTGCAAATGCAGAGATTAGAAAAAACATTAATACATAGTTGCAGCAAGCTCAAGTCCGGATCTTGTCTACCCTTTATACTCCATACCCTACCTTCCTCGTATGTATAATACAATATACATTAATTTAAACCCTTTAGTAGGTCATTTCATTAAAAGATGGTTATGGCTAAAAAACACTCTATGTAGAAAGTGTGGAGTGGGAGAGTTTTAGAGGGTTTTTAAGTTTTCTTCGCATTTTTAAACACTCTCTTTGTACAAATTTCCTTCATATTGGTCATTTTATTACGGGAAAGGGCCCAAATATACTCTTATATTTTCGAATATTGTCTACATTTAACTTCTGTTATATTATTGGCCAAATTTACCCATACTGTTATACTATCGGGTCAAATTTACCCCTACCGTTATACTATCATACCAAATTTACCCCTACAATCAGTAAACTTTAAAAAATTATCCTTCGGTCAGTCAGGTGACCTAGAATCTCCCAAATCATTTTAATTAAGTTACTGATTCTTTTTATTGGTTCACTATTTTCGAAATAATTGGCATTTACGTGCTTTCTGAATTAGAGGGGAAAAAATAAGAGAAAAAAATATTAAATAATACAACCGAATAAACAAAGTATAGTAAATTGAAAAATCTAAATTATGTAACTTTTCTAAATTCTAAAAGTGTTTACAGCATCTCAATTTTAATGAATTCGTTGCACCAAATGCATGGAGACTTTGCAAGTATTAGTGATTGAAGTTGAAATTCTCTAAGACTTTACATTGTCGAATTCAACTTTGCTTTAATTAAATGGCTAAACATTGTGCACTCTTAAGTTAGTTGATCGAACTTTATACTAACCCGACAATGACAAAATATATTTGAATATATATGTACATACATGATGCTTAGCTGTATATAATACACAATAAATAGACCTACTGAATTCTACAGTGTGTATATGATTGAAAAATAAATAAAATTTTAAACCAATTCCAAAACCCATTATTACAAGAAAAGAAGTGAGTTCATTGGTAATTAAAAAAAATTATGAATAGTCTAGTAACTTTAGCATTCACGTCAACAGTAATTTCTGAAAATAATGGAGCAAGCAGAACAACAAGTGATTTAAATAAAATGAATTTGGGTGATTTTGGATTACTTAACAGATCAAGGGCTAATTTTTAAATGATTGTTGATGATATGGGTAAATTTAGCCTGATTGTATAACGGTAGGGGTAAATTTGGCCTGATAGTATAACGGAGGTTAAATGTAGACAATATTTGAAAGTAGAGGTATATTTGACCATTTTCCCTTTTAATACCCCTATTTGCCATTATACAACCATATACTGTATGTCTAAAACTAAACTTCAATGGTTCCGTAACCTCACAAAATTTTCTCCTTTTCTTGGGTTGTGGAGAAGCGCTCTTGAGTTAGCATCTTTGAGTTAAATTGCTCAAAAGGCAGATTTGAAACAACAAACCGTTGTTCGTCTAACCTTGCAAATAAATTCCTGTGTGTTTCAAGCAAACACAACAATAGGATAAACTTTGCTGGCACTAGGGCAGCAGGGTGCACAAAGCATCCCACATTCACACAGGGTCCGGGGAAGGGCCGCATCCCAAGAGGTGTGATGTATACCGCCTAACCTAATGCAAGCATTAATGGCTTCTTCTACGGCTCGAGCCATGACCTGTAGGTCACATGTAGACAACTTTACCGCTGCTGCACTAGATTCAGTACATATATAATTCAATTTTATACATTGACATCATTAAAAATATTTTACACTATCATATGAACTAAGAAATAACTGGAATTATCGTCTATAAGAATTGGAGTTAGTAACCAAAAATAATATATGTTACCTTGATATTGTTGATTGTGTAGAATTTTTTACAGTCGCCGTATATAAGTCAAACCATCTTATCATAGCAGCCAATACAACTCCAAGCTAGTATTAAGTAGGTAAATAGGTGCCCCTGCAGAATAAAACTTCCCCTTTATTCTCCTCTTTGCAGTGTTCAGTTTATTTACAAACATTGAAATTACTAACATAAAGTTTTTATGAAAACTTTTAGTGTAGATTTTGGGTTTCCATAGCTCAAGAGATCTACTAACTCTCATATAAGTGCATATCTTGCTAATTGCTATCAAAAGCTCAAAATGCAGAGACTCAAGTTTGGGTATTTAGAATGAGCCTAAGTTTTTCATGAGATAAAAAGGAGTACATTAGTCAATTAAATGTCTAATACGGTTACCAACGCATTACTAATCTTTCTTGCACATGCCTTATCATTTCTTCAAGAAATCCCTTTTTTTTTTCTAATATGCAGTTCATGTTTTCAGTCGATGCATCACATGGACTAGCAGGATAAAGTTATAAGAAAACTAGCATTGACCCATAAGTATGATTATCAACTATACAAAGATAAAAGAGGTTAAGCTTTGGGAGAAGCAAAAAAAAAAAAGAAAAAAAAAAGGTGAATGTCAAGTTTGGGGGAGAATGGTGTGAATATATATATTAAGCAAAAGAGTGACTTACAAGTCACAAGTATGAGATGAGAGAGCAGACCTTTGGGATATAGTGCTGACATTATATACATGTTTTGATATATATTATGAAGATCGAAAAGTTTAGTTTTAGTATATGAAATTTGGGTGAACTACTTTGGTATGCTGGAAGCATATATAGACAAAGCCAAGATTTGAACTTTATGGGTTCTAAATTCTAGGATAGCGACATCAAGTGTTAGTAACTGAGTTCTTAACTTAATTTTCGTACATATTCAGTGGATTTCTTCATACAAATATAAAATTTGGATCTGGCCAAACCAATATATCTCCTTCCAGGCAGGCAATGTTTGCTGGGCAGATTTGGTGCCACAGTGCTTTGAAGCTGTGAACTGCAGCGCCAAGTCAGTATTAACAGATAGAAAATGTGCGTCGCAGCGCTCAAAAATGATTGCAGCATTGCACAAAAATGAACATTGCAATGCTAGCTAGCTAGCGACCCTGACTTTAAATTTCTGAATTATGTTAATTGGAGGCAAACATGGTGTTTCAACAAAGAAACATGTCCATAATGGACAAAATTCGTCTCTTGGCCTATAAAAGGTCTACTTTAAAGTTCAAAATTAATGTAGTTACATAGCTATCTCAAATCTTGAGACACAAACATAATGCAAATTTCAAACAAAAAAATCTCCACTTTTCTAGTTCAGTTTGACTACCTTGCTACTGCAAAGATATTGACATGATATTTTTCCTAAAAAAAGTACTCAGCGCCTCTTATTTTTGCTTCCAATCAACAAAGCAAAATATAAGAGAATCCTGTAGAAAATTCTCAAAGCAATGGTGATCCACAAACTAGACCATTTGTCTAAATCATTCAACGCGGTTAGCTTCAATATATCTGTTCCTCTTGTCAAACAAGTTGAGTTTGTTATGTTCATCCCCAAGATCTTGCTCATGTCTTGAAGCAACTCTATCTTCAACGACTCAGTAACATCCTTCAACGGCGAGGCATCAAATATCTTGATACCCTTTATAAGACACTTGTATGGATTGTCAAATTCATTCTGTAAAACACCTTGATAAGGGTATTTTGGTGGAGATAAATAGTGAAACCATATCCAATAAGGGGGGATCCGATCTCGGTCAATGAACAAGCCACTTAACAACATAAACCAACCCAAAATTAAGGTGACTACTGTGTAAGCAACCATTTCAGAGTAAATGACTCCAGAGAGGAATGTGATAAAGGAAGTAGCAGCCCAAAATGTGGAAAACATGAAGAGGTAGAAAAACACAAACCCCGAAAAGCCACCTGCTAGACCGACTAACCAATAAGTTGTTACAGCATAAGTAAGGGAGAGGACAAATAGCAAAGGAAGTGAGATGATGGTATGGGAGAGAACATAAGAGGAACAGCGATAAGATTATATGCTGTCTCTCTCATGAAAATGTACCTTTCTTGGAGGAAGACTGGCATGGCATAAAGACATATGTAAAAGATTGAACCCACGGCAAAGGCAATGAAACCTAGCTTTTCTTGAATCCCTTTTGGGGAATTGTCCAGTTTCCTAAAGAGTGTGGCTAGAATGATCCCAGTTGCAACAACAGCACCAAAACGAACGTAAAACAGCTCAGGCATTCTCATGGAGTTAAGTATGGATCTTTTTGCTATCACAACCATTTCCATCCAGAATGGATTAGCAAATTTTGGGACGTCTAGCGAAGAAATATTGTGGCCGATATTTGTTGCTCCTGAGACTAATTTTCCCCTTGAAACACTTGCACTTATGGCATCTTGCAACGATGGTTTAGGTCCACTGAAAAAGCTGGTGCAAGTTGGATTTTCTCTTTGCCATGATCTATTGAATTCCACCAAATTCTTGGTTCCATTTGGAGTTTCTTCTAGCTCTTGTATGAAATCTAAAGCCACCTCTGCCCAATTTTCATTTTCTGGAATTGGAATCCAAAATTCAGCAAAGAACTGGGGAATGCTTGTAGGTGAACCACCAAAAACTATTTGACCACATGAAACAAAGATCAAGCGGTCCAACAAACAGAGGATTCTGTAACTTGGCTGGTGAATTGACATGATCACAATGCTTTCACTTTGAGCTATTTTTTGCAAGACCTTTACCAGTTACCACCATATAAGCACTAGTAGAATCAAGTCCTGAAGTAGGTTCATCAAGAAATAGGAGAATAGGGTCATGAATGATACCTATTCCAATTGAAACACGCCTTCGCTCTCCGCCTGACACTCCCCTGTGGCCTTCATCTCCAATCATAGTATTAGCAGCATTTTGCAAGTCTAGTTGATCGATTAATGCTCGAACTCTTGCCTTCTTTCTAGACCAAGATAAAGTCCTTGGGAGATGGAATTCGGCTGAGAACATGAGGGTCTCTTCCACTGTTAGCAAGGGAAATAAGAGGTCATCTTTCATGACATAAGCTGAGATCATTTTGAGAAACTTGGACTCCAAAACTTCACCATTCAAAGTTACAGTACCTTTAAGACTTTCCCTTGCTATACGGTCCGCAAGGGCGTAGATCAACATGGATTTTCCCGAGCCACTAGCACCAAGGACCGCCATGATTTCGCCTTCCCTTGCTTCCCCAGATATGTCATTCAGCAATACCTTCGTGCGAGTCATGTCCTCATCTGTTCCTTCCCCTGGCAACTTGCCATCCCAGCTAGCTCTCTTCAAGCACCTAGGAAATACTGTCAGTTTGCGTCGAACTTTAACACTATAGCTGAGGTTATGGAAGGAAAGAACAAAGGGAAATGAAGTAGGATTAGGAAAAAGAGAATCATGGCAATTGCTATTTTCCTCGATGGAGTCACCAAATTCTTGAAGCTCCATGCGTTTGCTTCTAGGCCTAAAAATGGCAGTGATGGATAGAGTCAAAACTTGTTGACTATGGGTGTTTTGTTTGGGCTCAAGACATGTGCACTGAGCTAATTTCACCGCATCTTGCCTGCCCATAATATGTATAATACATTCTACATAATCTCCTCCACCAAGAGACATTGTAAAGAGTGCTTATTGCTGTATAAAAAACAATACTATCTATAGAACGGGAAGTGTGGAGTGGGAGTAAGTGAGTCTGGAAGGGCTTTGAACATTAAGTTTTCTTCACATTTTCAATTAGATACTTTATGTGCACTCTTCAATGTAGTACGCCTATTTGCAGCACTATTCGGCCAACTTAATGCTTGTCGAAAACTAAACTTCAATGATTCCAGATCTCACAAACTTTTCTTCTTTTCTACGCTAGGAGATAAGCATTCTTGGGTACTACTTCAGAGAAAGTCAACATGCCCAATAAGGCATATTTTTGGGACAAAAGATCATTGTACTTCTAACTTAGCCAACAAATTCCTCTATCTATGATGCAAGTAATTACAACAATTTGAACTGTAGGGAACTTCAGCACTCCTTAGTCTCATGTCTCATCAGTCACTTCTCAATGGCTAATTCGGTAATGAACACATTCTTAAAGCTCTCCTGCACATTCCTTAATTGCTTCAACAAATGGATTTCTTGAATGTAGTGGATGTATTCAGTCGATGCAATCACATGGCCCAAGTGGACTAGCAGATAGCTTTGATTTTCAGATGAGTGCATTGTAAGCAAAAAGAACCAAAAAAGAGGGGGACTTCAAGCTTTGGGAGAAGCAAATGAGTGCATTTTAAGCAAAAAGAACCAAAAAAACAAGGGACAGTAAAGAGCTTTCATTAATACGTTTAATTTTATTAATTTAAATTTTGAATTTGATATCTGAAAATTTTAAGTGTCTGTTTACAGAGGGTTATGTCTGAAGGAATTCGTCTAAACACTAATGGGGGCATAAATTCCTTAAGAAGACTAATTAAACAATCAACACCTGTTTTCCTTCTGTGAGTTTCACATCAAAAGCAAGGAAGAAACGCGAGAGCAAGGCGTTGTGATTCAAAGCTAACATTAGTTCCCCGTTTTAAGCTTTCACAGAAACTTCAAGAGAAATGAGGAGTGTCCTAAAATTACCTCTCTTTTTCTTCTTCTCCTTTTCAGAATAATCTTATAAATTCTTTTGTTAATTATCTGAACATATTAGATTAGTTAAGAATGTTACACTGCTTAGGACCAAAGAATCATTATTAACAAATCTACAAAAATATTAAGTTTACTAAGACTATCCTCTCTGCATTTCACTCAAAAATTGCAAGAGAATTATAATACTGCCTTTGTTAGTCCACTCTAAACGGATACAGAACAAACATGACAAGATGCACCAGCACCAGCAAGAAAATCCTACTTATCAACTTACCATATATAACTAGCTAAGTTGGTAAGCTCAGGCAAAGCAAAAAGAATAATGAAAATAAGGACGACTAGTGGAACGAAGTACCGGAGTCCTGTCAGAAATTCCTGTATATCAACATTGTGATACCCATCAGCATATTGGAGACTCACCTTCAATACTGTAGCTGATAACAGTCCCCTAGAATTAGCCGCTTGCAACACAATTGGTATTTACTGATATAGCCAGTTTTTTCTTGTCACATCAAAGATGATATCATTTTATAGACTGACAAAGGCGATAAACCGATCTGTAGATTGGCCAAGGCAGTAAACGTGCCCCTTCAACGTAACATGACAACTACTCTCCATCATCTTGATGCTCGTTCAACCGAACCGTCTCTTCTGATTGGGCTAAGTAAGCCGTAAATACTCTTAACACCATGTGATAGTCTTCGCTTTGGAGCAAGCTCGCATAGTTTCTCCCAAAAGGTCACACCATTAAGAGTATCTTACACCTTATATGTTGCTTCTTTCTCTTCTCAACTTCCAATACGAGACTTTGTTCGGATACCCAACAATCGAGACATTGGTCATAAAAAAGAACAATAGCCTAATTCTCAACCCTTGGAATACTTCGACATTGGTCATAAAAAAGAACAATAGCCTAATTCTCAACCCTTGGAGTACTTCTTTAGAAACATTACGGAGACACTTCTCCATCTCTTCAAACTTCTTTGGGAACCTTACGAAGAAGGGAAACGGGTATGTTTTGGAGTGCCAGGAAGTTTGCAGTTTGTAGCAACTGAGCTGCAAGAGGCATGTAAACAAATACAGAGGAGGATATCAAAATGAAGAAGGAACACCTTGAAGAAGATAACAAAAGTGAACAGAAAAGTTGGTTATACCATTCCACATGTGTATATTCTCCATTTAACAATTATGTATAGCCATCATGAACTATAGCTAGATCATTTTGATGATATTAGTCATAACCACTAAGGAACGGTAGTAATAGTGAAATGAAATTACACAGTGAGGCTCAGTTGTAAAGAATAATATCTTCTATTCAAAAGGCATACAGTCTCATAACTCCCCAGTGGTCACATACTTCCAAGCTCACGGTACTACCTACATTTGCTACATTCTCTTACAGTAAAATGAAATTAATATTTTACCCCTTCAAGTTATACTCTACAACTACGTCAAGCATGTACATGTATGTTGGATATGACATAAAAAAAGATGTTATTTTTCTAAATAACATGACTAAGTGGCCCAATGCCTAATTCGTCCTCTATGTCATCGTCCTCTTCAAACAGCTTCAAGAAACGAGCTTGATCTTGCTGCCTTTTCTTTCGCTTCCAATATTTGTAAACAGTGACTGCTCCAAGAACTAAAACCATTGACGCTAAAGCACAGATAAGCAGCACTAGAGCCCAGTGCATTCTCTTTCCCCCTTTTTGTGAGCCAGATGAGTGATTAGAAGCTAGAGAAACAACGCAATAGAACTAACAATTAGTACTGAGCATATAAGTAAACCAACTCCACAAATTCGCGGAAGCAAAAAAATCTTCAATCTATAAATAGAGCCCAGATAAGAAAAATCTTAAGGAATTTCCTTTAACATCTAAAGATTAAAACTGCAGGGTATTAGTGACTTATTCTACATCACCACATCAACAGCCCGACCTCTATTGCATCAGCTAACAAAATGTACCAGAGAGAACTACAAAAAGGAATACCATAAGGAACTAGAAGACTAACCACCACCACGAGGGACACACTCTGGGCACAAAAATGTGGCATTGAGCTCTTTCTTTAAGAAATGAACATACTTCCCATCAAGATCAGTAAAATCAGAAGCACATAACTCCCACTCATCAAAAGTATCATCAGGCTTTATTGTATCCTTCTCATAGATCCCGCATCGTTTGCACTTTTTATCTGTAAGCTCTGTCAAAGGCTAAAACATAAAATGCACTCAACATCAAATTCTGGAAGGAGATATATCTTATGCCATGCACATCATATTAGTATAAACCTGGATAATCTCTACAACAGAAATTCACAAGCTCTAGAGCAACACGCATAATTTTTGAAATATACTGATAGAAGTTGAAAATAATGCATAACAACTTCCATGACCCACATGCTAATTTCTAGATGTGATTCCTCCCCATCATGCAACACAAATATCTCAGTCCCTGCTATCTTTTGTTTCTGTTAAATCATTTTCCATTAAAATATTCCCACATGTAGCACTCAACAACCATTAAACAGTTCCCAGCACAACTTTTCAAACCAACCACTAAATAGGAAACTATAATTTCTACACCCAAAAAGAGTAAGACATGACACTCCCTGCCAAACATTAACCCAACTGAAGCAGTTGCAGCCAAAAGTTGAAAAGAAGAGTTATGACTACAGTTCACAGGTGGGAGGGTGCTGCAGGTTTACAACTAAATTTTGTAATTTGCAATAGGTATCGTCTAACTAGGAAGTAAGTTAGCAAAGACCAGCTGTGTAGAAATTCCTTTGAAAATGCAATGAACCAACACTTTGGCAAAATGTAGGTAAAAGGTTCACCAACCTTAGGGAGTAACAGGTCCCCCCCCCCCCCCCAACCAACAAAAGGCAACTCCTACATACAACCTGTTATGTTTTAGCAGGAAAATAAAGGCATATGCATTGCCATCTTTTTCCCAACAAACAACTGCACAAGTTTTTATTTTATACTTAAGTCGTCTCAAGCACGATGCCAACATACTTTGTTAAGAAGAATAGCTTTTTGCAACTACGACTAGAGGCGGACCTATGTGTAATGTTGAAGGGTCACCAAACCCGTAAACTTCGGTAGAAATCTTGTATATGTATAAGTGTATACCTTGAAAAAGGTTAATTCAAATCACTTGGCACCCTAAACACTAAAAGCCTTTAGGGGGCACTAGTTGAGCAGAATATTGTGCCCCCGTCGCGTTAAAATCTTGGGTCCGCCTCTAACTAAGACAGTAGTCGAAACTAGCATGCTATAAGCATTTTGATGACAAAACATCGTGACAAATGGTTATTGCTAGTAAATTTTAAATGCTCAAGTTATCCTAAACAATGAAAGGAAAGGGAATTGTAAAAGCGAAAGCTGGAAAAGATAGCAAAGAGAAAGTTCCATCGTAAGTAAATCAAACAATTGAGAGAGATTCAGTCATCATAAACCTGCCAAGACTCTTCGCCCTTGAAAGTATACAAGACATGTTTCTTCTTCACATCTGGCAAAATTGTTTTGTTCTCCCCTTTACACTGAAAAAATACTGTTGGTTTCGATCCGAATAATTCATGTTTCTTATATATTTGGATCGAATCAAGTGTAACAACTGCCGCTATGACTAATCCTGCAGAAATTAACAAACATTAAAGAGAAAATATCAATCTTTTTTCTCTCTTTATACAAAAATCAAGAAACCTAGTAGAATGCATGCAAAAGGATTCACATAGCCTATCCCAATTATTTAGAATCGTGATTGATACAGACCATAAATGACCATTCACATTTATTCTGAATTTAATTAGCTTGAGGTCAACCAATTAATCAAAATTAAGATTACCTGGAAGCCATCTGAGAAAAAGTGAGCTACACAAAATAAATACAATGAGAATTCTAGGACTTAAACAATGATGCATCGTTGCCTATACATATTATTTTTTACTTTTGTGTGCGACATAAGCTTAAGGGAATTACACGAGAGGTGAAGAAGAAGGCTGAGGAGCAGTTCGCGCGCTGTTTAACAGTTGCCTTCTTATTTCGTTTACATTTCTGTTCTGACTTCTGAGACCAAAATTACTCTACACTTGATGATAATATAAAAATATCATTTTGTTGCAAACAATATTGCCAAAGAAAAATAAATTTGTGCTTCATCAATTTGATGTTTACACGGTGATTAACAGCTTGTGTGCATGGTTGTTACCTGATATTTTAAATATAATATTTATTTTGATTGTTACTTTAATTTTATTGTATCGTATCGTAAAATCCGTCGTTACGTAACAATGAAAAGTATCACTTTATGTAACGACATATTTGGTGTGGTGACATCGTTACATTATTTTTTTCTCTCATTCTGCATTTCTTTGTTATTAAATAATTATTATTTTATCTTTATCATACTTTTTTATATAATAATTCTACTCCGTATTTTATTTTTTCTTAGTAATGTTACAAGTTTATTATTCATATTTTTGGTTTGTGACATCATGAAACTACGGTAAACGGTACAATCTATCCAAACATTGTATTCATCGAACAATACAATACGATATATTATAAAACGACATCCGTTGTTTTAAAAAATCATAATATTGTAATAGTAAATACTTACTCCCATCCGTTGTTTACTCTAAATTAATTAACTATGATTAAGTGATAAAATTTTATGTGCAAACACATATTATGCTTCTATTAATTTGGTGTAAACACTCGGCGCGAATTAGTTCTTACCCATTGCAATCCATGTTAAAAATATATGTATTATTATTCCCCACATAATTAACAATTTTTGTGTTATTAGAAATTAAACAACCAGTTATATCAGCCCATAAGTAAGTTAGTACAAAATTAGTCAATTCATAAAATATTACCAATATTAGCCAATAAGCTATTTGTAGCCAAAAAAATATCAAAGTTTTGCTTTCTTTTGAGTGGGTATTATTGGAATAGATTTGATACATATTAAGAAGCTTAAATCTCAGTTGTGGGGATGATTTGGTAGAGTTTTGAGGTGGTTTGAATTGAAAATTCAAAATAGAAGATAAATATGAAAAAGGATGGTAAAAATAGCACGGACTAACCAGTTTTGGATTGGTAATTGAAAAATAGTCAATGTTTGTAAAGTCATTGAAAAGTAGCCATTTATTTTGACGAAACACGAAAAGTTCCAGCATAATATGCGAGATTATGGAACTCCTGCGTGTAAACTTCCAGTATATTATGTTGGAACTCCAGCACACGAAAAGTTCCAGTATAATATACGGGATTATGGAGCTCCTGCATATGAACTTACCGCATATTACATTGGAACTCTAGCATATTATGAAATTCCAGTACATCATGCTGGAAGCTCATATGTAAAAAATTCGAACTACAGCATATTGTGCTGGAATATTTCCGGATTTTTAAGGGTATTTTTGTTCAGATTTTATCTTTACATGAAAAGTGGCTAAATTTCAATTAGTTTTGAAACTGTAGCTATTTTTCAATTACCAGTTGTAAATCTGGCTATTTTTTATATTTTTCCAAAAAGATGATATGTGTATCACACTGTGTATATATATATATATATATATATATATATATATATGATATTTATATCAAATGTGTATCACATGTATATTCACGTATACATATGTGTGAGATACATGCGTGATACATGTATGTGTTGTAGGAAAAAAAATTTGAACTCGATTTTAACTACGAATTTTGATACCAAATCAGATCAAATCACCCCCAATCTTCCTCAAATTTTATATTTCATCACCTTGTTTGCTACCTCATCCATGAAATTTATTTTTCGTTTTGAATCTAATGTTGCTGATCACACTTAAAAATATAGAAGAAGATCTTTGCGTGTGATTCTTGGAGAGAAAGAATCCTTATTTATTTGGATTTTTAATTTTTGTATGTGGTAATTAATTTTGATAAGTTTATAATTAATGGCTAGTAGTTAGTAAGTTAGAACTTATTTGGGACATATCCGTAAGATTTCCTTAGATTTGGACAAAAGGACCCATAAGGTACCCTGCCATTTTAGATTTTGTTCAAGTATTGTTATTCCACATTATATTTTGCAAAAATAATATATAAAATTTTACCTAAATTATTATTATTATTATTATTATTATTATTATTATTATTATTATTATTTTTATAAAAATCAAAATGCTAAACAAATGTTGTATTACAATGTATAGTTCTATGTCAGAATCTAAACTGTTTCACTATAATCGGCTTGCCTGCCTTATAAACACCTTTAAATTTCTTTCGACATAAATTCGGACATCACTGTCTTAAATTTTTTTAGATTAAACTTACATAGCCATATAGATGTACTATAATCACAATTCACAAAATCTCATATGTTTGAGAATAGCCTTTCAATTGAAAAGCACTTAACTCCCCGAATGGTAATAGAATTAAATAAATAAAAAATAAGTAAATAACACCTTATAATATAATATAATATTATATAATAGAATATATTAACTTATGAGTTTTTTTTATTAACTTATGAGTAAAGATTAAAATCATATCGTTATTACTGTGAGCAATTTTTTTCCTTTATTCTTTTACTTTTGTGATTCTGTGTTTTTTTTTTTTTTTTTTGTGGTTGATGATTTGGGAAAAAACAAATTGGTTTTTTTTTTATGACACACTAATTACTGAAATGAAAAAGCTTATCATGGTCAATAGCCGTTGGAATCTTCAATTTAATCTTGCATTATCATTGCGTCTTTATCCCATTAATTACGGTAACAGCTCTACCTTAACTGGGGTAACTTTAGTCCTTTATTACTTCTTTGACCTTGCAAATTGAACAATGATAAAAACTTATGTGCACCTTATTTTTACATTAAACCAATTAATGCAAGAATTGTAATCTTGCATACACATATTTAATATTTGATTATGCTTAAATGATTTGTATTCTCACTTTAAATCTTAATTCTGTTAAATTGCTTGATTTGGGTAAAAGGTCGGGATTGAAATTCTTGTACTTTGTCATATGGAGAAAAATAAAAGAAAGAAGAATACTGTAAATTAAAAGGACCTAATAAAAAATTGACTAATTGCATAAACTATACTATTAGGTAAATTCTTTTTCATTTGGCTAAGCATTGGCTGACAAAATTGTCTGAATAAAAGTGGGTACAAGCTCAAATAGAAAATCGTCATTAAAAAGAAAAAAGAAAATTAAGCACTACTAAGAATTTTACACTTGCATATTTCCCCACCTTTTTTTTTCAAAGTTCGAACTAATTCGTGCTCATGTTTTAATATTGGCCAAAGCAAAGGAGAAGATATACGCAGACGCTTTCTTTCTATCTCTCTTTTTTTTTTTTCAGAACATAAAAAATAATCAGACAAGAAAAGCAAAAAAAAAAAAAAGGTGAAAGGAGGAAAAGAGAAATACTGTGACTACATTGACTTTAACTTTTATGGTCCACAACATCAGCAGTAGCAGTGCAAGATAACAGCCTTCGGAAAATACCAGACAACGCCGCACAAGAAACTTTCTTCACTTTCCTCACCACCGCAAACCTACTCCGTCGCCGCCGTTGACCGGATTTTCCCTGCTTTTTGCCGCCGGAAGCCACCCTTTCTTTGACCTTTCCGAAACATTTCTTAGTTTTTTGAGGGACAGTTTCTTTTCTTGAAAACGTATAGGCGCTCCTTAAGTATAGTTGCCGGCATGACACGGTGTCCACCACCCTAGGCGGCTGCCACAGCTGCCGTCTTCTGCCGTACATCGCCGGAGAATCAGTCTTCAGGAGTTCGACGTGGGATTCTGGCCGGAAGTTGACATAGCTGGTAGCTCTGGCTGGAGTTGTTGTGTCACTGTTTGGTATAAAAACTGTGGCCATTTCAGCTTTTTGCTGGGGTTGGTTTTTCGTTTAGTAAATGGTCTGTGAATTTGTTGTAGTTCTTTTCACTTTGTAGTTTTTATATGTGTGGGCAGTGGATTAATAAAAGTAAAGTTTGATATAGTTGATAGATGGAAAAAATGTGTGGCTATTTGCGTGCTGTTTAAATAGTGTAATCTCACACTATTAGCAGTGAAAGTGCATTAATCATGCAATTCTTTTTTACATAATTAGGTTGACTTAAAAATCAATTATGGAGAAATGATCGAGCATAGGGGTGGGTATTATACAACTTGACAAAGTATAGATAAAGTAAGTAAGTTGATGAAACCAAAAAGTCGGCGGATCCAGAATTTAAATTTAATGACTTCAATTTCTAAAACAAATTAGCATTGATTTATTGTACTGTTAAAATTATGAGTTCAAATCTACTATTGTTGAGATTTTAGTAAGTTTTTATATATAAATTCATATGATGTATTGAAAGTTATAGATTCAGTTGAACCCGTAGTTGAATCCGCCCCTGAGGTGTACAATGGTAATCCCTCCGGTCCACTTTAATTAATTTTTAGTTGTTTTCAGAAATATTAATGAATTCACCTTTAAACATTAATTAACAATGAAATTGATCATATTAACCTTAATTTATTTATTAAAAATATAAAAAATACTCCTAAGCTCTTTACTCTCAAGGCAATGGAAAAAAGAAGTTAATTCTTTCTTGATAACTAAAAAAATAAATATTTTGGACCACAAAAAAAGGCCAAAAAATTAATTAAAATGAATAAAGAGAATATATATATATATATATATATATATATATATATATATATATATATATATATAATATTTACAATCCCATTCCACCTAGAATTATATTCGACCTGAATTTAAGATAAAGGGATGAAATGAAAATAACTCATTATTGATGAAAGATGGTCAAGGTAGAGTTTTACTTTTTAACAAAACGAGGAAATGACCTTGTCAAGAAAAATGAAATAAATTAGTAAATTTTTATATGGTGACAATGTAAAATTTAAGTCATTTTAAAGGACATTATCCATAATTAATACTCACATGAAAAATAAGACAAGTAATATTCAACATCATGTCGTCCAAAAAATAAAAAAGAAAGGAGGAGTAACGCAATGACAGATATCCCAACCTAAAAAATATTGCTTTATCCATTTCACGTGTATTTCTTTCTTGTTCTACTAGTAAAGAAACTAATTCAAGTTAACTGCCAAAAAAAAATCATTATCCTTAAATCGTGGGGTTTTATCTAATCCAGCTAAGTACATGTGGAAAACGTGACTAAGAGAAGCTGAGGAAAATAAGTTTTTTCTTTCTTATAAACAATATAATCATGAATTATATCACAAGTTCACAACTCACAAATGAAGACACCCTAGATTTCAACTCTAAAAAAGCGGGCGAGGTGCGCAAAGGGTCATTTTTAGGGTTGTTATTTAGGGATTAACTAGTACTTATTTTATTATGAATTATTAAACTAAAAATTTTAATTTTAAGACAATTCAGGATATTTGTATCCCAAAAAATTTATCTGGAAAATTAAAATTCAAAACGCGTCTGCTAATTCCTAAATAATAATATTTTGAGCCTTTAGGCCGGACTCGTCTTGCTACAATCACTGTCATACTGCAAAGGCCTTTTCTGCTTATTATTATTATTATTATTATTATTATTATTATTATTATTATTATTATTATTATTATTATTATTATTATTATTGTTATTGTTATTGTTATTGTTATTGTTATTAGCAGTCAAAAGTTGCTGCAGCTTTCAGAATGGAAGTTCCATGCGCAATACAACTTAAAATAATTTTCTTTTTTCTTGTGATTTCTTAAACTGTCAATTTACGATAGTGAATGGCAAATAATTTCATATTCAAAAGAAAGTTAAGAACGTATATTAGAGCAACAAACAGTTTTCCAAATTTTCCATTACTTTTCACTCGAATTTTATATATGTACGTGAATAACAAGTTAAATGAAATTATGTATTTATTTCATAACCTACTAAGTCTAAATTCTAATTGTGTCGCTGGTGTGTATCAAAATTATATTTCTCTTTAACAATATTACATTACATCAAACTACTTAAATCTTCAGTTGTACCTAAATACACAAGAATAAATAGAGTCAAGAGCTCTTTAAAGTAAAGGAGAATAGACTAAAGATGCAGAGATGGAAAATCCAAAGCAGGCATTTGCTGCTCATGAGTTAAAGATCATTCGAACTGCTAATTCCCCTATGACACTTACATGGGTGGAGGTAGAGTGTTGGGTATTTGTATTAGGAAATCCATCAAATATATATAAATACTTAATTGCGAACCCAGTAACTAAGACGAGTTATGAGTTCGATGACCAGTTCAGAACCCATAAATTTGAAATCTTGGCTCCGCCTCTAGACACTTGTATTCCACAACAATGTTTTCAGAGTTTAGGTTGCTCTCATTTCGCTCGCTGCTACTATGACAACCGCTTTTGCTTTGCTTTTTTTGATGATCCGTCACAACTCATAAGAATGCTGTTGGTCAGAACCTGGTAATCCTCATTATGAGATAGCAAAGGAACTTCTCAAGACATTTTAAAGGTCAAATATCTATTAGGTGGGCTTTCTAGTTGATGCCGTTGCTCAGATTTCACTTTCAATGTGCAAGCATCAACTAGTAGAAGAACAAAACTTGCAAATCAAACAGGCAGAAACCTCACTATCATTATCAAAGGAGTATGAGCTGATAGCGAACGTCTTCTCTGATGGAACACCTTATCAGTCTGGACCCCGCCAGTATGTTCATCTTTGATATGCTTCCATGTTTTACTTATCTATCAAGATTATCTTGTAACACCAAACAAAGAGATCTGGTTAAAATTTCATTGTTTTCTGTTCATGGAACCTATACTTGTATATGTGTAACCAATCATTTGCCTTGAGTTAAAGAGCACGGCATGCCCAATATAAAAGTCAGATGATCAATCCCTCGCCCAACAAAGTGGAAAAAAAAGAGAGTGCAAACCATAAAGAACTAAAGAAGTCCTCTATTGTCAGAAGTTAGCATTATTGTTTAGGAAGTGATTGCTATGATTTAGCTGCTCGTACAAGTGGATCAAAGCAGAGCCCTGAAATATTTGATAGTTGCGCAAGAATAAGTGGATTGTGACAGCCCTATCCAGCAATTAGACCATTGAGAATAGCGCCGCGTTTTCATTGGTTATGTTGGAGGACTGTCACATCACCAAAACAATTAATAGGAAAACGGTACTACCTGAATTTCAAAAGAAAAAGAGTGTGTTTATGTCCATCTGTATAAGAACTAAAAACTTGTCACAAAATCAGCAGAGCAACAGTAGGATAAATTTACTAGCTGCGAGGAAGTGAACACAAGTTTGATGCTAAACTTACCCTTTTTCAGCAGCACAATAGCCGATGAAGATTTCAACTTAAGGTTATGATGAGCCTTCACCTAGAAAAACCAAGAACCTACCCCTCCCACGCCCCACCACCTCCCCGGGAATTCAAAGGGAAAAACCACAGCTAGCATAGAAGAGTTTTAACAGACAGCGAGAGCATCTTTCTGCAAGTTAAACAAGTACTATTTTGTTTATTTTTAAGTTCCTCTGTCACTACTAAGGGATTCATAAATTTGTAAGATGAAGGCAAATGTAGCAGCTTCATTACTTCCCTACACACCGTATTATGAGTTCCCTGACGAGTAGTAGACTAACCATATCAGCATAGGAAAACTGGAAAAGTATGGGAACCAACCAGAAAAGCGAAAGTCAACCCAGAAGTTCCATGTAATCTTATCTATCATTATGGTCTATGTATGAAAGAGCATCTAGATCTATCGAAAAAAAGAATAGAGAAAGTTGTAGCAGCGTAAACAAGATTGTAATGGTGCTTTCTATTTTGTGTATCTGTTCCACCTTATAGACTATCACTAGATATTTAATGACATTTGTGTTTTGATAAAGATAACAGATAAAGATAGCAAAAAGGAGGTACACCTGCCCTCAGATATGATGGATGATCCCCGATTGTGTCTAACACAAAATGCAGAAAATACCTAATTATATTACCACTCTTGTTTCCGAGTCACATTGTTCAATTTAGCCAGCTTTCTAGTGTAGAAATAAAAAACCTTCAATGTCAGTTAAACTGTTTCTCACGTAAAGGCAGAATTGTCCTGATGAATAGCAGGGCGTCAATTAATGTACCCTATTGTATCGCGGTTCCATAAGCCTCATATCGGGAAGGGGTCTCAGATCTCAGTGATGGGGAAAAAAAACTATAAGAATTCCCACCAACATACCATCCCTGATCTATTACCTTTCAGGCTTTCATTGATTCTTTGACAATAAGCGTTTTGGCCTATGTCACATAATCTATTACTCCTCATTGTTTCATGTAAAATGCTTTATAAGGTAAAACACGTTCTAAATCATTCTTCTGGGACATTGATGATAAATGTTATGGGCATGTAGTAGTATTGTCGAGTCATTACTGGAGGTGGAAGTGACAAGAGAGTAATGGAAGGTATCAACAGTATGTAATTATCCATGGGACCAATTCGAGTTTAAAGTCAAGTGGAGATTAACTTACAAGTAATAGCACATTACACCACAAGCTGTTTTCATTATTTTCTACAGAACATTTTCAACACCAACACTTGAAATAGGAAAGCATTGTTATGGAAAAAGGTCAGTGAGTCTACCAAACAGATCCTACAACTTTTAACCAGACGCATAAGCCATAACTATCTTAATAACTAAGACAACCACAAGATATCATGTGCTCAACACCTCAGTAAAGCAATATAATTACCAAGCACAAGAACTATGAAATCCATCGATCAATGAACAATTTTGACATATCTTTGGTGTTGTCCAAATAGACAGACGAGAAGTGAACGAGACCATTTCTCTCAGTTCTGGTTCTGATCCTCAATATGCCAATAGGCAGTAACTCCAAAAATGAACTAAGAAGCCATTGGTCAACAGATATTATATCATTCAGAGGAAGGTGGATTATTTGGCATCCTAACAGTCATATAAGTGGACATAATTTGGCCAGTCCAGAGTGATGTAAAAGCATGACGCAAACAACAGAACACAGAAAAAGACATACACCAAGCAGTCATTATCATCAACTAAACAGTCTACATTCACAACTATACTAAATTTCTCAATGGAAAACAACACATTTTAACAATTTCATATTCAGATAAACAAACTTCTAGATGGAGGAAAGAAGAGAAAAAGGACCAACAAGGAGGAAACCATGATAAACCACTGTATCATGAAAATGAGGTTTACATGGTAATTTCATCGAAAGAACTTACAATATCCAAAAATGAAACAACTGTTCCATGATACCAGTGCTACTACAATAACCCAAAATATTGTTTAATAACAGTGAAAAAGTAAAAAACAGTAAATGATATATCATCCCAGCAAACCTAACTATAACTTCAGTGAACTCACAGTGTTAGGCTGCAAACCGTATAAAATGACAGAAGGAGACCTTCCACGAGATCTCAACTTCACAACTCAAACTCCTCATCCCGAAGAGCCAACTCTGCAGCCTCTTCTTCCTCGTCATCAAGAACAAAGTACTCATTCTTCTCCACTGGCCTAAACATGTAAAACATCACCATGTAGAACGCCAGACTGGCTATCTCCTCGGCAGCATTTGCCACCCATTGGTACTTATAAGCCGCAATCGTCCTCAACGCAAACACAACAATTCTCGTGAAGTACAAGTATCCTATCACTACAATGTAAAACTGCCTAAACAAAGTCAATTTCGCCAAATTCTTAGCAGCCTTTCCATCAGTTTTCGAAGTCTCCCTCAACGACCTAATTGACCAAACAATAGGGAAGATAATAGCACAACAACAAACAATATCGACAATCAAAAACACCTGATTCCAAGTAACCCAATCCCTAATAAACGGACCCGTTTCCCCAATCACAATCGAAGCCACATTGGCCAAAACCTGAAGAGGGATCACAATCATCAACACCTTCTTCTCCCTCTCTTGCAAAAACGGCTTCAAAAACGACCACCCAGTACCAATCAAAACGATCACAGTGAACAACAGAACAACACGAATCGATTGAAAAATGTAAAACAACACGTCCCAACCATGTGCAGTTCCAGTAACCTTAACATAATGCTTATCCTCCGCCGCGAAAACCAAGTTCAAAGCCTTCATTACAACTAAAGCAGCCATAAGCATATGAATCCGATGCACAGATTTCTTATTATTGAAACACACATACAACCATAACCCTAAAAATCCAAAATAAACAAACGAAAATAGAAAGTACAACGTGGGAAGCTGAGTTAGCCCAGCCGAAAGATAATCTTTCACTTGATTATCGAGGTTATACAATTCTGTACGGACGTCCATTGATACTTTTGATTCAGGGGCACAATTGGCAAAAAAGAGGGAATATTCATTGGGGGAAGTAACGGGGTAAGATCGGTTGAATGAGGAATTTGGTGGAGGCGAGAGATCGCGGAAAGTGAAGAGGTGATTGATGAATTTGGAATCGAGAACGCAGAAATTAGGGTTTTGTTGGAGCTCAAGGAGGACTTGAATTAAGGATTCTTCTGATAAGAGGAAGAACCCGAGACGCGACGGGTCGGGCGTGGCTAAGGTGGAGATAACGGAGACGGAAGAGACTGAGATTGCGGCTTGACCCGTATGTGTGAACCCGAACCGCTCGAAGAGGATCATAGCACGTGGATCGGAGGAGATTTTGAGGTTTTTTATCTCGCCGGTGGTAAATGAGACGAGACAAAGGAGGAGAAGCGGGAGGAGAAGGGGTAATTTCGTCATTTTGAAATGTTGACGCCGGCGAAGGGTAGATTTACGGGTGATCTGTGGAGGAGGAAAACGGCAACGCCGGCGAGGATAGGAGGAAGAGAGATGTGAGGGGATTTTGGCAGTAGTAAGGGGAGAACGAAAAGAAATGAATAGAGTAAGATTTACAGGAAGATATAAGGAAATGACGGAATTAACCTTTCAGGCCTTAGATCTGGATCTAGTTTGAAGAAAAGTAAACAATAGTCTTGATTCTGAAGTTACCAACCAATGTATTGAAAGGAGATTAAATATTTTGGCATTTTATAAAAAAGGAAATTTAAGTTATTATCCTAATAAGGTCAAACCACATTGTAAATATGAGATATTGAGAAACTACAAATCAGAGTTAAAGTTGAGACACTTACAAAATTTTGATTATTCTCAGCAGGAAATAGTAAGTTTAAATTGGATAATTAGTTCTATCCTAATTAGTTTGTACCTAATTTAACACACGTTAGAAACATTACATATTGTTGGTAACATAAACCTGTAGCATCTTGCTGTATTTCACCTTCTAGAATTATGTCCAGTTGTCCATAGTTAATTGCAAGTTGTCTTTGTTTCACATCTCGAGATTTTTTCAAAGTCCAAATGACGAGACCCAAGGGCATTTAAAGAAAACTTGTTAACAATATGAAACCATATGGAGATTATACTAATGGATAAGTCAATCCCATTCTTTTACACGTTAATCTCTTTTTTATTCTTTCAAAAATCTAAGTCTATTGAATCATCTAAAGTACTTAAACCAAACTTAATTAATTAAGCTTATAGGCCATGTAAACACCAATCGTCTAGTCTAGCGGTTTCCTCAAGGAAGTTTCCCATACCTTAATACTAACACAACAAATCCAGTATAATTCCATAAGTGCGTTTGGAGAAGATAGTATATATGCCGCCTTACCTTACGAAGGCATATATGTTGTTTTCGATAGATTTTCGGCTCAAGCAAAATACAACCACATCAATGTTTAAAAGAAATACAGTAGTGAAAAAACTATGAAAAAGAGGCAGTAACAACATCAAGATAATAAGATAATCGAACCAAGAGAAACAACATGTATTAATAAAAATCTAATGATAAGAAATACGACAATAATACTACAACTACTGGTATGGCAAAGAGATACGCTCGACTACCTACTAGCCTTCTACCCTAATTTTCGTTATTTATACCTTCCCATCAAGGGTCATGTCCTTTCTAAGCTGAAGTTGTGCCATATCCTACCTAATCACCTCCCTTAATACTTCTTAGGCCTATTTTTACCTCTCCTTAACCCACCAAGGCCAACCTGTCACACCCCATTACTGGAGCATTTGTGCATTTTTTTTTTCATATGCCCAAACCACCTCAGCCTCGCTTCCCACATCTTGTCTGCCACAGAAGCCACTCCCACTTTGCCCCCAATATATCCCTTCATAATCTTGTCTCTCCTAGTATCCCCACATATCCAACTCAATATCTTTATTTTCGTTACTTTCATCATTTGGACATGGGAGTTCTTGACTAGCCAACATTCCGCCTCATACAACATAGCCGGTCTAACAACCACTCTGTAGAACTTACCCTTAAGTCTTGGTAGTACCTTATTGTCACACAAGACACCGGATGCGAGGCTTCATTTCATCCACCCTTCTCCAATACGATGCATGATATCATCATCAATCTCCACATTACTGTAACGACCAACCGACCGTTTCGAGTATTTGCACTTCGCTCGGTAGTTTGAGGGCATGAGTAACTCCGTATGATGTATTATGACTTATGTGAATCGTCGGTTTTGGTTTTCAGGTTATTCGGAATCGATTTGGAAGAATGAATTTCATGATTTAAGTTTTAAGTTGGAAGAGTTGACCAAATTTGACTTTTATGAATTTGACCCCGAAACGAAGTTTTGAGGGCTCCGTTAGGTCCGGATGATGATTTTGGACTTGGGCGTATGCCCGGAGTTGCATTTGGATATTTCTAGAAGGATTCGACGCTAATTGGCGAAAGTTAAAAATTTGAAGGTTTGGAAAGTTCATAAGTTTGACCGAGAGTTGATTTTGATGATATCAGATTCGAATTGTAGTTCCGAAAATTGAAATAATTTCGTTATGTCATTTGGGACTTGTGTGCAAGATTTGGGTTCATTCCGAGTTGATTTATTATGTTTCGGCACGAGTTTTGGAAGTTTAAAAGTTCAAAGTTTATTAAGTTCGATTCGAGGTGCGATTCATCATTTCGATGTTGTTATGTGTGATTTGAGGCCTCGAGTAGGTCTGTATTATGTTACGGGACTTATTGGTATATTCGGACGGGGTCCTGAGGGGCTCGGGTGAGTTTCGGACAAGGTTTAGATCATTTCATCGCATATTGAATTGTTGCTAAGCTGCTAGTTCTGGTGTTCCGCACCTGCGACTGGTTTTGCGCAGGTGCAATGGCCGCAGAAGCAAGCCAGGCGCGTAGAAGCGAGAATGCACTGCTGGGCAGGAGTCAGCAAATGTAGAGGAATTTGCGCAGAAGCGCGACCGCATATGTTGTTCTGAGCATCGAAGAAGTGACCATTGGAGGGTCGAGGTTTTTCTCGCAAATGCTAGCCTTTTTCCGCAAAAGCGAAGGTCGCAGATGCGACCACTTGTCCGAAAATATGGAATTTGCTGGGCAGAACTATATATCGAGGTTTTTTGTTCTTTCATCATATTTTGAAACGTGGGACTCGGATTAAAACGGTTTTTGAAGCAAATTTCATCTCAAGGATTGGGGTAAGTGTTCTATACTTGGTTTTAATTATATTTCGTGATTCTATTTTTGTTTTTGGTAATTGGATTATGAATGATAAATAGAAATTGGGGGTTTTAACCTAAAGTTTCATAAAGTGAATTTTCGAGTTTTGAACATCAATTTGGAGTCGGATTTGAGTGAAATGTGACACACATGCTAGGTGACGGGTGTGTGGGCGTGCACCGTGTGAATTGTGACTCGGTTATTTCTGTGATACTGTGTAGTTACCTAATCTTATTTGTATCTATGAAATCTCTACGTGCTAGAGTAATTGAGCTGTGATCTATGTTAGAAACCATGTCTAGGCTATATACTTATCATGTTGGGACCCACTATGATCATTTGTGCTGTTGAGTTATTTGCTTTCATTGCAATTACATACTCAGTCATACGTATTCATTTACATATCATATCTTAGTCTCTGTTACCATTTATTGATACATCACATTATCATTTCGGGCTGATTTTTTATGACATTGTGAGCCCGAAAGACTGGAGAGATTGAAGATTGAGTGAGGCCGAAGGCTTGATGGTGAGGATATTGATGGGATCGGGCTGCACGCCGTAACATGTTTTATTGATTTATGTCATGATTGGCTTGTTATAGGGCTCCCCTTCTGAATTTGGAATTGTGATTCTCTATTTTTGTTGGTAAGTAGGAATTTATGACTCTTGGTTGGTTTTCCAAAAATTCATTCAATTCTCATCATCAGTACAAACTTCAAAGCTTTTGCTGAAAATCTTTGACGTGACATTTATATGTGTATCGTCACAACACCCAATAGATATCACAAAAACCATAAGAAAAACTTTACAAAATAGTCTGCTACTTTTCAAAGAGATAAATTAAGACACCGTCATAATAGTCTAGGTATCGACTTATATATATGTACGAAAATAAGAAAAACAAAAAATCAAGAGAGAATTTTCGGTTATCGTTTTTATTTCTCTCTCCAACCCCTCTTCAGCGCTGAGATCAATGTCGAATTGATCCACCTATAATTGAAGTTTGAAGATTTTCTGGGGTACATTTTTGTCACATTGACAATTTTCAATCTGTAAGTCTATTATATTTTCATGAATCCTTTGTTCCCATGCATTTCTATCGAAGGAATTCTCATTTGTGTTTTGTATTTTGAAGCTTATAGATGTTAGATGACCTTAAACATGTAATTTGCGGTAACATATTTATATGATCACACATTATTTTGCTTCTATATGTTGCATGCAGATGTTCTTGTTAAGCTTGGAAGTTATGTTTGTCACGTGGATTCTGGGATCAATATTAATTGGTCCGACTACATTGTAATATATCCTAAGTTTCTTTTGAGTTTTCAACTATTTAGTATCTGGGGTGAAAGTCATTAGGGGGGTGGAGAAAATGAATGTTGTTGGTAAAGTTAGCAGCTTTATAACACAAGGTGTGTACTCAGTTGCCACCCCATTTCATCCTTTTGGTGGAGCAGTTGACATAATTGTTGTGAAGCAGCAGGATGGAACTTTTAGGAGCACACCTTGGCATGTTCGATTCGGTAAATTTCAAGGTGTCCTTAAAGGGGCAGAAAAAGTTGTCCGAATTGAAGTTAACGGTGTAGAAGCTGGTTTTCACATGTATCTTGATAATTCTGGTGAAGCATATTTTATCAGAGAGGTTACCGCTGATAATGAGAGCGAAACAAATGGGGATTCAAAGGAATCTGGTAGTCAAAAAGGGGATAATGTTAACAACAAAGATATTATAAAGGATGGTGCTCTGTCCACACATGATAATAGTGACTCTAATGAAGCTGATTTACCATCGCGAGATGAAGGTGTGACATTGGGTAATGAGCTAGCGGAATTTGGTTCCAGGAGATATGAGAATTTGGATAATGTAGAGGAGGTGTTAGAATCACATGACTCCAGTTCTGAAGTTGTTATGGTGAGTGTGGATGGCCATATATTGACAGCACCAATCTCATCATCGGAAAGGAATGTGGAAGATGTCAAATTAGACACGCCTAGGTTTAATCTAGGCCCTGGTCAGGGGACAGATTTATTTGATGGTAACTCAGAGTTCATCACAGGTGAAGCTACATGGGCTGATGATTATTCGAGTGATCAGGAGACACCAAACGATGCTCCTGCAGATGCTTGCAGTGTGAAGAACGAGAGCAATACGGTTGAGCACCAGTTAAATGTTTCTGAAGTAGACGGTCAATTTAGAGTAAATTTGGATGTGAAGAACCAGGAAAATGGCCATGTGGAGGTTACATCATGTGGCAACAAGAAGGATAAGGTTTCTCCAGTGAAGATTCCGGAAGGGGTTGACGATTTGTTAAATCCTAGTACTGACCGTCCCTGCAGTTCTCCTTCACCAGATTTAAAGCTTCAATGTAACACCCTTCAGAAATGTGAGTCAGAGATTGATTGTAATGGTTCTGACGGCTCAATAGACCATCGTGCTGTTAGTGATAAACACCTAGAGGAACAGAATGATGTATCTTTAGCAGCTGAAAAAATAAAAAGTGACCAGCAAGAACCAGATGAATGTTCTCAATGTGAAAATGTGAAGCGTCTTATAGAAGCTTTTCTCAAAGGTACAAAAGCTGATTCAAACACAAGTAGGGTGTTCCTCTTGTTGTTAATTACAATTATAGCTTCACATTTAGTCTTTGATTTATTGCAACTTCTCATTAATTTCACTCTCTTATAGTAATAGCTACAGGAGTAGAGATATCTCTTTGTGGCAACTTGCTTTATGCTGGAATGGGTTCTAGTGCTGCAAGAGAAGCCTTTGATGCAAATCGCATATCTGAGGATGAATTCAGAAGTTCTTCAGCATCCATAATCAAGAACGAGAATTTAGTTGTCAGAATTCGAGGAAACTATTTTTCGTGGGATAGAGCTACTCCTATCATTCTTGGCATGGCCGAATGTGATATGGAATTGCCTGCTGAATGTGATGATGTCATACCTGTGGAACGGGAGGAGACCTCAAAATCGGGAGAGGATGATAGTGGGATCACTTCGGTTGCTTCTGGACGACAATGGACTCTCTGGCCAAATCCATTTAGAAGGGTTAAGACACTTGAGGACAGTAACTATAATTCATCAAATGAAGAGGTCTTTGTTGATTCTGAATCTAGCCCAATGTACCAGTCTATAGAACAAACAAATATCACCCAAGGAGGCAAGCAATCTCCTCAGGAGCAATTTGTGAGAACAAATATTCCCACTTCCGGTCAAATCACATCTTTGAACCTGAAGGAGGGGCAGAATATGGTAACCTTCATTTTCTTGACCCGAGTCCTAGGAGAGCAAAAGGTTTGTCGTCTTTCTTGCACTCAAAATATTTAGTTCTTATACTGTGGTCTACTGTATTTTTTGCTTTCTTATTTTCGATGCTCAAGCAACTTTCTAAAACAGGTTGAATCCCACCTATATTTGTGGAAGTGGAATGCACAAATAGTAATTTCTGATGTCGATGGGACTATTACCAAGTAAGATTTTGCACTAAAATTTTAACCTTCAAGATTCGTAGCTTTTACATGCTATCTAGGAGATTGTCTTTTGCATACTTGAACTTATAAGCCCTCTGAATTCATTAAAGATTTAATATATAAAAATAGGAGTTCCATCACATAATCGGGATGGGGTTGGTTATTTTTATTTTTTTGAACTGTGGCATAAGTAACAATGGAGTTGATTCTTGTTCTGCTTTTTCAGACAGCATATGGATTGTGCATTGTCTAATTTACTAGATTAGCTGAACATCTGACTGTGGTTGAATATTATTGCTTAATGCAGATTATAATCCTAAGGGGGCATTTGGTTTGGATTTAGGAGATATAATCTCCACATATAAATCAACATAAATTTATACAATGTTTTGGTCGGGATTTGAGGAGATTTAATCGCCGCATAGAAATCAGCATTACTTAATACAACGTTTGATTACTCTTTTTTGTTATCCTCATAGATAATACTTGCATAAGTTGTGCAGGAAGCTATGTATTATTTTATGCGGAATAAAATGTGGAA